>NC_044502.1:21620021-21978771 GCF_902362185.1 Chanos chanos
CTCATACAAAACGTAGCTATAATGAAGGCTATCCCTAAACAGGATATTGCAAGCCGCAAAGACACATTGGACACGTTTGAAGTCAGCAACAGAGGACTTTGCCATAACGAAAAAAAGGAGAAAATAAAATGTTACCTGGTAGCCTGTAAGCTACATTTAATGCCATGTAAGCCTTGCCTTTTTTTTTTAAACATGCTACAGATGTTTCAGGTTACAGATGTTTCATAATAGCCCACATTTTAGTGGCTAATGTTGAGGTTTTGCTCAATCATTACTGTTTGTTTTGTTTGACTGTGACTGTTCATTAAACTGAGTTGCAGAGGTGGACAAAGTAAACAACTCCATTACTTGAGTCAAAGTATAGATACTCCTGGTCAAATATTACTCCAATACAAGTAAAAGTTGTTCAGTTTAATTTTTACTTGAGTTAAAGTACTGGAGTACTTGCTTTTAAAAATACTTAAGTATTCAAAAGTACATTTTCTTTTTAATGTCATCGCATTGTTGTATTGTTGCAACAATGCATTTACAGAATCTAATGACTCTGAAGCAACCTACTGAATGCACTTACTTGTTTGCAGAACCTGTAGAATAAAAAGCTTGTGGAATATGCTACAAAGCCTATGGAAACACAGTTGAACCAAATGCTTCCTCTATAAAAGACAGTGAATAGCTTCAGTTAAACAGGCACTAGGTTAACTCAGACTGGCCTTAAAAGGATAAACACGTCATAATGTTGTAGGCTAGGTTAATTTTACTTCTACTACATAGCATTGTCTGAAATGTGAAACAGCTGGATGACCATCGTCATCGCTTGATTCCCGCCCCCCTCGTCTTATTGGGACCGGGTCCTATGTGAATCCGCTGACCTCACAAATATTACTGTGTTTACCTGACAAGATTAAAACATATTTTTGAAAGGATTTTTGTTAGTAACGTTAACTTGGCATTTTCGCTAGCTAACTATTAGTATGCATCAGCAGTGGATTCACACAGGACCCGGTGTTATGCCCCAAATGGTTTTCAAGCCAACTGGTTTCCGTACGCATACAGGAAGCAATTAGCTTGGAAACCAGTTGATTTCAAAAATCTCAGACATGGACTTAAGATATGGCCATGGCTGCTCTGGTGAGGAATCTTTATCTTTATAATCTTTATTCTTCCATTGTAGTAGCCATCAGTAAAACCGCCAAGTTCAGTTGTTAAAAAAAATGCAGCACGCACTTGACTGACAGCACTGGAGTAGTTTACTGTGATTGGTTTTTCCCCTGTGATGAACACAATTGCATTTTAGAAAAGAAAATTTGTCCGCTGACTTCAAAGCTATGCGTTAAAGTAACGAGTAACAAGAACTTTTA
Source organism: Chanos chanos (assembly GCF_902362185.1). Taxonomy (NCBI): domain Eukaryota; kingdom Metazoa; phylum Chordata; class Actinopteri; order Gonorynchiformes; family Chanidae; genus Chanos; species Chanos chanos. The sequence goes on from NC_044502.1 coordinate 21,621,380, forward strand.
TAGAAATGTAGTGGAGTGAAAAGTACAATATTTGTATTTCAAATGTAGTGGAGTAAAAGTCATAAGTTTCCAAAAAAAATATCACTCAAGTAAAGTACAGATACTCGAAAAATATCCTTAAGTACAGTACTCAAGTAAATGTACTTCGTTACTGTCCACCCCTGCTGATTTGAGGTTGTTGTCATTCTTTTGTCAACCGAGGTGTAAATTATATTTTCGTTTGTAACACAGACTGTTATTTAAATCCCTTCCAGACAGCGGACCAGCAAGAAACAATCCTAACAGAAACCCTTGTATATGTATGTATATATATATATATATATATATATATATATATATATATATATATATATATGTTTGTTTGTTTTTGTGCCAAGGACTCCCCTATTTAGGGGCTAAGGCAGTGCCCTTTGCAGGGACTTTGAATGTGGCAGTGTAGCACTTTACTTGACTGCATGCCCTTGCTGATGTCAACTGTGGCTCAGCCAGGCTTGAAATTCTGACCTTCACATTGCGAGGTTAGCGCCTAACCACAAAGCCACAGTGGCTACACATATATATAGATACACACACACACACACACACACACACACACACATATATATATATCACATATGAGTTTGAATCGAGTGATTAGCAATAACAAAAGGAGTCATAGCTGAGTTGTGAGTCATTTTTGATTACATTGTTTACAGGATCATCCCAGGTCCAAAGTGATTTCAGTTTATCACAGCGACTAGTTTATCACAGTGAGTCCTATGGCTTTGTTTTGCTAGGAGAATGAAGCCATAGGGCTCTTCTATTAGGAGGTTTACTACTTACTCTGAGTTAACTTAACCAGAAGTTACCTGGATAAACCAGTTACCTCGTTTTGTAGTACAGCCCTCTGGTTAACACAGCATAGCTCCAGTGTTCCTGCATCTTTCTAGGACATCAAGTGTGAAGATCAGACCCAGTTGGAGACAGGAGCCCGAATTGGCTTACAGACAACGCCAAGAAAAGCTCTGAACGACGTTTCAGACTTTCAGTCAACATCAAGAAAACTGACTTTCCTCAGTCAGCTTTCTGTTCTCTGGTGAAGTGCTAGGTGAAAAGTGTGAGAAGGTGAGAAGTGCCAGGAAGTGCCTGGTGAAAATTAGTGTTTTGGGGAAAGTGACATCATACTGTTATTTTACCCCAAAACAACAAAAATAAATTCTACATTTCAGACTTCATTTTGAGCTCCTTCATGACTTGATAACACATAGGTGATTGGTCTTATTTAAACTATAGTAACACAGAGATCAGGAGTCCTCATCTGTCCTGTTAAATGTGTTTATTTAGCTTCATTTATTCACTGTTTATGCACTGAAGGATGTTTATACTAACATTTCACTCTAATTTTCAACATTTTTTTTTGCCCCACACATTTACTGGTGGACAGGTTGCTAGTTCTGCATACACTTTAAATCTTTAAAAGAGTTTTGGGAATTTAAATTTTTACTGTTTTTATGCAAAGGCAAAAACACTGTAGTCAGTGACTAGGCTAGATATGCGTTTCACGGCAGTGGGGGGTTTGCTGGACTTTTGTATACACTGGTATGTACACTAAGTATTAGCTTTGGCAGAACAGGGGAGCTGAGAGGAGAGGTGTTAAAGAGCAGGCCCAAGGTAATGGACAGATGACTGGAATGATTTAGTTGTTCAGTGCAAGGTTTAGAGATAAGGAGAGGAGTGCTTGTGGGAGAGAGAGAAAGCTGCAGATTTCACTCCTTATTCTCATGCCTGATTTGTGATCGGACTTCACTCACATATTGTGCAGCTCTGTGATCAGACTTCACACACACATCCTGCAGCTTTGATAGGCTTTTGGCCTTGAGGTTGATATATTTCAGTAAACATGCAAACACACCCACATGCATGCCTGTGTTTACCTTCCACTGCAGCTGTGTGTGTGCGTGTGTGTGTGAGAGAGGGAGCGAGAGAGAGAGAGGGAGAGAGAGAGAGTGCCCATGTCTCCAATCTGTCTGTACATACCCTGATTCTCACCACAGCATCATGCAGACTACCCCCCCTCCTCCGACCCCCTTGCTGTGCAGCCCGCAGTCGGGCCCAGTGCACCATTGTATGAGTCCCTCTTTTTAGGCCCTTGCACCTCGCCGCTGTTTCCACTTTGTTTTCTTCTCTAAAGGCGTTTGACCACCTGATTGCATTGGTTTTTACATTGGAGACTCCTATAAGACTAGAGGGTGACACATCACAATTCATTCCAGCCCTAAATGTGAACTGGGATGATCTGAAGTAGATTTGATGTAAATAGCAGCGTGACTCATCCTTTTTTGTTGCACTTTATTTAGCTAAACAACAGATGTTGGGCTTTCTTTTCTTGGCAAATCCTTCATTACTGACAAGCAATTACAGTGAGAGAGAAAACTCTTTGTCTTGATTGCTCTGCTTTAATGGAGAAAACTCTTTTCTGTGATTAGTCTGTTTCATGCTGTCTGTCAGAGGGAAATGTATTTCTGATGAGTTTAGCTTTGGTGAAGCAATGCAGTGCCAGGCTGAGAGATTTGAATGCACCATATACAAACCTCTGTCTCTCATCTGTCCATCACGGCCAGGGCTATATGAGGACAGAGCCCGTGAGAAAACGGTCGGCGTTCAGACCAAAGGTCACTCGGAGGCTTCAGGGTTTTAGGAAAAGACACTGAGCTGGGTCACATGACCTAGTCCATGCTTGCACATTCCCAGGACAGGAAAGAGAAGTTAGCTGAAAAACAGAGCTCCTTGTTCATTTTCTGTCCAATGTTCTAGTCCAAAATCAAGAAACAATCCGTTGTAATTTTCCTGTTGAACTCTGTGAGATTGTGTCACTGACTGGTAAGTCATTTTGGATGGAAACATCTGACGTGAATAAATGTAAATGTAAACATTTGTCTCTGTGGGGCTGAGAAAAGGGGAGTGCTTTCAGACCATACACATCTCCACACACACCCTCTCCAGAGGAAAACACAACACGCAGACAGACAGAACACACGCACTCTCCCTCCATAGCAGTCCCCTTTAATCCAGCTACAGTATGAGGCAGTGGGCTGTCTGGATCCTTCTGAAATACCCCCACCACACCCCCTGACAGAATGTGTCATGTGAAACTCACACAGTCACAGTCGCCCACCCTCCCACCCTGGAGCTCAGGAGAAACACACAGCGTATTGAACTGAAGTTTTTTGCTTTGAGGTGAACACTATCTTCACACTATTTTCATACTGTCTTCATACTGTCTTCACAGTCTCCTTTCTGTCTTCATACTGTCTTCACACTATTTTCACACTGTCTTGACTTTGTCTTCATACTGTCTTGACACTGTCTTGACACTGTCTTCATACTGTCTTCACACTGTCTTCATACTGTCTTCACACTGTCTCCTTACTGTCTTCATACTGTCTTCACACTGTCTTCTAACTGTCTTCCTACAGTCTTCACACAGTCCTCATATAGTCTTCACAGTCTTCACACAGTCTTCACACAGTCTTCATACTGTCTGGACACTGTCTTCACACAGTCTTCATACTGTCTTGACATTGTCTTCACATAGTCTTCATACTGTCTGCACACTGTCTTCACACAGTCTTCACACAGTCTTCATACTGTCTTCACATAGTCTTCATACTGTCTTGACATTGTCTTCATACTGTCTTGACACTGTCTTCACACTGCCTTGACATTGTCTTCACACAGTCTTCATACTGTCTTGACACTGTCTTCACACAGTCTTCACACAGTCTTCATACTGTCTTGACATTGTCTTCATACTGTCTTGACACTGTCTTCACACTGTCTTCATACTGTCTTGACACTGTCTTCACACTGTCTTCACACTGTCTTCATACTGTCTTGACACTGTCTTCACACTGTCTTCATACTGTCTTCACACTGTCTTCATATTGTCTTCACACTGTGGTAAGAGAATGACTATGGTGTCATTCTTATTGCAGTGAGCATATAGGCTGTGTGTTAGTTCTATACCAGGGCCAGCTGTGTGTTGACTATACCAAGGACAGCTACATGATTAAATGTAGCCTAATGCCCATGCAGTGTGCATCTCTAATCCACCTAACACCAGTGTTAACATAGTAATGCATTTTCTTAATCCACCTAACACCCACTGCAGTGTTAACACAGCAATGCACTTTCTTAATCCCACTCAAGAGCATGGGCAACTGCACAAAGCAGGATTTGTCAGTTAGTGAGCTAATTTCAGACTAATGTTAAGACTGCCCACTGGAAGGTTAGCCTCCTGCTGGAGCGTTTTCACTGTTAGCCCACACTGTTTTGCTTGCAGAGAAACTGTGCTTTAATAGGAAGTGACAGTTAATTCCCACTTCACCATCACACTCCAATTCAGCCCCTTAATTATTTGCATCTAAGGGCCTTCTTTAAATCAGTACATCATTACATTAATTATTTTTTTATTACTCCAGTTAAAGAATGCACACTCTGTGAATGTGTGTATGTGTGTGTGCATGCACGAATATGCGCGCACGCACGTGTGTGTGTGTGTGTGTGTGTGTGTGTGTTTACACAGGAGTTTTGTGTATGTGGAGTGTTTTTATGGATGGCAGTGCAAGGGGGTATTCCATAAAGCAGGTTTAGTGAAAAGTCAGAGTTAATTAAATCAGAGTAAGTAGTAAACCTCCTAATGGAAGGGTCCCATGGTTTCATTCTCCTTGCAAAACAAAGATATAGGGCTCTTCTATTAGGAGGTTTACTACTCAGAATTTTCAGTAAACCCGCTTTCTGGAATACCCCCCAGGTTGTGTGTAGTATTGCTGTGTCTTTATCATGTGTATTATTTTTTATAAAATGGTTACTGTAGCAAGTTGGGGGTGTTGATCTCTTCCTATGCCTTCATTCCAATATTAAAGACTGTGTGTGTGTGTGTGTGTGTGTGTGTGTGTGTGTAGTTTTTAGGACTCTAGGTGGAGTGTGCAGCTCTACACGTGAGTGTGTCACATGTGACTGGATTTGTATATCATTAAACACAACTTTTTAAAACTTACTGATGATAATAAGAATAAATAGTAGGACGCTGGTTTAAAGAGGGCAGTTGGTTGGATTTTTAAGATCAGTGTAATGAGAAGAAGAAGAAACAAAACAAGTTGACTATTTCATTGCTATACTTAATATAATAGTTTTACATTTGTTCGTTTATCCGGTCAGCTGACAAACCAAATCAGTTGACATCAACTGTTCGCGATACAGTTTACGCAGTCTTTTTTATAACTACGTTGTCTGTCTTCAGATAAAGTCAGCTCATATGGTTGATTGTGACAATGCGCAGGAATCATTAATCACCAGATGTTTGGTTGAGAGCAAGAGAAACATGATGACCTAATGTAAAACTTAATACCAAATCACGAATTTGGACCTGTCCAGTTATATGACGTTGCAGTGGAAATACAGCGAATTTCGTATCAAAATTGACATTTTCCTGCCAGGGCCTATATTTTCGTATTTTTACAGCTTTGGCAAGTGAAGGAGAGTCAAGATTGAATACATGTGATGACTTGCGGATTGACAGGAATCTGTTATCAGAGAGTATTTAACGATGTGCATGTCAGGCAATGTGATGAACATTTAACATAAAGGACCGGAAGAATGAACAAGAATGTGACGTTCTGCGCTACCCATAAATCCACAGCCAGGTGGACAGGTAGATGAAAGTTTACCCCATTCATAGCGCTATAGAAACTCGTAAACCACAATGTTGGCAAAGTATATGAAGACTATAAAATCAGGTATTGTTCTTCATTAATTCATCCCGCTCCGTGACCAATCTTGGAGCATTCAGCGTTCTTACCTCCTTTACTAAATTTTGCCGATTGTCGATTACACACTGGACAGCAAAGTAGCAGCGTAACTGACTGTCCAGGTTTTGAAATGCTTGTTCCATGTCAGCGTCTTTCAACTTGATTTAACATGAAGCTAAAAAGATTTTTGGCTAATACAACTATTGCAGTTTAAAAACATACAGTTTGTTAGTATTCTAACAATGTAAAGCAGTGCACGAGGATGTTGAGTCGGCGTTCCGTAGGCATTGCTTTATGAATACTGAAATGCAATAAGTAAATACAATATTTGCTTAAGAATCTTTCCAGTGGAATTACATGTGATGGAGTTTGTGTTATATGTGATTTTTGTATTGATAATCAACAAACAGGATATCGCTCTGTCTAACTGCCTGAAATGTGCTTTTATTTAAAGTTCCTTTGATATCTCTTCTTTGCAGCTCTGAAGCGGTCATTTGAAGTTGAGGAGGTCGACTCATCGACCAACCCCTCCTCTCTCTCCCGTAGAACAACCAATCCTCTGCGCTCCTCCACCTCCTCCATCAGTCGATTCCATGAACTGGGCAGTCGCAACTCAGACTACACCTCCAAACATGCATCAGAGGCCTCTAACCAGCGCTCGCCCAAAACCAGCCTTAGACGGGTTGAGCTGTCTTCTGGACGTACCTCAGAGGCGCCTCGTAGGTCAGAGATCTCTATCGACATCTCCTCCAAACAGGTTGACAGCTCGCCCAGTGTGGGTGTCAGCCGTTTTGGCCTGAAACGGCCAGAGGTCTCGCTCCACTCCACCAAATCCTCAGAGATGACTGCTCACAGACGGGCGGAGATCACCCTTGGTCGGTCCCAGGAACCTTCGGCTCTGCCCAGGAGAGCTGACCTGTCTCATTCTGCCTCCCGCATCCCAGAGCTGTCCCACAGGAGGTCTGAGCCCCCCAGCCCAGCAGAGGAGGCCCCCTCCTTGACCAGGAGGCAAGAGGAACCTCCGGACAGACAGGCTGAGACGCCATCTCCTGTGGGAGAGTCGGAGAGCAGCTTCTCCTCGGCAGTGAGTGCTAACTCTGGAACCACGGAGCAGAGAAGCCCAGCTCCAATGCGAGAGACCACAATCAGACCTGCAGAGAGTGAGTAAACAAGTCTTCGAAATGGTTTGTTTAAAAATTCAACTTTGAGAGTGTTTTCAGGTGATGGAGTCTGTGATTTTTACTGACTGACATCTTCAAGCAGTGGATCTGGCTTGACAGCACTGCTGTTAGCAGAGTTCTTAGATGGTTTATCCTTTCCTTAGAAAACTCTGATAAGAGCAGCCATTTTTCCAGGGAACGACTGAATCATTGAGAACATAGCAGGGACCTTACCAAATCATTCAGAATACAGCAGAAGGTGATGAGAGAAACTGGGCCTTTGCATAGGAAAGAATGAAGATGACATCAGACTGCTGTGATGCTGTGGCCTAAAGCTGATAGACTGAAATTCCTGTGTGGCAGACCAGTGTCCCAGAGAGTGTGTGAATGTGGTGTGTTTAATGTGAACCTGCTGTGAGATGATCATTAGTGTTTGACAGGCTTGATTATGTATGTATTCATTTACTATGTAGATGCAGAACCACAAGGCTGTTTGTTCTCCTTGTCCTGCAGTAGTTTCTGTGCTGTGTTTGTTTGTTTGTTTTTAGTGGGAGACTGTCTTGCTTTATTTGTTGCTGGCAGTGGTGATTGACTTTATACACAGACAGTGTGTTCATTTCATGTGTCTGCATAAGGAAAGTTTGATACTGAAGTTCTCTGAGCTGAATCTCAAACCAGCTAATCTTTAGTGAGACGGCTGTGTTGGAGTGACATTGGAAGAGTTTTTCTCATACACTGATGGCTCTGTCCTGTGGAGCCAAGCTGAAGGATCTGATGGTGTGTTTCTGGGCCAGCTGGTAGGTGTGACAGTCTAAATCTAGAGTCCATAACTGTGCCACTGAAATTTAGAGACCTTTCAATTTTCTGCTATTACTCAGTAATACATGTTCATTTACCTTCACTGCACAGGGAGTTCTCCCTTCTGACTGTAATCGCTAGCGGTTCCATCAGCACTGTGTGTTCTGGGTTCAGACTTGACTCATATGGCAATGCAGAGGCAATGATAATAAACTAATGTAATTTATACTGCATTTCTTTGATCATCCAGAATAAAGAAATGAAATGTCTATGGACAGATGAGATTATCTGTAAATGGCACCCACCAGCCCGTTTTACCCCAGAGAGGAGTAATCTGAGGACACACAGAATGTGTGTGTGTGTGTATGTGTGGAGGAAGCCTACTTTCAGCCTTGATGCATTATGTTTTTTCTACAGATGAGTAGAAAAATATCGAGCGAGAGGAGAAAATCCAGACATGATGGAAAAACATTTTCAAGATGTGAGTGCAGCAGAGTGAGGCACATTTGGGTTGAATTACTGAGTCCAGAGAGCAGGAGTGAGAGAGGGAAACCATGCAACCCAATGATTTCCTGTAAACTTGTGTAATTAAAAGGAAAAAATAAGGGAAAAAGTTAAAAAAAAAAAAAATTAAGAACAAACCAGAAATTGGACACCCCTTACCTCCACCGCCCCACCCCCTGCCTGTTTGCTCCCCCTTTTTTCCGAGGGAAAGGTTTGTTAGATGTGTTTTGTGGCTACCATAGGTTTAGGTGTAATTTTCTATGCTTTGAAGTCAATTATTTACACAGGAAGTGACACACAGGAACTGTACCACTGCATTGACATTCCACACTTCTTTGTAACTGCCAGCTGTTTATTACTCAGCTGGATCTAATGTGAGTAATGGTTTTGAGTTTGTTTTACTTCATTCATTAACTACACAAAAAGAAAACTTAGCCTCTAGTGGAGGTGTGATTGTTCACCATATTCAGGTTTGGTATGCACCTGCTTGGTTTTTAGGTCATGGTTTCGTTTGAATCATGGTTTGGCTAAAGAGAAAATTGAACCAACTTAGAACTGAAATTTTTCTGTCTTTTTAATTTAAACAAGTTCAAATTTAATGCAAAAGAACTAATTTAATACAAACAGTAAAAAAGCTCTTCACAAAATGAGAATCAAATAAAAGTAATTTTCAATACCTTTTATTTTAAGGTTCCTGCAGAAAATGGGTGTAAGAAAACTTCAGCAACAATCTCCAGCAACAGTTATTTTAACACTTATATCCATGACAGTGAGTGAAACAAATCTACATCAGTATATTTTACTTTAAGGCTCTTTCTCAATTAAATGACTGCAAGAAAACTGAACTTAAGTAACAGTTAATTTAAAGTCCCTCTTGAAAATCAATGTAAAATAACTGTACTTGGACAATGGGACTGTCACTCAAGCTGTTTCAGGAAAAAAAAAAAAACGTGATGACCGCAAACTAATGACCGCTCTGAGCTTTTACACATTAGTGCACGACTGCTTCATCACAACACAAAGCTCCAGGTCAGAAAAGCCTAGAGAACTGCTTTATTTTATTTCTTTTATGTGAATATTCCAGTATGATTGATATTATTTGTAGGGATGCACCAATTGTGAAATTCTGGGCCGATACCGGTACTGATGTTTAAAATAGCAATTTGGCTGATAGCCAATGCTGATACCGATGCTTTTTTGTTGTTGCTGTTGTTTGTTTTGTTTTTGTTGTTATTTATCCCCCCTTTTGTGTGAGGAAAACAAAGAAATCTTCATTAAAAATAAATTACTCTTGTCCGAGTCAGACCGCAAATAAACAATACAACATTTAGCCAGCACAAAATTGATGCAACACAACAGATAACATCAGTGAATGTCACCTTATTTGCTGATAGGCCGATGGCAGTTAACAAGACGAATATTGGCTGATAGCGATTTATCGGCTGTACATCAGTATGTGCTCTGACTGATGACACCATGTGTTTTTGTTGTTATTTAAAATGGTTACTCAGTGGCCATTGTCATTAAAGCTATTGTAATCATCTCCTCAGTATACTCATACCACATCATAAGCACAATGCTTATATTTACCTGAGAAGTGCGAAATAAAAAGAAAAAGATCAACTTAAGATTATGATTAACATTATTCTTAATGACCAAAATCATAAATTGTGTAGCATGCTCTGCTTTAGACCTACTTAACAATATACTGTATATTCTCTGTGATTTAAAATTTGGAGGAAAAAAGAGGAAACCTCACTAAGAACGGTTGAGGTAAAAACAAACAAACAAACAAAAAACCTCCACAGAACTGCTTTGGTTCAGTTTCGGTACATGACTGTTACACCCCTACCCTGTACATGTAGCTGAGTCAGGATACTGTAACTATGGGGGAGCGTACAGAGAACATGAACAAAATTAAAAAATGATGATATCATGGACCCTGTCTGCTGTAGGACCATATCAGTACGCAAATGTCACAGTCCGATAAGTCGTGGTCAGGCACAAATGTTTGATTCAGCAGGGAAAGAATAAACACACACCAAATGTAAATATGATTTTCTGAGAATGACTGCTTGTGATTTTGCTATGACGAAGTTGTCCATCACTTCAGCTTGTAAGTAAGATCATGTAGGATATTATTTGATTATTTGTATCCTACTGCATGTCACAGACCTTGCAGAAATAATATCAAAACCAATGCATGGTTTTATATATTGTATTAATTCTTGCTCTGTGGGGAAAACGTTCAGATCGGAAAGAATACCAGAATCCATTCCATGTTCAAGCGTAGGGTTAGGGTTAGCAGTAGCATATGGTTAGCAGTAGCATACTCAGTGTGAAAAATAACTTGTGTCACGTCAACTCAATTTTCTAGTGGCTCAAAAAAGCCAACATATACTGTTCTTTCTATTACTTATACATCCTTTTTTTCCAGCATTGCACTAGAAAGCATTTAGCAGTGATCTAGCTATTAAAAACTGCTATTCTGCCCACAGTAACCAGTCTATTAAAGTTCACACTCATTATGAAGACACTCCTATTTTATAGACGTATACAGTCACCCGATACTCATATGAACAGGTCTGTGGAAATTCCCTCTCTTTCAGATAATGGAAGTGTGCAAGAAAATCACAAAGTTCATTCCACAAAGCTGTGTCTTGGGAGGCCAAGCAGTCTGGCACTGGTTCTTTATGCTAACAGTGGAATTTTCTGTTCAAAGGTGATTCATTTTCAAGACAAAATGCCTGGTCACAGTATGATAATGAAAATGAATGTGGTGAATATTCAGAGCCTGTCACCAAGTCGACAAGAGTAGTTTTTGTTCTCTGCAGGTTCCATCTGTACAATGACAACTTGTGTTGTACTGATAAGAACAGCACTGTGTCTGAGATCTCGTGGGACTGCTCTTCACTTACAGTTGATCATGTCACACACCTTTTTTTTTAAGGTCAGCGTGACATGAGTTCTGCCATGGTCTGTGTTTCACCAGTCAGAAACAGGCTTCTGGTGTAATTCCCCTCTCTGGTGTGTGCGTGCACGTGCATGTGTTTTATTAGTGAATGTTGTGCCATGAAGAGATTCGTGCCCACATATCAGGGGTGAGTGGGTTGATGCGTGAACCTGGAGGATTTTTGTCCCAGACCGCCGGGACTGTCTGACATGGTGTGGAAGGCCCACTGTGACTGGTGGTGGGTTTTTCCCCTTAGCATTGCCATGTTGTTGTTGGAAGTATCATGGAACAGTAGCTTTCCTTTAGTTATTAATGAGAAATTGTCTGGGCTGGTACACACACACACACACACACACACACACACACACACACACACTTCTCAGTGCTATCAGAATTACTTCAGCATTAATTTGACCTTGCTCCAGTTACTCTTGCCTGAATGGAATGCAGACTGGAGCCTGTAACTAGTATCTGGATTCTCAGAATCCCTGTAACTTTGCTTACTAGCCCAGTGAAACCAGTGTATAAGGAGCTGCAGACAGGAAAAGATGCCTTGTAAAGTTGTGGACATAGTTACTGTTTAGTTGTGATGTTTTTGAAACTTGTGATGACGTTCTATGAGAGTGAGGAGTTCTGATTGTTAGTCTGATCAATAGAAACTTGAAATAATAGTGCTCCCAGGTCTCTGAAGGGTCTCTGAACCAAAGCCCCTCTCTCACCTCTCTCTTATACTGCCAGTTAAAGCACTTCATAAGCCTTAAGTTCAACGTTTTTTGACTTTAAGCAAAAAATCTTTTTCGCTCATGGCATGCAGGCTGATTCCCCTCTGAAATGTCGTGGTTTAGTGTGTTTGCATTTAAAATGGAGCAAGCAAAGGAGGAACAAATGACCGATTAATCCTCTCCTGTACCGCATCATGGTTCATGCTGTTTGTGGGAATATAAACATTAGAAAGTCTAATCACAGACTACACATTTGCCTGTATGTTAAACCAGTTCACTTCAACATTTTGTCACACTTGGGGAGATGTGGGGGAGGGTGCTGTGTTGTTCATGGTTTTTGGACATCCTGTGCCTAGTGATCATTCTTCCAGGCCAAGCATATTTGGACAAAAGGATGTCTCTCTCTCTCTCTCTCCAGGGGTACAGAGAGGTCTTTCATGGTGAGAGCAGAGGATGGGTTAAGGCTCTGACTTGTGAATGTCACATGGGGGGTGATAAATCGTTAAGCTTGTGCTCTCTTCAGAAATAAAAACAGCCAAAGGCTGTCAGAGAGAGAGAGAGCGAGAGAGAGGGCAAAACAGGAACAACAAAAAAAGTATGTGGTGTTCATATATTTATTTTAAAACCGTGAGATTCAAATGCTGTAATGCAGTCCTCACAGGGGTTCTCGGAGCCAACCTTCAGAGGGATGCGGACAGTACTCCAGAACCCTCCACACTGCATGACTGTGCAGCTCTCTGTCTGACAACAGCACTGCTGTAACACACCAAACTGCATATTGCCAGGGAACAAAAGAACAAAGAAATGGACATCATGTTTATTGTATACGGAGACCAGAAGCACAAGTTTTTTTCTTTTTCTTTTCTGTTTATAAAGTGTGTATCTGTGATTTGCTGTCATTTGTGTGTAAGTGGGTTTGAGTGGGTGTCAGGTCTGTTCAGAGCTGCTCTGGATCCTCTGTGTGCGTAAGGACTTATGATCTTCTGTATGTGTAAGGACTTATGATACCCTGTGTGCGTAGGGACTTAAGATCCTCTGTGTGTGTAAGGACTTATGGTCCTCTGTGTGTGTAAGGACTTGAAGTCCTCTCTGTGTGTGTGTGTGTGTGTGTGTGTGTGTGTATGGACTTACGATCATGCATTGGGCTTGTTAGCGAGTAGCATATGCAAAACTAGCCCAATATTTCAGTAAAGTTTATGTGTGTGTATGTGTGCAAATGATTGAATGCATCTGTGTATTGTCCCATCACAGTAAAGCACATGAGAGAGAGAGAGAGAGAGAGAGTGTGTGTGTGTGTGTGTGTATGTAAGGACTTGTGATCCTCTGTGTGTGTAGGGACTTATGATCCTCTCTGTGTGTAGGGACTTATGATCCTTTCTGTGTGTAAGGACTTATGATCCTCTGTGTGTGTAGGGACTTATCTCTCCCAGGGTCAGATGAGAGGGTCAGGTAACTGTCAGAGTCAGAGAAGGAGAGAGGAGAGAGCAAAAGAGTTATTTTTCTGTTCTCTTTGGTTTACTGATGAGTGTATGACATTTCAGGGCATTAAGGGCTCTGTGTGAGACTCCTGAGGTGTCAGTGTGAGGTACAGTGAGGCAGCTGAAGTTGACCTGTGTTGGATGTGCAGGGTTATTTGTGCTGTGTAGGATGTGCAGGGTTATTTGTGCTGTGTAGGATGTGCAGGGTTATTTGTGCTGTGTAGGATGTGCAGGGTTATTTGTGCTGTCCTGACTGAGTGAGTCCACTGTCCTGGGACCATGTGCACTGTTCCCAGTGTTATTTTTGAAAGCGTGTAACGGAAACACTTCCCCCTTTCCCACTATTTCGTGGTCATGTGATCAGCTCCAGCGTTCAGCTTCAAAATGACCAGGAGTAACACTGAGTGCTGAACGCACACACACACACACACACACACACACACACACACACACACAGATGTGCATACGTACACACACTACCCTATTTCTTTTTGCCATTTTTGTGTATTTTCTGACTGCATGTTCCTTTTCAGATGTATTTTGGGGAAAACAAATCTAGAATACTTAATACTAAGCATACTTTAATCTGCCCTATGATTTCTCATAAACGTTGAGCTGGTCTTTGTGAATGGTTTTGGCTGTGTATACACTCATTTGGCTAGCAGTTCTAAATGACTCATATTAATTCAAGGTGTCATTACCCAGACTATGAGGTCACTGTAGGGATCCTAGACTGACGACCACAGGTCTCAGTGAACGGCTTTCTGAGTCCACACAAAACACTGATCCCTCTGTTTCCTCTGCAGCTTCAGCCTTTTGTTTGTCTCTCTGAAGCAGTCACTATAAAGTTATAAACCATCTTGGTAAGTTTCTTAATTCTGTGTTTACATGTAGCAATTGTAGGTGTATCTCTGTGATTAAAATAAAATGTATAATTATCTTTTCTTCTTCGTCGTCGTCTTAAACAGACTAAAATTATTATTATTTTTTATCAGATTTAGCAGAAAGAATGGCTAAAATTGGTATTCATGTTAACACTATTACGCTAATGTAGATGCAGGTTGAGACTGTCCCATTTCATGGTTGGACCATGTTCTCTACCACCCTCAAACACCTGCTCATATTATCGGGTCACATTTAGTTTTCACCCTAGTGCATCACCTTTAAAGAACTGTTTACAGCCACCACTGATGATCATAATGAGAGAAGACCTGTTAATGCAAAACATACTGCTGTGTCTGAACATCTGTCCAAAGATCTGTGGCAAAACATTTGCTTATATATTTTTTTAAAACATAAATAGAAACATTGAAACATACCCACAACCTAATGATCACATTTATGAAATTAGCACATCTGTAATTTGGGCTAATTATTAGGGCTTAATAGGGCAAAAGCTGACGTTCATAATTGCGTTAACGAACAGTGAGCACATTTTAGAAGGTTGGAGCATTACTGCTCCAAGTTAGCCCAGTTCATACAGTTTCTACTAATTACACATTCAACATGGAATTCATAAAATATTACACCAAAATAGTAGTCTGCTCTTACAAATGGACAATAAAAATAAAAGGAAAGTATATGTATTCATATTTAAGAAGCAGCCTGTTGGATTGGAAATGATCAAAAACAGACTTATTTATTGCTAAGCTCATTGATTCATGCAGGTGATGTCACACAAGTCTTGATGCTTCTGAAGGTTTGGATGAGACTCGGAGCAGATGTTGTTTCTCCTTTGAGTGAGAGTGTTACTGGAGGACTTGAGTGTGGAGCAGTGAAGCAGTGCATATGCACACTGAGAGAAACGCTGAGCGAGAGTGTTATTAGAGGACTTGGATGTGGAGCGATGAAGCGGTGTACATACACACTGAGGCTGTGTCCAGTGTCAATCTGCTTGGCTCTGCTCACACACTCTGCTCTGTGAAGAAGCTAATCCTGGGATTTGTAACAGGCTTTGCTCTCTGTGGTCCACTCTCCACTACCCAGACAGCACCCACCTCATCTTTAATTCACACACAAACAGTGTCTGCTGGTAAAAAAAAAAAGACAACAACTTAAATACTCTGCCCAGATGAATGAAAAATTAAATTGAATTGCTTTAAATGAAACGACTTGCAAACTCTTGAGACTGCATGTTTCCAGAGATGAGCTGGAAAAGGAGACAAACGTTCAGTAAGTTGAGTAAAACATACAGTGACCACATATGCCCGCTAGATGGGGTCATTGTAATCCTGAAGGAAAATACTCTCAACAGGCCAGAAATGCTTCACCAGCTTATCACTCACAGTGGCTTTGTGATTAGCTTACCTGTCTTTACCTGTGTTTACCTTTCCCTTTAACGGGTCTAGTGGATGTAATCTGAGCCAGGACAATGCACCACGCGTGACAGCAGTATAGGCAGGGAGCTTCACCGTGGGCATTAAAGCCGAGGCCTCTGTCCCTGTTGTGCTGTGTGTGACGAGGACACTTAACCTGCCTGTTTACAGCAGGGAGAGGGATGTGAATTCTCTCTGTGTCATGGATTTCACATATTTCATCTTTCACACTTTGAGAGAGTCTAAGTATGATACACAGATGCTTTGAAGTCCTCAAAAGTAAACACAAATATATATATATAATGTACAAGCTCTGATTGTCTAACCCTGTAGGACGATTAGCAGCAAATGTCTTAGGTTCCTGCCAGCTGCTGCATCCTCCCTGCTGCCTGCCATTGTGCCACAGGGCCAGAGACGTGTTATGCTGGCACTCTTGGCATCGCGATGGCAACACCATGGTTCTAACTTGGATAAATATGATTTTGACATGAATAGGGATGTTTTGTCTCTCTGTTCTTGGGACCTGAAAATTCTGAATACTTGGCCATAGTCGGTGGGCAGATGTATGTTGTATGTGGCTGATGAGTAGCTGTGTCATAACAAAAGTAGGTTTCTATGTGGCTGCCTGTCTGCAGTGACAGCTGTTAGTTTGTCTGTCCCCAAAGATCCATGGCTCACGTTTTTCATACGCTCACACTCACAGCAGGGATAGAGTTTCTACTAGATATCATGGATAGGCTAAATATAAAATTCTGATAATTGTTTTGATAGGAGTTTGTCTTGTGATTTAATCATTTTTTATAGTAGACATGTCACATTTCCCTTTGTTTTTATTAAAGACAGAGATCAGTAGAACATAGGAAGGAACGGAAAAAAGACGTGAAGTAAATGATCTGAGAGACTCAGTTCAATGAATCCTGAAAGCAAAACAAGGCGGCTCTCACAGAAGCTGCCATTATGTGGCATGAAAATGCTGTAAAATCATTCACATTTTGAAGAACTTAAAAGCTTTCTCCTCCTTTAAGTCTGGCATTTGTCCTGAGTTTTTTTTTTTTTTTTTTTCAATTTCAGCTCAGGTTTTGCAGGTTTTTGGCAAAGAAAGTGTCCACTTTCTGGCTTCAAATTTGAAGGTTTTGTTTTGGCACTGGATGCTCTTTCTAATGCAGAGATGGTTGTTGGTTTGCATATTGGTATTTTGTCATAAGAAATTATTCAGTCCTTGAAAGGAGGTCTGGTGAAGTTTGCACCCGCCCACTGGGGTTTTCCTCACTGACAGTGGCAGAGGAAAAAAGAAAAACAGGTAGCTCTTTATCTTGGCAGGTGTAGCCTCTTTCATTTATAGAGAGGGTGTGTTGTAGATGTTGCCCTTGAAGAAGCTTTAAAAAAAAAACAGTTTCATTGCTCTTTCACTTAAGAAAAAAAATCATTGCATTGCGTTATGAATTGGCACAGTATTTTTTGTTTTTGATATTTTTTTTAAAGGGATTATGTTTGAGGATTGTGTGCATTATTAGTGACATTTTATCCCATCATATCTGAACACAATTAGAGTGACAGTCAACTCTGTTTCTGTCCTCACCCTGGCTGTGAAGCCTGAGACCTTCAGCGTCTTACCACTGAATCCACGAAAGACATTATATCCAGTAGCTCTTGTGTAGCCTTATTTGCCTTATTCTGCTTGTGTGTACACCAGAATTTCCCATTGCCTTTTTCAGGTCAGCATTGTCTTCTGTTCAGCCAGGATCTACATTTCTAGGACAGGAGGGGATGAGGGGCACACTGATGACGTCCTCATCAGAAAGTGGATCTGTGGATTCCTGCAGCAGGCTGAGGGCCAGGCTCCTAGATTCAAGGACCTCTTTGTCCTGCCCTGTTAGTATCAGCTGCCTCCTTTTTCTGTCTGTGGAGAGCCAGTCAGGACACCTGCTATTCCAACACCCTCCCCATCCTCAGCTGCACTGAGCTCCACCTGTTTTAACACTTCTTAATCAGTGTGTGTCCCGGGGGAGTGTGTGAGTGCGTGCGTGTGTGTCGGGGAGGGTTTGGGGGGTGCGCATCACTCAGACACTGCTGTTTTGAGTTCCAACTGTAGGAGAAATGTCTCAATGATGTTATATGCATTCCTGCAGAAACACAGTCAGGAACACAATGCAGGAGCTCTTCATCACTTTATCTCAGAGTGAGAATTGCTTTACATTAAGCGATTTTTACACATCCTATGTTGTTAAAAAATAAAAAACACCTAAAATACAGAAATATCATAATTCTGAGAGGGTCACACAGACCACAGCTGTCCAGAACCTCTCTCACTACTTGGGTAGTATTTTGTGTATATTTTCATGTGTGTATGACATTGGTAAGTGTTGACATTTCCCTTCAAGATTCACATCAGTGAAGCTTATAGTGAGGTTAACAGAGGTCTACATTGTTATGCTTAGAATCTAACAGAGGCATTGTCTTCCCCCTGTTTCCATTGAGGCTCTATTTTCTGTGTATTTGAGAGAGTCATGAGGCATGGTGATTTGGGTGGTGTGTGAGAGTGGTTGTGATCTCTTGCCTAACTTCTTTATAAGACTTTTAAATCGTTTAAATTGACTTGTTTAAGAAGGCAGCAGGTCCTTGTCTCAGTAGTTTGTGATTATCTGTGTTATTTCTTGTATAGAGGGTTTGGAGTTTCTAAGTGCCTGTGGAACTGGTGTTTTTCCTGTTTGTAAACATTGGAATGTCTCTTTTGTTTGCGGATACACACACACATTACCATACGTTTGTTGTAGTATTCTGTGTGAATTTGTTGAAACAAATTGCTGATGTTACTTTTTGTTCCTCTTGCTACAGTGAAGCACATGACACTTCTGTTTGTAACGCATTCACAAACTCATCACTCGAGTTACTGTCACACATGCCATCTTTCACGGAGGTCCAGGGATCTTCTCCTCCACTGTGCAGTGCTCTGAGGATTTTCCTAAGTGAAATTCTCTCGCTCTGATAGTCCCAAATCCCCCACTCACTATGGCACAAAATTCAGGGCATAAACAGTGACGCAAGATTTTAGACAGAATTGGCTGGGATGCCTGTCAATGACGGTGTTTTCAGCCGTTTTGCCCAAAGAGTTAGCCTTTGGTACTGATGTGCTCTCATCTGTCTCATCCGTCCTTCCTTCCTTCCTTCTTAGTTGAGGAGTTGCTGTGGATATTTGCCCCCTTTGAACTGGGTGTGTGTATCTGGGGACCTAGGTAGATATTTGGTACACCCGTTGCCAGCTATGCTTGGCTCAGTCCTGCGTATCTTGAGTTTGTGAAGCCTAAACCCAGAGGGTTTTGCCACTGGTTCAGTGGTAACCCACTGGTTCCATGCCAGATCCTTGGCCAAGCAGCTGACGAGGCTCTTCAGAACAGTGACTAGCAGCTCAGGCAGTTTCAGTGAGCATATTTAGGGTTCGCCTGCCCCCCACTGATCACCACTGATCACATTCTGGTACCCCTGCTTGCCCATGCCTGCCCCTGGTGGATTTTAATTACCATTATAGCATACTGGGTAGGTAGGTTTGGCACCTTTTAGGGTACATTCTCTTCTGCCACATTCTATAAAAATCTGTAGGAAGCATGGGCATACAACAGCACAGGGCACAGTGTAGCCAGTGATCGATTCCAGCCACCCTGAAAAGGGCCAACGGGCACTGTTCTGGGCTGTCCACTGCCCTGTGGTTGACCTCAGTAGAACCATCTCATTTTTGAAGCCGCTTCCCTTTCATTTCAGGTTTATTTCAGCAGGGGACTGGTTCACGCCCTTTGATTTTTAAAGGATGCTTATTTTTATGCAGTCCCGTAGCTGCTGACTGCCTGCATGTCACTGGTAATTGTTTTCAGATTGGTGTACAGACTGGGGCATGGACCAAGAACACTGTGCTCACTGTGTGCCCATGCTGCCTCTGTGAGGTGCTTTAACAGCACTGACCAGACCAGTCTCACGGTTTGACTCTGTTCGCATGGCATGTGGGACCTGACAGGGGCTGCGTGATGTGGAGAAGCATGAGATGTGTGATAAACTTGTTGGCTATTGCAACTGCGATATGTGCCGCAATGAAACAAAGATTTAAGTGTGCAAAGACTGAGCGTGCTGCATGCTGGAATCGAATATGTTGTGTTTGGTCGTATTGTCAGTGATTTATATGATGATACAGGTGTGTGTTGTCCCTTTCCCTCTTGGTCGTGACTCATCTCTTTTATAACCACAGTATTGCCACATGACAGATGTGCTTCCTCTTTTTCAGTACCAAATATTCTGCTGCTGATCCACATTACATTGTCGGTTTCAGCCTCATGTCCTCTGCACAGTTAATCACTGCAGGTGACATCAGTCAGCTTGGAAGAGATTGTATAAGTTTATCAACTGTACATGTGAGTGTGGCATTTGTTGTTCAGTTACGCTGTGAAAGAGCTGGACTTAGTAGGCTAATTAGCCTTGGGATGCCGCCCATGGAGTGGCCTTTCCCTTATACACACAGACACACACACAACAAAGTTTGTATAACAGAACTAAGGACAGTTTGTGCCTATTACTGATCAGCTGAGGTTTCTTGATGATCTGTTTTCTGTACATTTAAAAGCGTAGGGAGGAAATGTTTATGTTCACGACTGCTCTGTTATGTCATATCTGACCTGTGACACAACTTAGCCTTACACAAGGTCCTCTGTATTCTGCATTGGTTTCGACACGTCATGGGGTTTCGTGTTCAGTGCATTAAGTGGTTATAACTGCATTCTGTTTTTTTGGAAACCACAGAGATGAGTGCTAATGTTTATTTACATGTCAAGCCTTTTTTGATTCTGACCCTGTGAAGGTTAAGCAGCTCTAATGGTTGTATATGTTCACTATGGGAATGTTCACTGAAGAGATGGAGTTGTTAATTCCTCTGCTGATGAAATGGTGTCAGGGCTGTTTGTTAGGCAGAGCAGTCAAAGACTGTTCTCTATGCCAACACATTCCCTGTCAGAGTAAATATAGAGTTTAGCACCTCTAAGATGGGCACTAATTAACACAGTCCGTGATGTGTCGGTGCAACTACTGTCTTACACTGGCCCGCGTTGTTTCAAAATTGAATTGTAATTATGCCATGGCCTTGTTCGTTATGGCTGGCACTGACATAATATGGATTAAGACACATCTGTCCAGGACGTGGCGGAGAAATTCCAGCTGGATTAAGACACATCCGTCCAGTCTGGAGCTGGTGGAGAAATTCCAGCTGGATTAAGACACATCCGTCCACTTTGAAGGTGGTGGAGGAGTCCCAGCATGGACACTTTTTCAGTGGTCAGTGTGTGTTTAAGAGTAGGGATGTTAATGTTTTCTACTGGACCTGCTGTGTCGGCAAAGAAGTTCATCAGGGATATTGTAATGACCCTCCACGGTGAAATTCCTGCCTTTGAAATGGGATTCATTGAATTATCTGATTGTGAAATGTTAAAATATAAGAGACTGTCAGAGTGATCCTGCTTCTCTTTCTGCTGCTCTTCATAGAATTTTCACTGAGCACATATCTGACCACATCTGTCTCCACTTCCATAATACTTGTCTGAAGGTTGTTGAAAAAAATGAAATGGTATTTGTGTTATAAATAATTTCCATGCCCAGTCTTTGCTTAGTCTCTGAAAGAGTATTTGGCCTGGTGTTGTTGGAATGAACTGAATTTCACTTGCTTAATCTGTACTCAGCATGCAGGCTACTGCATCTGGAGTAGGGGCAAGCGTTAGCAGGAAGACACTTCCAGAAAAATAGATGTTTAGTGTGCATTATAAGCACGGTAACTATTAAAATTAGTGTAAACACAACAAAATACAGTGGAGGTTTATTTTTACCCAGCTTTAATTAAATTAGATGTTGGAATTCTGGGATTCTGTCTGGTGTAGTAGTGTGCATTATGGGGGGAGGGACCAGAATGTTGTGGCTGTGTTTTGTCACTTCACGCCTGGAATTGCTACAGGGTCTGTGTGGGTGTCTTTGCTTATGTCTGTGTGTGTGTGTCTTTGCATTTGTCTGTGTGTGTGTGTTTGCTGTGGCCTGTCTGAGCCCATAGCTCACACTTACATGTTCTCAGTGACTCTCAGGATGGAAGGCTATTCTTAGTTCCTTATTTAACTTTTAACATGAAATTCATCCTTTCTTTCCTCACACCAGCCAATGCATGCACTCTCCTGCTGGTATTTCTATACAAGGTGATAAACACTACTGAAGTTGAGATGAATTGAAGGACTTTGTTTGTTTGTTGTGTACTGATAGACTGTGGACTTTGTGTTTAGGTATCTGTGGTGCGTTATTTTTGTCTCTTTCTAGTCATCTCTCCCTGAAGAGTGGAGATCCTGTAGATTTTTTGCGTTAAAGGAGTAAAATATTAGTTTGGATCATTAGTTAGGAGGGTTTGGTTATCCAGGACCCTCAACCCTGGCTGCATTCTCATGCCTGGCCTGTGGCCTGGGCCACTGTAAAGGAAGAGGTGGGAAACAGCCAGCCCCTGAACCGTGCTTCTTTCTCTCTCCCACTCTGTCTCTCTCTCCCCGCCGTCATTTGGAGAAGGACAGGGGTGTGGCAGTTCTCATTTGAGAGTGTCACATGAGTGCTGAGTAGGCAGGGCCAGCAAGGGAGTCAGTGAGTCCAGCTGTGCTGTAGGATTGAAGCTGTGCAGGGGACGGGTTTGGAGGGTAAGTCAGGAATCTCTGGCCCTCTTTCTCTCTTTCTTTTTCTCTTCCTCACTCTCCCCTGTTTTCTCACCACTCGGTTTCACAGGAAATCTTTTCTTCTGAAGAAAAGTATGTGGCGGCATACAGAGACGAGAAATAGTGTGAGTGAGAGAGAGAGAGAGAGAGAGAGAGAGAGAAAGAGCAGAGGAAGAGAGAATTTACGTGCCACAGTGTTTACATGTAACAGAACCACTGGAGTGTAGTGGAGGTCAGTGAACTGGTTTCCTTGTGCTTTCCAGCCTTTTTCATAGAAAATGTGTAAAGTCAGTGATCATTTATAAAAGTGGGTTACTGGACTGTGTAAGACAAGTATGTATGTGTGTGTATGTGTGAGAGAGAGAGAGATTATGTGAGCAGGCAGAAATGAGTAGGATGACCTCCTGTTTGAACTCTGCAGCTGGCCTTTGGTCACTGGAGAGGTCAGAAGGTTGACTCCTCACCCTGTTAGGGTCTAGAGCAGTTTTGTGGCCTCGTACCATGTGCTCCAGCCATCAGGCCTATTGGCAGTTTCTGGGAAACATAAGTATAACAAGTTTTACAGAAGTAAAGCATATTGGCAGATGGAAAAATAAACCACATCCATTGAAAAGGACTATGAACTCTGGAATTTGGGAAGGACTTTTCTGGGTCTGAAGCATTGTCCATAGTGAAATGTGCTGGGAACATTTTTGGGAGTGTGTTTCTCTTTTTTTGGTAATAACTTTTGTTTCCTGTATGTTTTTTTTTAACCAAATCTCCAGACTTTGGCAGTGAGAGCTAGCTCTTTGCATGCGCTTTTCCACATTTCTGTTCTGCTCTCCCTCCGTTCCATGTCCCTGCCTGGTGATGCTGTGGTGTTGGGGTGATGCTGTGGTGTTGTGGTGATGCTGTGGTGAGGGGGTGATGCTGTGGTGAGGGGGTGATGCTGTGGTGTTGGGGTGATGCTGTGGTGTTGGGGTGATGCAGTGGTGAGGGGGTGATGCTGTGGTGTTGGGGTGATGCTGTGGTGAGGGGGTGATGCTGTGGTGTTGGGGTGATGCAGTGGTGAGGGGGTGATGCTGTGGTGTTGGGGTGATGCTGTGGTGAGGGGGTGATGCTGTGGTGTTGGGGTGATGCTGTGGTGAGGGGGTGATGCTGTGGTGTTGGGGTGATGCTGTGGTGAGGGGGTGATGCTGTGGTGTTGGGGTGATGCAGTGGTGAGGGGGTGATGCTGTGGTGTTGGGGTGATGCTGTGGTGAGGGGGTGATGCTGTGGTGTTGGGGCGATGCTGTGGTGAGGGGGCGATGCTGTGGTGTTGGGGTGATGCTGTGGTGAGGGGGTGATGCTGTGGTGTTGGGCTGATGCTGTGGTGTTGGGGTGATGCTGTGGTGAGGGGGTGATGCTGTGGTGTTGGGGCGATGCTGTGGTGAGGGGGCGATGCTGTGGTGTTGGGGTGATGCTGTGGTGTTGGGGTGATGCAGTGGTGAGGGGGTGATGCTGTGGTGTTGGGGTGATGCAGTGGTGAGGGGGTGATGCTGTGGTGAGGGGAAAGGGGGATAAGAGTAGCAAGCTTACAGGCAGTTGTGGTGTTGAGGTGAAACATGTGATGTTGTTGGGCTGAGCGGTGTAACAGTGTTGAGGTTGTCAGATAAGAGTGTTGAGATGAGGGATGTGGCCGTGTTGAGGTGTGGGGAGTAATGGTGTTGAGTGAGGGGGGTGGTGTGGAGGTGCTGGGTGTGATGGTGTTTCAGTGGGGGAATAATGGTGGGCTTGGTTGATGAACAGAAAAGTCAGATAAGTGTGAGTAAACACTTTCCATTTGGACTAGAGTTTAGACCAGGAATAAACCTCGTCTGAGAAACCAGCACAGTCTGTTCACCCCAGTGTCAAAACATCTGAATATATTTAAGTTCATTTCTTCAGCAGTTCTTATTCAGAATAGGAGAAAATCCTGCGTTTGTTTACCTTTATGATGGAGATTTCCTGACACTTTATGATGGGCATTAATCAGCACTTATTTCTGAGATATTTTATTGGAGAGTAAACTGTAGCTTTAGATTTTGGCACAGCTGATCAACTTTTGTGCTGATTATTGTTCGTAGCATCCCAACTATTAGCACTCCTTGTTCTCTCCCACTTTGTAGCCTCTGTCTGGTAGCACTGTTTCTACCAGAATCTGTCTATAGTTCACTCTTTTGCTTCCTTCAACTTTTCTTGCACTTTTATCTAGTCTAACTTCACTAACTATCTGAAATATAGTGGTACTTAAACCACAGACAACTCCTTAATGGCTACATGCCTGGTTTGTATGTTGCTTCATTTGGAAGTCACTTTGGATAAAAGCATCTGCTAAATGAATAAATGTAAGTATAAATGTAAATGTAAACATACAGTGAGTTGGTAAAACAACACTAGAGTTGATTCCTGTTAATACCCAGATGGAAGCCAAAGCTGTAGGGTCTATGTGGACGTATATGCATAGGTCTAAATGAATGGACTAGAGGAGCTTTGTTCCACCTGTGTTTATGAGGTGCTTTTCAGTGTGTCTGTTTGTGAATGGATGTCTTTGAAAAACTGTGACCCAACAGAAAGGATGGTATCTCCAACTTTATTCCCTCCAGTCTGAGAGAGGAAATTTGATTCCTGCTGCTGTCAGTATGGGTTCAGTCCCAGTGATGAGTTAAACTGCTCTCAGACAAAGCCTACCAGTAATGGACCCATGAAATAGCAGACACAGGATTAAATTATGCCAGTTATGGTGTATACCTATTTTGTAAGATGATCACTTCATACATCTGAATGCCTCCTTCAGTCATTTTTATAACTGTCTAAAATGGAGCAGTTGCTTTCAGACTGACTGGCATTCACAGGGGTCTGTTTAAAGCAGTGACCTCTGTGGTTATGGTCACAAATTGTCTCCTTATTGTTCATGGCAATAGTGTCATTCTAGAGCATTCTGACTCTGGAACCTTCAGTCCGTGTCAATAGTTCACTCCACATACACAGCTGAGTCACACAGGCCCGGCATTGGAAAACCTGAAAAGAGTGCCAGAAAAACAAATGTCTGAAAACTCCCTCAAACCAATTCATTAATTAGATAAGTACATTAGCATCTCTTATTGGTTTTTATTTCTGCTTTCTTGGTGTGTATTTCTAAAGATATTGATAAATTTTGTTTACATACTAAAGTCATCAGATAAAGGTGTTTTTTTTTTTTGTTTTGTTTTTTTAAGTTGATTATTAAGAATTTCCATTACCTTATCAGAATTACTGTTATTGTTGCCAAGATACAGCAAAACCACAGTATCGCCTTGTGGCGATCTCCCAAACTGAAAACAGCCTTGTTTTAATGGTATTTACAGTTCAGAAGAGCATGGGGGTTATTTGAATTATCTGTCTGTGTTTTGTTTTTGGTTTTTTAGAAACAGGACCTATATGTTTGGATACAACAGATCATGGACTGGTTGCTCTCCTCACAGGTAGCTGTAAAACCAACCGGGCTCGGTGTGTAGTGCTGTCTTTGTCAGCTGAGAGAGCAAAGCAAAGGCAGTATTAACAAGAGGTTTGGAAGCAGCTCCCTTTCTTGCTCATGTGGAATATTTGCCATTCCAGCAGGGCTCACATTACTCGCATAACACACACCATCCCCTGTTTTCCTGTCCTGTGTCAGCTGGCCAGAGGCACTATCCCACACTGACAGATATTTCTCCTGCCATGTGTGGGGTGGCATGCTGCAATCTGCTTTTACTGTAGAGGGTCAAAGGTCACAATCTCCAGTCATCTGCTGAATAAAGGAGATGCCTCGTCCTGAACACCTACTCCACACCGATGGAAAGAACACCCTGTCGACCCAGCACCCAGGCCGGTTTCCTGCCCTCTCGCTGCAGGTCGGGGAGGCTTGGTTTGATCCCAGTCTCTCTTGGGTGGAGTTCTGACCTGATTTTGGCCCATTTCCCCACCCCCTCCCTATATTAAAAGTCAGTATGATACTTGGGCTAATTGGCACTTTCATGCCTGTTCACATGACTCAGTGCCTGACACACATATCCATGGGTCTGTTTGCTGTTTGACACAGGATTCAACAGGCCAGATAAATGTTTCCTTATTTCTTACTGCCGTTTTAGCAAGACAATTCATCAAGTAAAAACCATCTTTTTCCCATCAGTACGCTTAAAAGTGACACTTCTCTTGTTCTGTCTAAAGGACAAAACTAGAGTAACGGAAATTTTTACCTTCCTCCTTTTCCTTTTTCCTGGAGCCTGTCTTCACAAGACTGATACAGATGTTATAAAGCTTTTTTTATAACTTTTAATCAGAATTGCATAGCACATAGGAAATATCCCATTTGTAATCTGTAAACTGGTGGTCATTTTGTACCTAGCCCATTCTGTTTGTTCCTGGTGTTGTGAGGCAGGACCCCCTCACTATCTCTGTGGGTGTACCTGTGGACAGGACCAGTGTGTAGTGCTGGGGGACCTTTTAGGCACTGGTCAGATGTGAATATGACAGGAAGACTGCAGACCTTGTCTTGGTCCTTTCTCAGTGTGAAATGAACAAAGGGATCACCCCTACTCTGAATGAATGGTTTGTGTGATGTAGACTAATTTACAGATACACATTACTCACATTGAGCAGGCTCCCTGTGAGTGAATCAGAGGTTTCTGACTGTAGCCCAGCTCCTTATGTTCTAGATGTTTTTAATCTGTAATTGGAAACAGAATAACTCGTTTTATCCAACTACAGTGTTTCCCCTGCAGCTTCATGCCCTTTGGAAGAGTAAGCTTTCTTACGACTTTCTTTGTGCTTTCTCAAACCTTCACAGATTCCTGAGCAATGTAAAAAACAGTCAAATAATAAATGAAAAAGAAAAAGCCGGCTGGACCATTTCTATTGATAGTTAAAAGTGGCTCTTTGGAAACAGGACTTGATGGGGTTGATTGTGTGTTTGGTTTGCCCCATGTTGTGCACCAGTTTGTTTGGAATTTTTTTTTTTGTGGTGACCAGTCCACACACATGCTGATGTCCTGGTGGGTTCACATTGAGGAAGAGGGCTCATCTCTTGACAGGCTGTCAGTCTGTGTGTTTCTGTCTGCTCAGCCTTGGCTTGTTTTCCCAGTAGACGTCTGGGTGCTCTGAGAAGTGCGGCCGACTGTTCTCTGGCAGATTGGTGGTTAGCACAGGAGAGCAGCTAACTTGTCAGTCAGCACACATCCTGTCACTACATTCTTTCAGGGAGTCCTGACAGGAACCCCCCGCTGTATGCCCCTGCTCCTCCTGCATGCCCCTGCTCCTCCTGCATGCTCCTCACAGCACACAGCTTCAGCTCCCACTCCGGTCTCCTTCCCCACAAAATACTATGTGGTGTTTTTTTTTCCCTCACCGCATCAAAGCAGTGTGCCAGAACTTTGGCTAACGATGATATTATCTCCTGCAATATTCCTCATTCTGGAGATTTTAGTGACATTGAATAAAGGGGTTGACCAAAAAAGGGACCCTCTAATGAGTATCTCTTATAGGAGTATTTGATGCTGGAGACAAACACTCACAAACTCAAAAGCGTTCTGGAACATTCTTAATACCAGTGTTTGCTGTTCTCTCTCGCTGATGCAGTGTTGCTAACACTTCCCAGCTGTTTGTGTTGGAAGACCAGCTGTGGTAATCTGACAGCTAAAGGCTACGGAGATTTATTGAGTTATTCTGCATGGGTTATCATTAATTTGTGCAAAGCTTAAGTTGACAAATCCAGTGGTTCTCTTCCCCGACTCATCTTCCCATGCACCATGACTGTTCACCTCTTTGAGTTACAGAAAGTGCAAGGAAAGATGATGATTATATTCAGTATGAAAATGAAAATGTATGTGTCTTTCTCTGTTGCGCCTTAGAGTCCAGGAGTAAACTGCTATGAGAGTCCAGTTGATCCAGGAAGTACAGGAAGAGGGGAAATATCTGTCAGTCTAAGTCAGCAGTACATCATGGAACACAATGAAAATGATCTTAACAACATTTGATATCAAAAAGCAGTATGTTCAGTAGTAAGTTCTTTTAGACCCTAGCTGTTTTTTGGAACCTGTGGTTTGTTGAGGGAACATGGATAGATTTAGTACAGTGGAGTCAGGGTAAGAAAGAGGAAACATCATAGAAAAAGGTGGGGATAACAGAATGAGATGGCAAGATGTGTTTAAATTCTCCCCTCATCTCTGTTTCTTTTTAAGAGGCCTTGTTCAGCAGTGTAACTTCAGATACTGTGAAATCCAGCAGAGAATCCAGTGGAAAGCCTAGTGTTTGCTCTTGCCCAGTTTTTTTATATGTTGTTTGTAGACATATGTGCATCTGGAATGGGTTATTAACCCATATCTTTTGGGACGTATTAACCTGTATCTTTTGGGACGTATTAACCTGTATCTTTTGGGACGTATTAACCTGTATCTTTTGGGACGTATTAACCTGTATCTTTTGGGACGTATTAACCTGCATCTTTTGGGACGTATTAACCTGTATCTTTTGGGACGTATTAACCTGTATCTTTTGGGACGTATTAACCTGTATCTTTTGGGACGTCTCCCTTGCTGCTCAGCATTATGTGAGAGAGTGTTCAGACAGAAGCCCCCACTTCCTGTGGAAAGCCAAACATGGAATGAAGCCATACTGGGCAGGTATAATTTTGTGGTTCTGCTCAATGCCAGATTTTGAGGTCTGTTCCCACAATAGACAGTGCCTTGAAGCATAATCACAAATTTTTCCTGAAATGAATGTGCTATAACTTCAGGAAAAAATAAAAATAGTAAATGTTTACCTGGCACAGGTGAGCAGACAGCTAACGAAACGTATGCCAACAAGCGCCTTGGCAACATTGGTCACTTCACAACACTTTACACTTTACATTTTACAATTTACATACTCATAGCACTCTTAGAACAGACCGAACCTTGCTCTATGTGTGATTTTACGTACAGTCCACATGTCCAGTCTGTAGCTGAGCTCCTGTGTGTTTTTACAGTTGCAGTCTCTCTGTCACACAGTGTTTATGAAAACGAGAGCTGGTGTGTGGGCAGCTGGTCGTGGAATGTTAGTGAGAAGTTGACCTGGCTTTGGCACACACGACGCTCCTCTGTTTTACAGGGGCAGAGACTCTGAGGGAATGGTCTCCTGGCTGTCAGTGGTGGTAGCTAGCTGCATCATATTTCTGCTCCCCAATGAAAACAACATAGGGTGGAAGCATAAATGCATATATAAAACTGTGAAATTTCAGGAAAAGGTACCCCTACACACGCACACACACACACACACACACAGTGTCATGTTTAGTGAGGACAGTCGCAGATGTACTTAGTCATTTCCTGGATCGGTGGAGGCTGTGTTTGGAGACGGCTTTTACCACTGCTGCCTCATCTCCATGGTCACGGCGACTCCTGGAACACCCTTAGAGTGTCTCTCTATTTGAGAAGTGTCTTTGGGGAGTGTGGGAATTTCCCAAGAGGCAGTTTGGAGATGAAAGCACAGCTTTTACAGCACTTTTTCTTTTCATACAGTGTCAAATTTCAGGACAGTCTGTCAAAAACCCCCCCCAAAAACAAAAAAAAACCTGACAGGGTAAAGTGTCTATTAAAATCTGTCAACAATGCTCTAATCCTGATTTTTGCCTTGGCATTGTAGACTGCATACAGAGGAGCGACTGAATGTGTAAAAATGTATGTTAATGACCGATAACCTGTAAGATTACTACAGTACTAACTGTAAATATTTCCACAACAGGGTTGTTACACCAAACTGTTCTTCTTAAACATAATAAGTATTAAACTTAATTTGTGGACTTTTATTTACGGGTTTTTATTTATTTTAACTCTGTTAAGGTGTTGTCAGTGAAATATGGTGGTAAAGTAATGAAGAGACACTGCTGTCAGTGAGCTTGTGTGGCTGGAGCTACATGTGTACAAACACATTGTGGACAGTACAAAATGAAAAGGGAAAGATATGAGAGCACAGAGGTTTTGTGCTAGGAAAACCAAAGTGAGGGATAGAGAGGAGGAGTGGGAGGGGTGAAAGAGAAAGAGTGAGAGCGACTGGATGCCATTAAAGTAAAGCTGTAACTGTTGTCAGGCACTCTGCCCTCTGGCAGAGTGTAAATGTTTTTTGGGGTGTTGGCAGACGGCCCTCGCTAGGCTCTCGCTCGCTCTCTCTCTCTCTCCTGCCTCTCCTTGTGTGTGTGTGTGTGTGTGTGTGTGTGTGTGTGTGAGAGAGAGAGAGAGAGAGAGAGAGAGAGAGAGAGAGAGAGGAACACATGCCCTCATTTCTCTGGCCACAGATCAGGTACGCTCAACTTCCATACAGCTTTGTATTATTCAGACCTTGTCAAACACACACAGAATGTGCTCTGTTGTCTGTCTGTTGTGCTGTGTGCCATGGTTCACCTGGGCTGGAGTGTTAAGTGTCAGTGTGGGGAAGCAAACTGGCCATTTGTGGGAGGGGCATGTGTGTGTGTGTGTGTGTGTGTGTGTGTGTGTGTGTGTGTGTTGGCTCCATTCATAGCCTGCTGGAAGAGGAACTGACATGCCTGTTGATAGTCTGTGCCAAACTGTGTGGGCTGCCAATGGATCAGATTTCAGTGTGTTAGATTTTTCGAAATACCTTGTCGACTAGACAGACCTGCTGGGTGGTGGAGCTCTCTGTAGGGCAGCTGGCTGTGCCGTGAAGCTCTGGAGAAGCTTGGTTCACTCTTTGGATCACTCAGGGTGCATGGGTGTGCGTGTGTGTGCTTTCAGACAAAATAAAGAAGTGTTTTGGGTTGGAACAGTGATGAAACATTATGAAGGGTAGACATAGATACTCTTCATTCATCTCTGTCCCTTCTGATGCAGTTTACTCCATCATAGAGTCATTCTGTCCCTGCTGATGCAGTTTACTACATCGTAGAGTAATTCTATCCCTGCTGATGCAGTTTACTCCATCGTAGAGTCATTCTATCTGTCTGACTGGAGTCATTTGGCCTGCTGGGCTCTGTCTGAGATGGCAGTAAGCTGCATTAAGCAGATGGATGATCACATTTCTGATCCAATATTTGGACCCAAATATAGAGATATTTAGTTAGTACTAAAAAGTGATTGTGTTTCACAGCACAAGGATCCTCGGCTCTCTACCTCTTACAGCACAGTAAACAATCCAGTATTCGTTTGGAATGTACAAAAATATGGTTTTCATTTGGGTAAGTATGCTGTTTTTGTAAACATGTTGTGTATGGTCCTGTAACATAAGCCTTTGTTTACTTTGTTCTTATGGTTCTCAAGCCCATTGCTGACGAGTGAAAGTATGACATGCACATTTGAGATGCCATCCGCCTTTGACCTGCTTCACCTTATCGCCTTCACTTAACCTCTTCTTTTTTTCCGTCTGTTTGACCCTAGGGTCAGAAGTCAGCCTGAGCTCCAGCAGCAGCATGGCGGAGGCTGAGGAGGTGGACACAGCACCGGTTGTTCTCCAGGACAAACCTGGTGTAGACTTGAGTTATGTTGGCATTGATGCCATCCTGGAGCAGATGAGGAGGAAGGCTATGAAACAGGGGTTCGAACTCAACATCATGGTTGTGGGTGAGTTCTCTGCCCCCTCCCAGCAAAACCATTATGGCCTGGTTTCCTGGACCAGTCCTGGAGGGCATTCCATAAAGCAGGAGTTCCTAACTAGGAGTTTGAATTTTTCAGTAGAAATGTTCTGTAGCTGTTCTTCTATTGGAAGGCTCTGACCCCTGGCTCAGGTTATCTGGATGACGGAGAAATCCTTCTTGGTTGTTATCTCTGAAACCTTTCCAGTGTGTGACAACATGAGAAAATACAGACACACTCTGTAAAACAGCCGAGCTTGTTTATTGTGATATATACATTTTATCAAAATGCAATCAGCACTGAATGCATGCAAACAGAGAGCTCTTATTAAATTTCTCATATCTAAATTTAATAAAGTAAAACAGTTGATTACAGAATAAAAAGTATGACGATTAGAATGGAAGCAGGAGATGTGATGGTGTGAGGAGAGAGTGAGGAGAGAGGGAGGAGTGGAGATGTCATGGTGAGAGGAGAGAGGGAGGAGTGGGAGATGTGATGGTGTGAGGAGAGAGAGAGGAGTGGGAGATGTGATGGTGTGAGGAGACAGAGAGGAGAGAGGGAGGAGTGGGAGATGTGATGGTGTGAGGAGAGAGAGGAGAGACTGAGGAGTGGGAGATGTGATGGTGTGAGGAGAGAGTGAGGAGTGGGAGATGTGATGGTGTGAGGAGAGAGGGAGGAGTGGGAGATCTCATGGTGGGAGGAGAGAGAGGGAGGAGTGGAAGATGTGATGGTGTGAGGAGAGAGAGAGGAGAGAGGGAGGAGTGGGAGATGTGATGGTGTGAGGAGAGAGGGAGGAGAGAGGGAGGAGTGGAGATGTCATGGTGGGAGGAGAGAGAGAGGAGAGAGGGAGGAGTGGGAGATGTGATGGTGTGAGGAGAGAGGGAGGAGAGAGGGAGGAGTGGAGATGTCATGGTGGGAGGAGAGAGAGAGGAGAGAGGGAGGAGTGGGAGATGTGATGGTGTGAGGAGAGAGTGAGGAGTGGGCAGTGGTTTTAAAGGGTGAGAAGTGAGAGCAGCATGCCGGTGCATCATCTGACAATACTTAAAACGGAATCTTTGCCATGTATCAGAGAACACTGAACACTGAATCTTTGCCATGTGTCAGAGAACACTGAACACTGAATCTTTGCCGGTGAGTCAACTGACAACACTTAAAACTGAATCTTTGCCATGTGTCAGAGAACACTGAACACTGAATCTTTGCCGGTGCGTCAACTGACAACACTTAAAACTGAATCTTTGCCATGTGTCAGAGAACACTGAAAACTGAATCTTTGCTATGTGTCAGAGAGGGCAGTAGTTCTGTTGATTGCCAGTGCTCCTGTTTCTCCCCTGCTCTGTTTCTTGTGTGTTTTTTTTTTTTTTCGGTGAGTGCTAGTGCTGCCTGACTGATCAGCCTGATTGGTTCCGTTCTGAATGAGCAGAGCTGTCCCTGTGTGTAGAGGGCTGAGGGCAGGTGACTGTTAACCCGCTAAAACGATGAAGAGGAGTGTAATCTTTCTGCCCTGGCAGCACCACCCTCAGAGGTTTAAAAAAAATAACACAATTCAGTGACTGCTTAGAGAACCCAGGAACACTGAACTCACGGAAAACCAAATTTTTACCTCTTAACTGGGGACTGGTCTGACTGGGGACCGGTCTAAGCCCTGTTATGGTCTGACTGCTCTGTGGTGACTGCAGAGTAATCTATGTTTTTTTTCTGTCTGTGTGTGTGTGTGTGTGTGTGTGTGTGTATACAGGTCAGAGTGGTCTGGGGAAATCAACACTGATGAACACACTGTTCAAATCGAAGGTGAGCCGAAAATCCGTTCTGGGTACAGCTGAGGAAAGGATCCCCAAGACCATCGAAATCAAATCCATCAGTCATGGTAATACACACTGTATCATGGCTCTCTCAGATCTGATATTTCAGCTTTTCTTTTTCTTCTCCCACAAAAATTCACCAAAATACTAATTCATAAAGAAATCTTTTTAAATAACTCAATGTGTTTTTCTCATTTTCTTACAATGTTTGATCCACTTAGAACTTTGAGGCACTCAACCAGTTGATAAGTCCATGTACTGACATTATGGTAAAGCTAAAAACTAACAGTAATTTTGTGTGGAAAGCATGGTTCTCATTTGCTGCTAAAACATGATACTGCATGTCAGTATCCAATCCCGTTTGCCCTCCTGTAACTGTATTAAAGTGACTAGGACAGGACGGCCTGTATAATGTAATTATTAAAATTAATGATTTAAAACAAAACAAACAAACAAAACAATAAATGAATGCAGTAAAATGAATTTTAATTTTAGATTTATAGATTTCAATTTAGATAGATAGACTTAGATTTGAATTCATTGTGCTGCTGTTGTATTGATGTCTGATGTGTGTTTCTGTCCTTCATGCAGACATTGAGGAGAAGGGAGTCAGAATGAAGCTCACTGTCATAGACACACCAGGATTTGGAGATCAAATCAACAATGAGAACTGGTAAAGTATCAGATACACGTGCACACACACACACATACACACACACACACACACACACACACACAGGAAAAAAAAATCAGAAGTGAAAAAAATCATGTATGTCTCTCTGAGTCTGTTGCAGTGTGTGCTGCAGGTGCCTGTTAGTGCGACTCATGTCCACCTTAAAGGCCCTCTGCAGGAGGAAACAGCTAAAGTTTTAGTATCACACGTATAGTCTGGTGTTGCCTCAATGTTTTTTCTGTCATATCTAGACCTGTGTGTGATGTCTGATGAACAGACAGCATGCATACATGTGATGCTATCTCAGTCTAGTCCTAATACAGAAGAAGCATGTATCACATGAAGTACACTGATTAAAAAATACAAGTTTTCAGTGAGTTGTTAGAACAATTTATTGGTTACTGATTACTCCTATTTCTATAATATAGTGTGCAAATACCAAGTAAAGTAAAACATTACGTTGTTGTTCAAAGTCATAATTCACACTATTAACTCATAGCAGCTTTTTCTTGACAGGCACAATGCCTAGTGTATCAACCATCTGAAATATCCAGCTCATTTGTCACAGTTATTGATTACATGATTTCTGATTGGATGCTATATTTATTTATTCCCATAATTTTGAGTAATTTTTGAGTAATCTGATACATTGTGAGGTTTTTCACGCTAAACAGTGGCTATAGCTGAAAAGAACATTTTTGACAGTGAGTATCGCTGTAATGTGTAGGTCTACAGGAGCTGGATTTCCTCGTGTCTTTGAGTGTGATCTGCTTCACTTTGACATGGCTTCTTACAGCATGAAAATGCCCATGGGAGCATTAAAGCCAGAGAGTATAATTTAAAGTTTTAAATAACACAATGCAAAACACAAAACAATATAACTAAAAATCAACTTAAATGCTCGAGCAGACAGTCTATTAACTTCATACAGATACAAATACAGTAAATGAGAGTGACAGCTGTGTCTTCCTATTGTAAACCAGAGGAAAACATATGTCTTTGGTAATGTATAGCACTCACAGGGCAGTTGTGCTCTGTGAACAGTGAAGTCTTAGCTGTTTTTGGCACACTGTCAGTACACGACTGATCTGCACACAGCTGATCTGCGCACGACAGTGAAGGCAAACTTATACTCTGATCCCATGTGTACACTCATTCATTCTCTCTCTCTCTCTCTCTCTCTCTCTCTCTCTCACCTCTGACACCCCGCCACCTCCCGGTCCAGTTGGCAGCCCATTATGCAGTTTATTAATGACCAGTATGAACGATATCTACAGGAAGAGATCAACATCAACAGGAAGAAGAGGATCCCAGACTCACGTGTCCACTGCTGCATTTACTTTATCCCTCCCACAGGACACAGGTACACACACACACACACACACATACACACACTCTCTCTTTCTCTCTCTCATGTGCTTTACTGTGATGGGACAATACACAGATGCACTCACTCAATCATTTGCACACATACACACACATAAACTCTACTGAAACATTGGGCTAGTTTTGTATGTGCTACCTGCTAACAGGCCTAATGCGCGGGGCCTCGGCTCTCTACAGACATTTCCCCTGTGTGTGCGTGTGCGTGTGCGTGTGCGTGTGCGTGTGCGTGTGCGTGTGTGTGTGCGTGTGTGTGTGTGTGTGTGTGTGTGTGTGGGTGTGCGTGACAGGACGGGACTGTCACAGGACTGTTCATCCCTCTTTCTCTCTCTCTCTCTCTCTCCCCCCAATCCACTGTTAAGTGAGGGTCTGCTGAATGTGTGTGGACGTGGTGTATTCTTCTATGCCTGTGAGTGATGGTGGTGATTAGATGTTAGACTGGCACATGGTTTCATGTTCTCATCAGAGAAAAGTACACTCATGTACAGATTAAAGCAGAGGACTGTTTTGTATATGGCTGCTGATTCCTCTGTGAGTCAAATAGAGGAGACAAACAGCTGTCCTGTTCTTGGTACCATTTGACTCACTTTAGTACAGACCTCCACACAGTGATCTACAACAGGTCCAAAGCCTAGGAGGCTGTCATGTCAGAGCTTCACTTTCACTTGAATTAACATGTTATTATGTTGTGGTGTGATTGGTTGAGAATTGAGTTCTTTTAGAAATCTGCTGGAAGATAAAAGAGGAGACTGGAAAATTGTTTTCATGGACATACACACGTTTAAATTTATAGTTGAAGTCCATGGCAGTTTATGTTTGGACTCATTGTAGTTTGATATAAAACATGCCTTGTGTTTTTTCCAAGGCAGAACCACAGTGCCAAAACCTGTCATCCTGATTTGTGTCTTAGCTGAAGTGTGCTCCCCCTGGTGGTGGTCCTCTCCATCATGAGTGCCAGTCTCATTCAAAAAGACTATGTGCCTGTGTAAAAATACAAAACACAAGTGAATGTGCCTAACGTGACCATCGTGTTTGCAGTTGTTTAAGAGAAATTTTAATGTGAGGTGAAGATCTGTTAATTCAAAGGTCTACTTGAACATTCTGTTTGATGTTCGGCGTGTCTGTGTTTGTGTGTGTGTGTGTGTGTGTGTGTGTGTTTGTCTCAGTCTGAGGCCTCTGGATGTGGAGTTTATGAGACGACTGAGTAAAGTGGTGAACATCGTTCCTGTCATCGCTAAAGCTGACACTTTGACCTTGGAAGAGAGAGACTTTTTCAAGAGGAAGGTGAGCTCTGCGCTTTTCAAATCATTAAAACCATTGCCTCATCTCTCAAACACCCACAGACAGTAATACTACACGCTACAGAATATACAGCTATGCCTTGGGCAACCTGAAACAAACAAACAAACAAAAAAATGTCAGACAACTCTACCGTCTAATGTCAGGTAGTGCTAGCTGCTTAGAACCAAGCCTTCCATGGCAGCTCCACACAGTAACCACCCAGAGCAAAGACTGAGTGAAATGGCTTTTCAGACACATCTCCTTGTACATGCATCATGTATAAGCAAGTATGCCTCGCTTTTCTGTTTGTGTTTGTGTGTGTGTGTGTGTGTGTGTGTGTGTGTGCGCGCGCGCGCACTTGCTTTCTCCAAGAAACACACAGCTTATATGTGCCAGTATCATTGGTGACATTGTGATACTTTGTCATTGTGACACTGCGTGTGTTTGAGTTCCTCGTGCAGTGTGTTCAGCCATGCACCTCTGTGTCTGTACAGATCAGGGAAGAGTTGAGAGCCAACAGTATTGATGTGTACCCTCAGAAGGAGTTTGACGAAGATGCTGAGGACAGAATGATCAATGAGAAAATCAGAGTGAGTTTTCACTGCTCCCTGTTGTGACGGCAGCCACCCTGCCTTTCTCCCGCTGTCCTGACCTTATGTCTGTGCTTCTCATCTCTCTGTCTGTAACATGGTTTTCCAGGAGATGATTCCATTTGCTATTGTGGGGAGTGACCAAGAGTACCAGGTGAATGGGAAGAGACTCCTTGGCAGGAAAACAAAGTGGGGAACCATAGAAGGTATTTACAGTCAATTAGTGTTTCTCTTAGTGTGTATAGTGTGTCTGCCTCATACACTCATTGTCTTTCCTCTTTTCCTTGACACTCTATACTCTACCGGACCATGAAACTAGACAGAAAGATGGAGTGAAAGACATCCAAACAGCTCTGTTCTCCAGGACAGTGACTGAGTTCAGACAGCCACATGTGTGGGATGGTCAGGCTTTCATGGCCTGTCCACACTGTCATCTATAATGTTAATTACACACACACACACACACACTCTGTTGTCTGAAAGGCACCTGCTGTATACCCTCAGAAGGAGTTTGTTTAAATCATATCTATATCCCACGACACACTGCAGCAGAGAGATGGTTACTGGCAGTCTTCGGTGTCAGCAGACCAAAGCCATCATGCGCATTCTCCTTTCCTCTCTGTCAGTCTTTATTCATCTCACTCACGCGCATTCTCCATTCCACTCTGTCAGTCTTTTATCGTGTCTCTCATTTGTGACCTGTATCGGTCTGTCCTCAGTGATGCACAGTTAATCTCTTTTAAGAACATTTGGGTCAGCTCTGTTGTATTGTGTTTCGTTTGTTGGCTGCACAAATATTCGTTTTGTATGTCTGCAGCTTTGTCACAGACCAGTCACTGTTAGGTTACCTGCATTTGTGGGTTTGCCGCTTGGCACAGGATTTTGGGTAAAAAGTGCTTTTCTTGTTGATGGTGAAGCCTGAGTCTATAATTTCCTCATAATATCTCTTGGAGGAGCTCAACCTTTCCTTTCCTTGACTTTTTTCCACTTATGGAGCTTGACATCATCTTTAATTCAGACATGCATTCTCCTCCCGTTGCCAGCCACTCGTTTGTCAGCCTGAATTTGTCAAGTCATCAGAATTATCTCTTCAGAAAAGGGTTTTAAAGAAATTTAATTACTGTTTTGAAATCTCAGTGTTCCTCATTGGTCCAAACCTTCAAACCCTGCCTCAGTCAGTCTCAGCTACTACTTACAACAGTCCTCACACACACACCCTATACACACACTTATAGACAGGACATATATCTCAGTCCTCAAACACACACCCTATACACACACTTATAGACAGGACATATATCTCAGTCCACAAACACACACCCTTTACACACACTTATAGACAGGACATATATCTCAGTCCTCAAACACACACCCTATACACACACTTATAGACAGGGCATATATCTCAGTCCACAAACACACACCCTATACACACACTTATAGACAGGACATATATCTCAGTCCACAAACACACACCCTATACACACACTTAAAGACAGGACATATATCTCAGTCCTCAAACACACACCCTATACACACACTTATAGACAGGACATATATCTCAGTCCTCAAACACACACCCTATAAACACACTTATAGACAGGGCATATATCTCAGTCCTCAAACACACACCTTGTACATCCACTTACAGACACGATATATATCTCAGAGTTTGACTGGGTGTTTTTTTTAAGTAAAGCTTGTATCAAGCTTCGTGTTTTTGAAATAAATGATTTCACTGATGCTCTTTCTTTTTTTATGTTAATCTTTAAACATATAAACGTGAATGGTTTTCTGTTGTGTGTGTGATTTGTTGTGTGTAACAGTTTAAATGTAAAGGTATTTCTGTTTTTCGTGTTTTGTTGTGTATAAGTTTAAATGTGAAGGTATTTCTGTTGTGTGTTTTTTGTCGTGGGTAACAGTTTAAATGTGAAGGTATTTCTGTTGTGTGTGTGTGTGTTTAGTCGTATTTAACAGTACATGGGAAGATGCAGACTGTGGATTCAGTGGTGAGGGATTTAATATTCTTCCAGGTCATTTTCTGAATCGTATTATAACTCTATGTTGTTGTCTCTGCTCTGTTTACAGTTGAGAATATTGCTCACTGTGAGTTTGCCTACCTGCGAGATCTTCTTATAAGGTGAGAGGTGTGCCCTCAGATGCCCATTATCTGTAACTGACTTTAACACAGCTAATGTGGAGGACTCTCATCAGGGCTGTGAAAAGGAGTATTAGGCTGTCCAGCATTTTTAACTTAGACCTGTCTTTCTCCTCACTCCTCTCTATCTATTCTGACTGCTGGTATGTGTCAGAGTGTATTAGTCTCTCCGTTTGTGTTTACAGATGTGAGTGAGGTGTGTATGGCCCTGAGTTATGTGTGTGGTGTGTGTGCTCTGAGAAGTCTGTGTAACGTGTGTAGTGTGTTTGCTCTGACCGATGTGTGTGAGTGATATGTGTGTGTGTATGTGTGTATTGATGTGTTTAGTGTGTTTGCTCTTAGTGATATGTGTGTGTGTGTGTGTGTGTGTGTGTGTATTGGTGTGTGTACTGTGTTTGCTCTGAGTGATGTGTGTGTGTGTATGTGTATAAGTGTGTGTAGTATGTTTGCTCTGAGTGATGTGTGATTCTCCTCCACAGAACCCACATGCAGAACATTAAAGACATAACCAGCAGCATGCACTATGAGGCCTACCGCGTTCGGCGCCTCAATGAAAACAACATGCAGACCAATGGCATTGCAGATCATGACCCCGCCTCCCACGAGATGTAACACCCTCTGCCACCTCATCCCTCGCTTCCTCCACACTCCTCTGTCCTGCCCAGTCTCTGCTCGCACCTGTCGCTCCATTCCAGACGTGTCTGTCATGGATGTCCAGCTATGCACTTAGACAGACACACACACACACACACAGACACACACGTGTAAAAATGAAAAGAGATTTATCAATCTCATACAGATTGCATTGCCTTGTTTATTGGAGATTGTCTGCTCGCATGTGGTTTGACCCAGGTTGGATTAATCAGTGGGAGGAGACATACTCCTGACTGCATGTAGAGTTCAACATGATGGTGTTTATGGTACACAGTGTGTTTTAGCATGCAACGTTTAGGCCCTGCTAACCCACACTGTCACTGTCCTCAAACAGCCTCTGCCCCTGTTGGGATGGTTCCACACACACAGGGACTGATCCAGATCACTGTCGTTTTATAGCCTTGGGACAGGAGTTATCTCCACAGTCGCACTTTGACCTTTCCTGAACTTTACAAATAGTAGTCAAAAAGCACACAAGACAGTGGAATAACGCTAAATGCTGCCATTTCTGATTATCTTTTTTTTATCTTTATTTCTCTCTTCGTTTTCTGTCCTGATTCACCCTCCGTGAAAAATATCCTCACCTGATTTGAGACAATATCATTAAGCAAAGGAAAGGAGATGTTGTACTTGTTTTAAGATTACATTTGGTTTCAGTAGACAAAGCTTTGACAGTGCTGAACTGAGTGACGGAGGATCTTTGTTTTTTGCTTGTGCTGTATGTTCATCTGTGATCATTTTTGTACTGTTATTAAAAATAACACAAATAAATATCTTTGGTATTTTAAATGATGTTAAGGTGGTAAATAATTGTTTTTACTTTGTTTATTTGTAAGTGTGAAGTGACATGGCTGCACAGGGCTCTCTGATTTTCAGACGTCAGGAAACCAAACATCACCTGCAGCCGTGACATATAAATTATGCCTCAAATAAATAAAAAAAATACTCCATCAAGTACTGAGCATTTCATCCATTGCCAGTGTAATCTTGTTTACTTTCTTTAGGAGGTCAGGAAGTCAGAGATATTCATCAGTTTAAAGCAGTCTAAAGATGTCTTTACACTTGTCTTCCACTTGTGTGTTGGTCTTCAGAGGGCCCAAACTGTTATCACCTGAGACATTATACTTGGGTGTGGCAGGATGTATCCTTGGCTAAACCCTGATACAGCCCATTTCTGTTCCTCGTTTGTCATGTACGGATTTCACGGTCACTCCTGTTGGCATATCACCTGCCTAGACCAGTGTCAGCGGTTCTAATGATGTTGCTGGGATCAGAAGCTGGGTCCACATAAATTGCCCCGACTTCAGACTACACAGTCGACAAACTCAACACTGCACTCCGCAGGCACGCACGTGCACACACACACACACACACACACACACACACACACACACACACACACACACAAACGCAGTCTGTCTGGGACTCTTCATTCATCTGCACTGCTCGCTGGAGGCCTGTTTTGTGCTGAGTGGAGGTTTGCTGTGAGCGGAGTGAAAAGGCATTTGGTACGACACACTGCTGTGAAAATACAGCAGACGTAACACTCGCAGGTTTGCTCATGTGTAAGGTGCTTGAAGTTAAGTGCTGTTAGCAGAACCCTGTAACTTTTCAGATGCCTGATGCTCCACCATCCTTAACAACATCTCTATCCCAAAACCCCATAGCATCCTGTTCATTGCACACTCAAGGAAGAGCAGAATAAAAAGATTTTTAAACTCTGAATGAGAGGTGTGCTTTTTGACGTCCCAGTGTGGACAGTGACTAATGAAACCTCAGAGCACAGCGTCCGGACTGAGAGAGATCTTAACCAATGCACGGCTCAGACTGCCGCTGTGGGGGTGTAATGTCTGAATATGTTGTGTCATTTCTTCACTGATAATGCAAAGATGAATTTATGATCCCACACCTCCTGGCAGAAATGAGAGTTTGATCCTTGTCAGTGGCCCAGATAAAGAAACTTTGATAGCTTTTCCAAAAGAGCTTATTTGTTCACTTGTAAATTCATGTTTGTAACTGGTAAGGTATCGTTCACATTAATTATATGGAAATAACATTTAATATGAAAAAAAAAACCACTAAATAAGCTTTCATCCGGTGTGGATTTACTGTCAGAAAGGGTGAAAATAATAGACAAATATATGAACATGTATCCCTGCATTAGAATAACAGCACCAATACAAATCACTATAGTAAAAGATGCACAGAGCTGACAGTAAAAGAACTAAAGAAGACAATGGGAAGCGCTTATCTTCCATATGTTATGTTGTTAGGGAAATGAAACACTGAATACTAACTGCCTTCTAAATCATGCAGCTCTTCACAGAAACACATCATGTATGGACACAAATAACATAACTGGTGTTAACTGTATTAGCACCATATAAACAACAAACACTCAATACTATTTGTTAGATAAAACATATCAGAGGCTAAGTGCCATGACTGGTGAAAGTCAGGGAGAGGTTCTGGTGCACTGAGAGGACATCTGTAAGATCTTCTTTATATCAAACCATACAGCCTGTACCCAAGGCTGACCTCTGCACTTTCCCTCTTCTGCTCCACCCAGCAGGTGGCGGTTGTCTCCATCCACAGCTCTGCAGAGTCTTGGGAACAGGGCACAAATGTTTTCCCAACACTACTTCAGCACACCTTTGTGGCACTCTTCCAGTCCCCGGCCCCTGCTTTTATTGGTTTCCCTGAGATCGAGGTGCCACTCATCAGCAGGCAGTCAGCCATGCCTCCTTGGTTTTCCTGCTGTAAGCTTCTGCCCAAACACTTTTGAGTTGATGTTCCAGCAGCCATGCTGTTGCCCCTGCCTTGTTTTGTTTTGTACAGCATTTTCAACTCACATACCCAAGAGGCTGAATAAACATGACATTGAGTACAAAGAGTACTGGGTTTAATTCTCTGTAAAATGGCAGTGATGACAGATGACCAGCTCTTTTTCA
This sequence comes from Chanos chanos, assembly GCF_902362185.1. Taxonomy (NCBI): domain Eukaryota; kingdom Metazoa; phylum Chordata; class Actinopteri; order Gonorynchiformes; family Chanidae; genus Chanos; species Chanos chanos. Next base: position 21,664,876 of record NC_044502.1, read on the forward strand.
TCCCAGTTCTCCCCGGTGCACATTTGCTCTGATCATTACATTAACTGATATAAGAGTGTTGCAGAGGTTGAATTTAAATCACACTTCAGAGAGAAAAAAAAAACTTTCATCAAGACCTCCGTTTATCTTGCTCATATTTTTAAAGTAATTCTACACAATGCCAGACTATGTACAACACAAAAGATATAACATATGGTATGTTTGCTATTTTACCCTTATGTTCTATATTTCATGTATGTGTACTAGAAGCGTACAGTATCGTCTGTTTATTTCCATGGCGTGAAAATGTCCCCTGGGAAAGTTAAAGTATGTTGATTCTGTTGAAAATCATCATTTTGTTTTTTTGTCCGCAGGGCTGATACATGACAGATACATGCGATTGTGGCCTTAATTCCCAGAGGGCAAATTTCCTAATCCTCCTTTTGCTCCCTCATTGGCTACTCCTCATATTCAATCACTATGAATTTTACACATTTTGATTCAGATCAGTCCAGTGAGGGTGGTGCGCTGGCATGAACCGTGTAGTGACACTGAGAGACCAGTAAAACACTGGGCTTTAGACTGGCTAATAAAATCAATAAGCATGGAGAGAGACTGCAGAAGAACTGGAGTGGTGCACTGGTTTCTGTTAAAAAAGCTAGGGGCATATTTGATCTGCATGGCCAGCCTATGAAAAAGTACTTTACTTCCATTGCTTATAGTCCTTAGTATTTCTGGCAGGGGCATTGTGTCTCAGGTCGTTGCACTGTTCCTGCTCTATTTCCACAAGGACAAAACACTCGGGTGAAATAATGGAGTCTTGAGAGTGAATTGTAAACCTTTACACAGGTCATAATGAGTTCTTTTTTTTTCTTTGAATCACCATTGATGCAGCTGAGAAGCACAGAGAGAATGGTCAGCGGGCTCTGACTGGGGTCTGTCTGCTTCCCATGACAGTCCAGCAACACTCATATCTTTCTCTGGGCAAAAACTATAACTACCATAAACCCTAAGACTCAAGTAGAACTCAAAGGTCAAGAACACATGCTGTTCAAAAGTTACTTTTTGATCCTAGCATGTATCAGACAGAAAAATGCAAAAACAAAGCAGTCTAACCTATCAAGTGAGCTGATTTATTGGCCTGTATTTGCTACAGGTTAATATTAGCCTTATTAACCGGCATCCACATGCTCATTCTGTGGATACAAAGATATTAACAATCCTCAGTTCGTATCTCCACCTATACCTAACCAGACACACCCCATCCATTTCTCTGTGCCCACCCACTCCACCTCTCTCTCTCTCTCTCTCTCTCTCTGCTGCTTCCTCACTGAAGGGAAAAAAACATTAACAGTAATATGTAAGAAACCAGAAATGCATGTTGCTTCGGTAACGGTGTGGACATATTCTTCAAAAACGCTGATGGAAATTAGCATTTCACACCTGCCTCTCACATACAGACAAACATTAGAGAAGGACCATGCTTGGATAGCAGTGTGAAAGAGCCAGAGAGAGAATACAAAGCAGGAAAATATGGAAAGGTGGAGATGTCCTGACTGTGATATTTTTATTGATTTATTCATTTATTTTGACTGCTCCTTGTCATGGGTCTATTTCAGAACTTACCAGCTCTTATCTTTGCAGATGGCCACAGATTTGATGAAGACCAGATGTGAATATCTTTATTCTATATCGTGGCTAAAGGAGGATCGGCTCCTCCTGTTGAGTCTTGGCTCCTCCCAAGGTGTCTTGTACCTATTCACTTCATTGCGGAGTTTTTCCTTGCCATTGTCACCTCGGGCTTACTCACTAGGGGTTTAGGCACTGATCTCTGTAAAGCTGCTTAGAGACAATTTTAATTGTAAAAAGCACTACACAAATGAACTTGAATTAAATTGAACTGAATGTTACCACCATGAACAACGTGTTTCCTCTCAGAGAATTTAGACTAAAAAAAATCTCCTCAAACTGAATTACATAGAGGTATTTGTATCTGGATTATTGATAAGACCAATTAAATATAAACCAATTTAACAGGTCTCCAACACACCATCAGCACGGTGCTCCAGTTGGCCCAGAACCAGGTGAGGAAGTAGAATGAATGAACTGGGTTGAGATCAGTTGATGACACACTGACACCACTGATCTTAGACATGAGAAACTGTTATGAGAACAGCCAGCAGTGAAGGTGGACAAACAAAATGGCCGACAGGTTGGTGTCATAATATCCCAGTTAGGGCTCATTACTGTGATGATGCACAAGAAGTTTGGCTTAAATATCTGCCTTTGTCCTGGAGTTATGAGTATTTTAATATATTTTTATGTGTTTTTCCTGGTATAGTGCCACTATGTGGCGACATTTCATGAAGCTTGGCAGGGAACCAGGATTCGCCCTCTCAATGAACTGCACCAAGTTTGGTATTAATCCATGCGAGCATTGCTATGCTCACTTCCTGTTTTGGCACCTTCGCAGGACAGTGGCCATATCTCTTGACCTAGCAAAATTCTTTATACAACTTTTGATCAGACCCCAATGTAGATGATATGTACCAAATTTGGTGGTGATAGGATCAATGACGAGTTTGCAAAAATAGGTTTTTCAAAAAATTCAAAATGGCGGAAAATCTAATAGACGTCAGTGAGTGCATTCGACTTGTCATGACTTGTCAAGGATTCAGGGAAAAAAAATTCACAACTCTAGAACAAACGGTTCAAAACTTATAGTCAAAAATGTACCTTGAAATTTGGTCTGTTGGTGGCGCTACAGGGCTGGATGGATTGGGGTCAAATTACCCCGAATTTGGTGAGTAGTTTGGACTGTCCCCTGACAATGTGCCAAATTTCTTTTATCATACGGTTCTATCCCTAGTGGAAATTCCAGTTGAAAACCAGTAGAAAATCCCAGTAGAAATCCAGTTGAAAACCAGTAGAAATCCAGTTGAAAACCAGTAGAAAACCAATAGCAATTTCAACTGGTTCCTATTGGCTTTTATAGGGGAATTGAAACACATTCAACTGGTTTCATAACTGGTTTCTACTGAAATGACCAGTAGAAAAACCAATAGAAATTTCTACTGGAATGTATTGGTCTGGTTCCAGTTGAAAAACAACAGATAGAAACTGCTCGTCTCAAGTGGTCTGCATTGGTTGAACTGGTCTCAGATGGTCTGTATTGGTTGAACTGGTCTCAAATGGTCTGTATTGGTTTTAGCTGGAGACAACTGGGTTATTGAGTTCATGTGAACTCACGTGGTGTGTGAAATGTTACAGTTGGTATTTAAACGGATTAAACTAATTTCAATTGGTGGAACCTGGAATTATAGTGAATACATCACTGCATGTAATTTGTTTTAACAGTTTACTTCCACCACATCCACACAGGCTGAGAACACATACACCTTTGTATGGGCTGCCATAAACTCCAATAGCAGAATTCTAACAATTACAATAGGTGCCTGCAACTTCGCTGCTTGGCCCCTAATTAGCATCAGTAAAATTTTACAGTACAATCAAAGTTAATCAAGCAAAAACGTTAAATAATTTTAATTTGAATGAGGCAATAATTTGGACGTAATTAAGGTCCTTAGTTTCTATGTATTGGGACTTTCTAAGTAGGGGAGCTAAATTTGACAGGGAATTTGCGAAGGGATGGTTCACAGAGGTAGAGAAGGAGCCTAAATAATCTCATAACAAGCGTTGGTTTCATACCTTGCTGCAACACCAGAACACCGTGTGCTTATGGCTTAATGGCAAGTTCCATCGGACACCAAACTACGGAGGAAGAAGTCTGCATGCTATTTCGCCGAGTCGGTTTGGAGAAATGCATCAGGTTTTAAACAGGAGCAGGAAAACGTTCGACTGGTTTGAAGCCTCGGCAAAAGACTGTGCAGACCTCTTCCTCCGTAGTTTGGTGTACGCTTGAACTTGCCATTGAGCTACAAGAACACGGTTGGTTAAGAGATTGGCTGTGTCCGAAATGGCATACTACATACTACTCGCATACTAATTATGACGTAAAAGTAGTAAGTAGTATGCAGTACGTGAAAAATAAAAATTTTGCAGTACACTACAGTTACCCGGATGATGTACTACTCTGGCAAAAATTTCTAGTATACATCCCGAGCTCACTTCGCTGACTACTGCATCCCATGATGCAACGCGGTAACCTCTAACTTTCCGAAAATTTTCAAAAAACATGGCGGACGGCGACAATGGCAATGTAGTGTAGTGCACTACACGAAACGTCTCGTAATTGTACCATACTGCATACTAGCGTGTGGAGTAGTGTGCAGTACGCAGTGTATACTAGGCTAGTATGTAGTATGCAGTACGCTAGTATGCCATTTCGGACACAGCCACAATTTACTATTTCTCTAGCTGTTTGAGCCATCTCTTCACCAGTTCCCTCTGGAATTTGGCTCCCACTTGAAAGGTCCTGAGGCGTGTTCAAGCTCACCATGGTGTATAAAGTTATCGCTTGTTATACGGCTACTTACTAAAGCAATCAATAATTTGACACAACATATTGATTTAAAAATTGTATTGCTTCCGCTAAAAAAATGTTCTATATAGCAACGGTTTGTTATTCATAGCAGCGGTCTACCATTCAGAAATAACAGACCGTGCAATGCCGTAATTTACCAATCAGAGTCAAGTATTCAACAAATCCGTGTAATAATTAAGGCTGTGTCCGAAATGGCATACTACCGTACTACATACTACATACTAGCCTAGTATACACTGCATACTGCGCACTACTCCACACACTAGTATACATTATGGTACGCAATTATGAAAACTTTCGTGTAGTGTACTACACGTTTGCTATCGGTTGGGCTATCTGTTCTGTTAAAATCGAACAACACACGACAACCACAAATATGTATCAAAAGTAGTCGTATAAGAAAGCGTATGAAGATTTATTACACCCAAAATATGCAACTGATACATTTATATTCGGAACTGCAGCTGCAGTTGAAGTTGAAGCTAGTTCTGTCGCTGTCCGCCATGTTTTTAAAATTTTTTGACAGTTGGAAATCACCGTGTTGTTTCATGGGATGCAGTAGTCGGCGAAGTGAGCTCGGGATGTATACTAGAAGTTTTCGCCAGTGTAGTACATCATCCGGGTAACTGTCGTGTACTGCAAAATTTTCATTTTTCACGTACTGCATACTACTTACTACTTTTACGTCATAATTAGTATGCGAGTAGTATGTAGTATGCCATTTCGGACACAGCCTAAGGGATAATGTACAGCGAGCCGGTCACTATAGCGACATAAACCCCGACAAGGTGATGCAGGACCCCGACATGAAGCGGAAGACTTTTTAAATTAAACAGTTTTAAAGAATGTTGTCTGGGCCGAATGTTTGTTGGAGTTTCTGGATAGGCCCGCCTTCTGTGTGTGTGTTAGGTTTCCCTAGTGGAAATTCCAGTTGAAAATCCAGTAGCTAGTCTGAAGCGGGGGGATTTATTCAAGTTTCTGCACTAAGTGGGGAAAGATGACCTATGGGGAAGTGAATTGTGGTCTGTAAAGCGTGGCTTTGGCCGACAACAGCCGAAAATAAAGACAACGTCACGTTCTAAATTACATCATTTCATAGTAGCGAATGCTGCCGTCCTCATACCAAGAAAATAAGGACCCCTTAATTAAGTCCAAATTATTGCCTCATTCAGATTTAAATTATTTAACATTTTTGCTTGATTATCTTTGTATTGTAAAATTTTACTGATGCTAATGTTAAACTTGTTTTGCTCACTTAGTAACCTCTGAAGAATAAAAAAAATCAAAATAGAAAAACAACTGTCTTGTGATATGCCTGAGTATAAACTAACTCTTATATATTCAGTTACTTATATATATTAAGAATTACATTTATATATTCGGAATTACATTTATATATATTCAGAATTATATTCATATATTCAGCTTTACATTTATATATTCAGAATTACTTTTATATATTCAGCTTTATATTTATATATTTCCTGTTTGGCCCCTCATAACATACGTACATACATATATATACATGTTATAGCCCATAGGCATTCCCTTTGCATGAACACGGTTTTATAGCTGCACTCCAACACTCAGTGCTCATACAGACTCATACAGACCCATACAGATTCCTACAGGCTCATATAGACCCATACAGCCTCATACAAACCCCTACAGACTCATACAGACTTATACAGACTCATACACACCCATACAGACTCATACAGACCCATACAGACTCATACACACCCATACAGATTCATACAGGCTCATATAGACCCATACAGACTCATACACACCCATACACACCCATACAGACTCATACAGATCCATACAGACTCATACACACCCATACAGATTCATACAGGCTCATATAGACCCATACAGACTCATACACACCCATATAGACCCATTCAGCACCATACAGACTCATACACACCCATACAAACCCATACAGACCCTTTGCTAAGGACATGGAACCCACTCAATCCCATTCACATTCTTGACCAACAATCAGCAAACCAAATTACCAAGGTTCATGAGAGAATGCCCAAATATATTTCAAAGCAATCGCTGAAATTACAGCCATGGAAAGACATTTCCCAGACATGCTATTGTAATTCCATCTGTCTGAGGAAACCAGGTCTGTTTCCTCTGCAGCTCTCTTTCAGGTCCTGTCGCTCTCTCTCTCACAGTGACTAAGTGACAGGTCAGCTTAAGATCAGGGACTTCAGTTAGACACTCAGAGGACAGAGTCTCTCAAAAACACACTCATCAGAAAATACCACAGTCTGGAGTCCATGCAGAATAGTGTGGTAGCAGTAAAGAACACATGGGATTTATTTTAATCCTGTGTATTGCTGTTTCTTTACTGCTTTTATTAACAGTTTAAAAAGTTTTATGTCATGTCTTTTTATTACTTTTGCACCACTTGATTAGACATAATTATAGTGTAAACATGGCTGCATTCATTTAAACTTTAAATTAACTGGAAGTCCTACAAATTCAGTCATGAAGATTCAGCCTACCTAATGTTTCCAGTAAACATACTAACTATGAGTGCATGTAGATAAAGTGATTGGCTCAGTGAGTAAATGTGAACGGACACAACATGAAGCAGATATTCTGTATTGGACTGGGATGTAGACTTTCATTATATTCTCTGTGACTTTGTGGTTCTTTTTACTCTTTGACTTATTAGAGATATGTGGAGAGTATGCCATTTTAGATAATGAAGTTTAATTTGTTAGTAGTTCAGCAGTATTGAGTGGTATTCCTGAAAAACTATTTAAGTCTATATAAAAGTGTTAAGCAATTAACACACACTTGTTTGTTCAGATCTGAGCTCCAGGAAGTTTGTTAAACCTATTTTTTTAGTCAAGGGATGGAGATATTAATTAATTTTATTTTCTTATTGTAGTAAAGAGATGGATATCTGAGAGGGCTCAATATACTACTGTCACATAGACTTGTTGAACTCATTTGCAGAAACTCACTTATATATGACATATATTAACATCTCTGGCCTGTATGATCTGAGCTGTGTTTGGACTGAAGACTTATAGATGTGTAAGTTAATTAACTGTATAAACTGCATGACAGACTATGTGATGGTCAGGACAGACTATGTGATGGTTAGGACAGACTATGTCATGGTTAGAAGAGACTATGTCATGGCTAAGACAGAGTAATGGGACATATTGGAATGGCAGGTGCTGATTCCTTGGTGACCAGCAGCAAGTCTTTTACTTTCATTTAACAGAGCGCAGTGGTGAAGAGGAAGTGATGTAATGTGTGCATACAGCAGTCCTCACTGTGGGGCTAGTATTTCTCTCATCCCTACAGAGGGACAGGAAGACCAAGACAAACCACATCCATTTACTCCAACTGGCTTTTATCCCTCTGCCAAACTGCCTGTGTTTCTTTAAGTTTCAAGTTTATTTAGAGCCCAATATCACTGTTTACAGTCTCAAAGGGCTTTACACGGCTACAACAAACAAAACAGGATGGCACCCCCTGATGTAATCCTCATGTCGGGCAAGAAAAAACTCCCCAGAAACCCAGGTGTAACAGGAATAACAGAGAAAACAGAAGAAATCTTGAGAAGGACCACAGAGAGAGGAGACCCCCTCTTGGCCAGACAAGTGTGCAATAGGTGCCAACCCAGTGGACAATTACAATTTCAATTAAATACAATCAGATCACAAACAAAGGGGATGGCGATGCTGACAGAAGGCTGACAGGGGCATGAAAGATGAGAACACCAGGATGGATCGGTCCGAAGAGCAGGAGGAGTCAGGATCACTGGTATCTCAGGAGTAGCATGTGTGGCTCGACAGAGAGAGAGAGAGAGAGAGAGAGAGAGAGGGAGAGAGACAGACAGAGAGAGAGACATCGTCAGATATGTTCATTTCCACATAATGGTTAAGGGAAATGTACATTGTGTGTCGAGTGCAGGCAGGGACTCCGGCAAGACTAGCTATTACAGCATAGCTAAAAGGGAGAGCTAGAAAGTAATACGGACATGAGGGCACTCTGGGACACAAGGCGGCCACCCACTCCACCGTCAACAAACCGCACTGAATGTGTTGGGGGGGGGGCACGAAAGCATCCAAACATACCAGTTCACCAAACACTCTATGCCTGAGAACCATCAAGATCTGCTCCTTTACCTAATAAAGAGCTTTTAGCAAAAGGCTTGGCTAAACAGATAAGTTTTCAGCCTTGACTTAAACACTGAGACAGTGTCCGAGTCTCGAACACAAATTGGGAGGCTGTTCCATAACTGTGGGGCTCTGTAAGAGAAGGCTCTGCCCACTGCTGTAGCCTTTGCAATTCACGTTACCAACAAATGGCCAGCACCTTTTGATCTAAGTAGGTGTGGCGCATCATGAAAGACCAGGAGTTCGCTCAGGTACTGTGGCACAAGACCATTCAATGCTTTATAGGTTAATAGTAGGATTTTATAATCAATGTGAGATTTGATTGGGAGCCAGCGCAGTGTGGATAAGATAGGGGTGATGTGGTCATATCATTTGGTTCTAGTAAGAACTCTGGCTGCTGCATTCTGGGCTAACTGCAGCTTATTTATACACCTATTAGAACATCCAGACATTAGGGCATTACAATAGTCTAACCTAGAGGTAGTGAAAGCATGAACTAGTTTCTCTGCATCGTGAAATGTCATGAGCTTCAAATGAAAGACTGGGGTCAAGGTCTTTTACTGCCACATAAGATGAAAAAGAAAGGCCATCTGTAGTTACTACATGATCAGAAAGCTTACTCCTAGCACTGCGTGAAAAGTGGTGTATTCGGAAATATCCGGACAAAGTAAACTTCCGCTAAACCTGCTGTTTTCTGGAGGTATTCGGATGCCCGCAGAACTTTGTCATGCGGACCTGAAAACTCCCACAAATGTCCGAATACAGCTGTTAGACGGCAGTTTTCAGGCATCCGCGTGACCACAGTCGTTAGCTGATGGCTTGGCCTTTCAAATGCTAATAACTGTCAGTGGTCTAGGTGGGACTGGGTATAGAAGCCTGCCCCCCTTCCTCACTGTAACTTTCTATCAGTTAGCCTATATGTAATATTTAGCCGATATTTTGATAACCACACAAACTTCTTAGGTGTTGCATGGTGTATAATACAGCAGTGGTAGGCCCATGTAGCCTTTAATGTCATTGCTCTGTCGTGCAGCTAAATTACAATGGACACTTCAAATGGAGCATACAAAAACACACTGAAAACGTAATTTAAAAAAAGTCTAAATGAGAGGTTCATTAATTACATATTTGATGGTTATGCAACTGTCCTTTACTTGGGGTCAAAGGTACAGGGTGACCAGATGCAAACAGACCAAATGGGGGACAAGTAGTAAGTTTGTGTGGGACAATATGGGAGATGTTACTAATGCTGAGAGATGATGTAAAACTTAGATATAATGTCAGTCTAACTGTATAAGAAACACTTGTATACACTTGTATTGATAGACATCCAACATGCATTGGCCATTACAGGCCCATCAAAGGCAACTGTACTTAAGCAAAGCAGCAGGCATCATACAGCTCAAGTCTTTCAAGTTAAACCCCTGACCAAATCCAACTATAAGAATAAATAAGGCTCAAAATAAAATATTACATAAAATAAAACAATTTCAATGCAAATCTTTATATCAAGCCAAAATCTCTATTGGATGAGTAGTATGGTCAGAAGGGATAAAAGAACTTTTTCCTTTCTTTTTGACCATGACGTCGGCTGACAGCGTTTATCTTCATATCTGTAAAGTTTTACTAAGTTTGGTTTTTGTGACGTAGCAAAAAATTCGTCGGTCCCACAGCTGCACAGTTTGATTGACGGCCGCCACAGACTCTTGATGACCGCCCTCAACGCTCTCCTCTCAGCCATTTGGTGAAAGCAAGGCTTTTAAAAAAAACTCGCCTATGTTGCATTTTTACTGCTTTTGACATAGCGCTATTAAATAGATTAGAAACTATGCTCATGTGCAGGCGGGTAAGATAACGGATCCATATATTTTTTTATTTCTGACAGTTAAAAACCAAACGACTAGCGAAAATGCGGGACATTATCTCAGTATGAGGGATGGGGGACAAAGGATACAGGACTTTTAAAAAAAAAAAAAAGTTTGCAGGGCATAGGAGTTTTTGTTGTTGGTTCTCGCTTGTTTGTTCGGAATGTTTCTCCTCAGTACGAGGACGCGCCCCGTTTTCAAACCACCCACTTAGAATCGAAGGTTGAGTCCTGTCCAATCAGTTTTCTGTGCGTGCGTGGCGTAGGGTGACAGTAACCAATAGCATTGTGTGCAACTGCAGCGCGAAATTTGCTTTGGGGAAGGGGTTACCTGTAGTAAGGTAAGGAGAAGCGAGTCACTGAAGGATTACAGAAGTTGTACTCCGTATTCTGTCGATAGTGTGCATTTTGAAGATGGCTTGCAAAAGAACACTTAAGTTTTCGAACGGACAGCGGAGTGGAGAGGCTACTCGTGCGCCGGGAATATCCAATTGCCGAGTCCGAACGAAAACAAACAACTGGTGTCCCCGTTAAATGCATTTTTAAGAAGATGTCTGAACAGCAGTAAACGTTCATGGAGAATGTTATTCGGCGGTTGGACAGGATGGAGTCCCATCAAAGAGGCGCAAGAGGAGTCTGCCCGAGAAAAGAAGACGAGCGGGGAATAACTCTGTTTCGGTAAGTTCTGTTTCTGTAGCCTTCTGGCTTTCGTCTTTGACTGCCGCGCATTCTGATACGTTCACATTTCTTTATCTGCTTTATCCCTTAATGTGGTTGAATTTAACTCTTGTATTAATTTTGCTTCTACAGGAAGCTGTGCGGATAATGCATAATGCTGAAAACAACACGCACAGATATGATCCACGGACAAGGTAGGACAGCGTGTTTTATTGGTAGACTATATCGTCGCGATTGTTTCATAGCAGTGCTTGGAATTCTAAACAAACTTTTAATCAATCTTCCTTTCTTCTCCGCTTTTTTTTCTCTCTAGCATCCTGAAAGACCGATTGAGACTATTCGAAAGAGTTACCGGGTGAATCCAGAGAACAAAGAGGGGGGCAGGATCGCCACTCGAACGAGGCAAAGGAGGAGAAGAGTAAGTCAAAACATCATTTCCCTAGTAGTTCTTAGACTTTTTCTCCATTTGCTGTTTTCAGTGATCTAATTTCTGTTTTCACTGTGTTTTGCATCTGCTCAAGGCCGGAGCTAGTGTTCTTTAAACTGGGGAAGAGGCTGCCATATGGAGGACCGCATCAGTAGATATAATTTCTGAAGGGGACGCCGCCATCTTGGATGGAAGGCCAGCGTGGGTCTTCCCGCCTAGCACAGAGTTGTCTGCACTGTGTGGGGTGCTACCGAATAGAGACCACGGAAGCTGGGTTGTTCTTGGGAATGCTCAACATTTAGAGTTTCATTTATGCTCCCAAAAGCATTTGTATTATATACTATGATATTACAGTATATTCTGTTCTAATGTATTCTATTCTGTTATATATTGTACATTGATTATATATATATATATATATATATATATATATATATATATATATATATATATATATAATTGTCAATTTATATGCCTTATATTATACTGTATTTGCTTTATTTATAATAAAATTTGTGTAAATTCATTTTTGTTTGCCAGACTATCTATACAATCTACCTATGAACATAAAACAACACCACCACCAATGATAATAATAACATTAATAATAATAATTATTATTATTATTATTGTTATATAAACCATATGAATTCATGTCTGGGGACCCACAATGGACCAATGGGGAAGGGTTTTAGAGGAGGGGCAAGACATTGCTCCACCAATCCAAAGAAAGACTTTTGACCAATTGCAGGATACCTGGTGGCCCAAGGTGTGAAGTGCAAATGTTCCCGTCAAAGCACTCCCAAGGGATTATTCACCATGGCAACTAAAGGCTCTAGGCAGACCCCAAAACACGGTACATATTCAGGAGTATTCCATGCCACGTAACAGAGCTGCAAACTGCCGGATACAGCCGATAATCTGTGGAGTATCCGGGAATATACAGGAGTATTCCAGGCCGAATACACCTCTTTTCACGCAGTGTAGCTTCACGTGGTCCTAGTAGAAGTACTTCTGTCTTTTCAGAGTTAAGTAAGAGGAAGTTAGTAAGCATCCAGTGCTTAATATCCTTTAGACATTCCTCAATTTTATTAAACTGATGTCTCTCGTCTGGCTTCGCTGAGACATACAACTGTGTGTCATCAGCATAGCAGTGGAAGCTAATACCGTGTTTACGAATAATATTACTTAGAGGTACCATATATAAAGGAAAAAGCAGTGGGCCTAAAATAGAACCTTGCAGAACACCAAACTTTACCTCAGTATGTGTAGAGAAGTCACCATTTACATCAACAAACTGATAACGATCAGTCAAGTAGGACCTAAAGCCCAGTTTATACTTCTGCGTCGAATCTACGCCATAGGTACGGTGTAGGCTCTGCGTAGCTGTGTACCCTACACTGTAGCCTACGCTGTAGCCTGACGCGCACCTCCCTAGAAATGTAACTATGCGTTGCTGCGATGCGCGTCAAAGCAAACCACAACAACTGTGATTGGTCCACTTGGTAGGATCACCCTCCTTCTGCTCAGTTGGTTCAATGGTCATACACACCATCTCCTCCAATGTCTTCTCTCTTTTCTATGTTGCAGTAATTTCAGTAAAATTAACTGTTTTTCAACGTTTATTAGCTTCTACTCCAAAGTGATCCACTCAGTTTCAGTCGAGATTGAAATTTTTCAGCAAAATGGCGAACTGAACGCTCATTATTTTGAGAGCTTTGTTTATTTGTCCCCCAAAGTTTAGAAACTCCTACTTTTGAGCACAAAACTTGTTTTACAGATATTGCTGTGCAAGGACTGAATTCCGACTTTTTATGTAACATTACTCCATCGTTTGTAATGCATGAGGAAATCAACACAGTGGCAGAGAAATTCCACCGCAAACTAGCGTTTTGAAGGTTTCATTACAGAGTGACGCAGACACACCAACGCAGAAGTATAAACGCTCACAATGGAATAGGCTATGGCGTAGGCTCCACGTAGAGCATAAGCAGAAGTATAAATCAGCCTTAAGCTATAAGAGGGCCGTTCCCTTAACTCCAACAGCATTTTCTAGTCTATCAAGACACAACCCTGATCAGAGGCCAGTGTTAGGTCATTTATAACTTTAAGCCGTGCTGTCTCTGTGCTATGAAGAGGCCTAAATCCTAACTGATACATTTCATGAATGTTATTCCTATGTAGGTATGAGCATAACTGCTGTGCAACAGCCTTTTCTAGGATCTTGAACATAAAGGGGAGGTTTGGTATTGGTCTATAGTTGGACCGCGAACAGGGGTCAAGGTCAGGTTTTTTAATTAGGGGTTTGATAACTGCTAGTTTGAAGGATTTAGGTACATAGCCAGTGCTAAGGGAGGAATTGATTATTTTTAGAAGAGGTTCGATGACTACTGGTAGTATCTGTTTGAGGAAACGTGTAGGTAAGGGATCTAGTACACAAGTTGGTGATTTTGATGAAGAAATTAGTGAAGTTAATTCAGTCACTTGAGGGGGAGTAAAACATTCTCATCGCTGATCTAATATAGTTGCATCATTACACTGTAAAAAATTATTTGATCAATAAGTTATGTTAAAATCTTTCTTTCAGTTACTTCAACTTATGAAAATAATTTATGCATTTGAACTGAATTTTATGAGTTTTCAGTGTTTCAACTCAGGTTTTTAAGTCAGTACAATGAAATGTAAATTTGAAGATGACAAATGAACTAGTAAATCTAATTTGATTTAACTTGAAACTTTAAGGCAACAATTGAAAGCAGTTTAACTAGTGGAAAATTTTTACAGTGTATCTACAGTGTTAGTTATCAAATTATCTGGTTTTAAATTTATAGTCTGAATTGTTTGCCTGATTTTTTCAATTTTGCTATTGAAAAAATTCATGAATGTGTCACCACTGAATATTGATGTTGTGCCTGTTTCCGAGGTGCTCTTATTCCTAGTTAGTTTTGATACAACATTAAATAAGAATCTAGGATTGTTTTTGTTAACTCCTATTAGGGTAGAAAGATATATTGATCTAGCAGCACTAAGAACTTTTCTATAGCTCAGCAGGCTCTCCTTCCATGCTAACTGGAATGCTGCCAATTTAGTTTGGCACCATTTACGGTCTAATTTGTGAGTGGTAAGTTCTAAGGTGTGTGTGTGTGATCACTGTACCAGGGAGCTAGTTTTTTCTCTCTAATTATTTTTTTTTTTCAAGTGAGACCACATTATCTAAGGTGTTGCAGAACGTTGACTCTAAGTATTCAGTTGCCTGATCAAGTTCTGTGGGGTATGAAAGTGATCCAATCAAAGTTGATAACTCTGGAAGATTATTGATAAAATTCTGTGTAGTAGTTGATTTAAATGTACGTTTATTATGATAGCATGGTGAGGTGCATATATTATTACTAATAAACATTTTGAATGAGATAAGATAATGATCTCAGATAGCTTCAGATTGTGGAAGTTTGACTATACTTTCTACGTATAATCTGAGTGTTAGTGTTAGATCGAGTGTGTGACCACCCTTATGAGTGGGCCCTGTGACCTTCTGATTAATCCCTAGAATGGACACGAACGCTGTTCTTCTGGGTTCTCAAAATGAATATTAAAGTCTCCGACAATTAGAGCTTTGTCTAAAGACACAACAAGGTTTGAGATGAAATCTGCAAATTCACAAAGAATTCAGAGTACGGCCTGGGGGGGGTCTACAAATAATAATTAGTGTGATAGACTGGGTAGACTTATTTTTTGTGCCACTTCAAACACAATGAATTTATGTAAAGGTTTTTGTATGGTGCCTAGATTATCATTATAAATAGCGGCAACGCCTCCTCCTCTGCTAGTTAGATGAGGCTGGTGTATGTAACTGTATCCGGAAGGACTAGCTTCATTTAATGCTACATACTCATTTGCAAGAAATGAGAGCAGAACCTTCCCAAGTGGGATGGACACCGTCCCGCCCCCTGAAAGAGGCCAGCCTTGCCCTCAAAACTACTCAAACTGTCTGTAAGGCCCACATTATTTTCAGACCACCACCTGGACATCCAGCAGTTCAGCGACTATAACCTGCTGTAAGCTACATCGCCTCGCCGCATTGGGATGGGGCCAGAGCATATTGCTGCATTGGACATTGCCTTCGCTAATTTACACACCTCTATGATATTACTTTTAGTAACCTCTGAAAAACTATCTTTGAAAACCTATGCTTGCTTAAAACCTTAAGATTACCTGCTATGTCCGATGCCCTGTCTCCCAGTATACAGCTAACAAACCCTGCGCTCACTCCGGCATAGACTTTTTGTCGCCAAGTTGCTGTATTGCTGTGTCGCTGTCACTTACAGTCGCCTATCTGTCTCTTGCAGCCATCTGTCTCTTGCAGCCAGCTTAGCGTTGCTAACGTAGTTGAGGAAGTGGGCTACAAATGTACTGACAGGAGATGCATCAATTTTCCCCCCAAAAAAGTATATACTAATAAAAGTGTATACTAATAAATATTATAAATATATATTATTATGTTATATTTATTTATATGCTATGTTTACGTCGTCTTCGCTATATTCATCATGTTTGTATTTTGTGAAGGGCAGGTCTATTAATATATCGCCTAATATACGCGTGAACAAATCAGGTGCATTGTTTTGGAGGTAATTTATATTCCTGTAAATAGTGTGATCTTGCATCAAACATTAGTGTTTCATCATGGACCGCAAAGTTGCATTCGCAATCCCGTGCAGAGACAACGTTCGGAACCAAAATGCTAATATAGGAACTAAAGTTTAAGAAAACGTTTCATAGTGAAAGAATATAAGAGTAACACATCTGCCCTGTTCATTTGCATATAGTTGAACGTTGCTCAACTTTTTTTTGTCACAAGATCGAGGTGATTTTGTCACCAGGCAACTAGTTGCGCCGTGTCGCTCAGTGTCACCCAGCAACCATTGGAAGCGAATAACTTCCTGTCGCTTTGTGGCTTGTTGTTGCTGCCGGTGGGAGCGTAGGGCAAGGCTGCTAGTGTCCTTAAAGGTCTAGCCAATTTCATGTGCCATAAAATGGAATCTCCTATAACCAGAGCTCTTTTCAGGTTCCTCAGTGGGTGTTTCAAACCTGTTTGACACGTGAAGCGAGGAGGGGTGTTGCTCCCATGGGCTATCCTTAGCGTTAGCTTTGGTTTTGCATTTATGCCACCCATTTGCCCCGCTGTGAGGGCTCTAATGCCGGAGTCTGGGGGTTGCTAACTCTGCCTGAACCATCCAGATCTTCCTCTACAGAAATTATGCTATTCTCACTCTCACTAAACCTTTCTAACACCTGGATGCACACCTCTAATGCTGCAATCTTCTCCGTCAGGGAGCTCACTAATGTACACTTATCACAAACAAGGCTGTTACTAATGACGGAGGAAGAATGGCTAAACATCCTGCACTTGACACATTGAACAAGCTGAATGTTTGCCATAATGAGTGTTTGATGTACCTTAGTAGGAGATTTGATTGATATTAAATTAGGCATTGGTATGTAAATTAGGCAGTTCACTCATAGAGCAGCTGTAGAGTTGCCTTTAAGGCTGGAGCTAAGGAGGAATGGTGAAACACAGCTGTTCCTCTCAGGCACTACAGATGTTACCAGTGTCAATGATCAGCCCAAGCTTCTTGCTCTTCCTCTGACACCTTGTCTCTGTCCATGGTGCTGAAAGTCACCTGCCCCGCTGATGATGAGTGTTTCATAGCAATGGGAAAGAACACACAACCTGTACACATCACAATGCTAAGCAGAAAGCAGTTTTTCTTTGGATTAAATGGAAACATTTACCTTTGGTTGTCTTTGATGAATTTCATCTCATTTTTTGTTCTGCTTCCTCTATTTAAACCTGTCTGGATAAGCATTTTTAAACAACCAGACTAATGCCGCTGGCAAACTGTATTAGATAGAGTACTTCAAGAAGGGTCAAGGGCAACTGAACTTGGTTGCAGATTCTTGAAGACGTTTCACCTCTCATCCAAGAGGCTTCTTCAGTTCTGACTGACTGATGGGGAGTCCAAGGTATTTAAAATCTGTGGGGTCACCGTCAAGGCTATCATGTGACTTGGTAGTTAGTTCTCCTGGTAGTTTCAACAACAGTCAGTAGGCGCTTTCGCACCGAACAGTTCTAGGGTCTAATTCGATAGGAACTACCCCCTGTGGAGCTTCCCCTAGAACTACATTCGTTCTAGGGCCTTTTTTCTGTTTGCTTTCGCACCGTCAGTAGGAACGCTGAAGTGACGTAAGCCGGCCGATGGTATAGCAGCTAAGAGCTGTTGTTTACAACTAACCAGGATAGCTGCACATTTTGAAGTACAAATTTAATGACTTTTAAGACCTTTTAAATACCTCCAAAAGGCTCTTTGGTTTTCCCAGCATTTATATGGAGGCGGTTCTGCTGGCACCAGTCCACAAAGTTCTGGGTCAGTTCTCTGTACTCCCTGTCGTCCCCATCAGTGATTAGGCCGACTACTGCGGAGCCATCAGAGAACTTTTGCAGATGGCAATTAAGTGTGTTGTGCGTGAAGTCTGCAGTGTAGAGGGTGAAGAGGAAAGGAGCCAGTACTGTTCCCTGCGGTGCTCCCGTGCTGCAGACAACCATGTCAGACTCACAGTCCTGTGTCCTCACATACTGTGGTCGGTTGGTGAGGTAGTCCAGGATCCATGCTGTGAGGTGCTGGTCCACCCTTGTGCACTCCAACTTGTTCCTCACAAGCGTGGGCTGTATGGTATTGAAGGCACTGGAGAACTCAAAAAAAATTATTCTCACCGTGCTCCCAGCCTTTTCCTGGTGAGAAAGGGATCTATGTAGGAGGTAGATGATGGCGTCCTCTACTGTAATGCCAGGTTGATAGGCAAACTGTAGTGGGTCCATTGATGGGCTTAAAAAGGGGTGGAGATGGGCAAGGACCAGCCTCTTCAAGGTCTTAATCAGGTGTGATGTCAGAGCCACTGGCCTGTAGCTGTTGAGGTTCTTGGGGTGGGGGGTCTTTGGAAGAAGTATCAGGCAGGATGTCTTCCACAGCTGTGGTACTCTCCCTAGCTTCAGGCTCAGAATGAAGATGTGCTCAATTATTCCACACAGCTGATCTGTATAAGACTTGAGGAGCCTTGAGCTGATGCCATCTGGACCAGCAGCCTTTTTTGCCTTGATCCCTCTGACTTCTATCTTGACCTGGTTTGTTGTGAGGGGCAGGTTGAGGCAGGAGGGCTGTATGTTGGAGGTTGTGGATGGAGGGATAGGGCATTGGACAGGAAGAGCTGTGGATGTGCAGGTTGGCTGTGAGCTAAATGTTGTCAGAAGGGGGACAGAGGTGGGGGTAGGGCAGTATACAGGAGGTGCAAACGATGGAGGTTGCAGTTGAAGGGACTGAACCGGGGGAGGGGTAGATGACTGATCAAATCTGTTGAAGAAACTGTTCAGGCCATTCACCCATTTCTGGTCTGCCACAGGCGGGTGTTGGGTTCCTTGTAGCCAGGCCCTTCTAGACTTTGTTGATGTTGTTCTGCTGCAATTGATCCTCCATCTTCCTCCTGTAGCTATTTTTTCCCTCCCTGATCTTTCTGCTCAGCTCCTTCTGCACATTCTTCAGCTCCTCCCTGTTTCCAGAACTAAAGGCCATCCGTTTTTCCTTAAGGAGAGCCTTTATATCAGGAGTAATCCAGGGTTTGTTATTGGAAAAACACTGTATGGTCCTGGTGGGTACGGCATTCTCCACACAGAAGTTGATATAGTCCGTTGTATAGTCTGGTGTAAACAGTGGGGCCATGGCTGCTCGCTGTATCCCTGGACAGGGTCGTAACCAATGCAAGAATCAGTAACAAGACCAGGGCAAGCACAACGAATTTAGTATCCATAGTGCACGGATACGTTGGCGCATTGGGTAGTGCTGTCGCCTCACAGCAAGAAGGTCTTGGGTTTGATTCCCGACTGGGCAGCCAGGGTCCTTTCTGTGTGGAGTTTGCATGTTCTCCCTGTGTCTGCATGGGTTTCCTCCCGCAAAGATATGCAGGTGAGATGAATTGGAGACACTAAATTGCCCCTAGGTGTGAATGTGTTTTTCTGTGTGTCTGCCCTGCGATGGACTGGCGACCTGTCCAGGGTGTTTCCCCATCTTTTGCCCTATGAGCGCTGGGATAGGCTCCAGCACCCCCCGCGACCCTAATCAGGATAAGCGGCTTAGATAATGAGTGAGTGAGCGAGTAAAACAGGAACAGATTGAAGAGAAAAAAGAAAAAAGCTCAGCAGTGAGCATGAGCTGCTGTTACAGGCTGCCACTCGCGCGGCGCCAGAAGTCATTGTTGTCTCTTGTCTTTCAGGTGTAGGTGCACCGCTCAGTCTTGACATGAGGAGCCATGCGTTTATTTAGAGGTTGTTTCATTTTCCCCAATGTATAAGTCTGAGCATTCTTCACTGCACTGGACCACATATATTAGATTGCTTTTCTTGTGTTTGGGTGTGCGATCTTTCGGATGGACCCGTTTCAGCCTCAGCGTGTTTCTGGGTTTGAAAATCACAGGGATGCAGTGCTTGTTGAAGATCCTCCTGAGATTCTCATAAACTGCAGGGATGACGTGTTGCAAGGTTCTGATGACCTCAAGCGTATGTTCCAGTGGGTGGTCAGAGTCGAAAAGTATTCGTTTGTATGAGTGGGCTTCCTGTATACTTGGATGTCGAGGCTCCTGTCTTCTTCAGTGTGCACGGCACAGTCCAAGAGGGCCAAGCTGTTGTTCTTGACGTCCTCTCGTGTGAACTTGATGTTATGATTGACGGAGTCGATGTGTTCTGTGAAAGCTTGCACCTCCCAGGTTTTAATTTTGACCCATGTGTTGTCCACATATCTGAACCAGTGGCTCAGTGCTGTTCTTCTGAAGGACCTCAGTACTCTGCTTTCTACTTCTTCCATGTAGAGATTGGCCACAATGGGAGACACTGGTGAGCCCATGGCGCAGCCATGCTTTTGTCTGTAGAACCCACTGCTGTACTAGAAATAGGTAGTGTTCAGACAGAAGTCCAGTAGTTCACATATGTGGTTCTATACTTGAAGGTGTTGTCCTGTGACAGTCGTTGCTTTATGGTTTTCACTACGTCTGTGGTAGGGATGCATGTGAATAATGAGCTAACATTATAGGACACCTTGGTTTCATCTGGGTCCAGTTTTAATCTTCGTACCTTGTTCACAAAGTGCATGGAGTTTTGAATGTGGTGAGGAGTGTTGCCAACCAAAGGAGCGAAGATTGTAGGAACATGTTTGGAAATGTTGTAAGTAACTGAGTTGATGCTGCTGCTGATGGGCTTGAAAGAGGCTCCTTCTTTGTGGATCTTCAGGAGCCCATACATGCATGGGATGGCTTCCCCAGGATACAAGCGATAGTTTTGTTCTTGGTTGATGGTTTCCTCCTTCTGTAGCTGTTGCAGGCATTCTATGAGCTTCTTCTTGTAACCACTGGTGGGATCCCGCCTCAGTGTTTCACCATGCCTACCTTGGCATGGTAGTCCGTAGTGTTAAAGATTACTGTGCATCTTCTTTTATCAGCTGGTAGGATGGCGATGTTTTGGTCCTTCCTCAGTGATGTTACAGCCTTTCTTTCCTGGATGATGAGGTTGGAAGGGGATCCCTTCGCGAAGGAAAGGGCTGTTGATACCTTCAACGTGAGCTGTTCCGCTTCTTTTTTTGAAAGATTGTTTTTCCTTACGGCTGATTCTGTTGCTATAATGAGGTCAACTATGAGTAGTTGCTGTGGTGTGATGGCAAAGTTTAATCCTTTGGCAAGGACATCTTTCTCTGGTTGGGTGAGCTCTCTGACAGGTTCTTCACCCATCTGTTGTGTGTATCAGTCCATGTGGAACCGTCTTTCTTTTGCCTCCAGGTAAGTACTTCTGTTTTCCCAGAGTTGCTGGCTTGTGACTGTAGGGTTTCGAATTTCCGTGTTTGTCTTTCCTTGCTCGCATGTTGAGATAGTTGTGCCTTCTCAATGAAATCAGTGACCTTCTCCAAGACTGCACTGGGCAGATGTGATGTCAGTTTCTGGAGTAAACAGCAAGCCTTTTCATTCAACAGTTCGATGGTGAAATCGATCTGTCTCACTCTCTTGTTCAGTGGTTGGTTCTACGCCTTCTCAAGGATCTTTTCAGCTCTGTGGCCTTTCACTGTGGACCCTAGACGTAGGCTGTTAGGTACGGATCTCTGCTTTTGGCATCTCAGGTTGAATCGTAGGTAGTTCCTGTGGTCTGCAATTCTCCTGGCTGTCCTTTCATACTCCCGTACCAATCTGAGGGTGCTCATCCCAAAATGCCTCGCAAGATGCAACTGGCCTTGGTTGTAGATTCTTGAAGACGTTTCACCTCTCATCCAAGAGGCTTCAGTTTTGACAAATACTCTGTAAATAGAGTAGAAAGATTAATTCTGTAAATAGAATAAGAAAACAGGGATAAAGATGTAGCCTAGTGTGTAATGTAAGGAAAAGAGGAAAACAAAAGACTTTCTGATTCCTATTTCCCTGGCTTATCTTCACAAATGCGCAGTCTGAAAAATACACTAGATGCAGTACCTAAAAACATTTGCTTCCAAAGTGTGTGTTTTGGCTTACACATGTATGCAGCTTCCAGATAAAAACTGTGAGTGAGGGATTTAGCTCCCACAGAAGGTCAGATCATCATGAGGCACTGACAGACAAAGGCCTATAGGGGGTGTCTGCTGTCATGTACAAGGAAAGTGGCGTAAATCTGTGGCTGCAAAAACTAAGACCCTCAGATGAAGAACTGATAGTGTGTTACTATGGAATTTTCCAAATATTCACCACAGTTGTATACGTTCATCCAAAGGAAGGTCCCCAAGGCAGTTTTATATAAACAGATGGGAACATGGTCAAAGAACCAATGCACAGGGCTAGGTGAATTTGGTGAGGTTGTAAGTGACCATTGGGTCCCCGTGAATGAATGCTAACTCCATTCAGAAAAGTCGAAGGCCCCAAGCAACAACACTTGAGTAATGCCTTAAGGAACTACTGAGGAAAAAGCTTTTAACTGGGGTGATTGAATCTAAAAATGTCACAAAGCGCTACTCAAATGTGAAATTAAAATCCCAAAAACTAATTTATGAAGACAAAACTGAAAGCTTTGCCATCAAGATTTATCATAAGCAGCCAGAGTAGAGTAAGGGAGAGAAACAGATTCAGATACAGCCTTTAACTGTTTTAATACTGATACAGATACAACCCATAACTGTTTTAATACTGATACAGATACAGCCCGTAACTGTTTTAATACTGATGCTGAACTGACAAGAGGTTAAATGTTTTTTGCTCAGGATTGAGTTGCATCATTTTAATGTGGAACTCAAGACGATGAGGAATATAGTCAAAGCAAATCAGCAAATACTCTTTGATAATGATGAAAACACTTTCAGACGTTTAATTTTGGGTTGGTGTCTAGCCATGTTTATTTAAGTGGGGCATTTACTGATCTCTTTCATTTTCATGATTCTGTCACAAACACCATCAAAGCATAGGCCCATGTTTCACTTAGAATACCGCATCAATCACAGGTCAGAATTGTACCAGTCACATGCAGTGCTAATGTGTTCACTATGAACTAGTTACATCTACTTATGGATTTTAATTTTTTTATGAGGTACCACTGTTTGGCAGGATGTCACAGTATGATATATTATGAGTTGTATCCCACAGTAACCCACTGGGAAAAATGATAACCATAACATTCTGATACCTATCTTTGCAGCTGCTTGTGGCTTTGTCCCCTAGGAAGCAGAGAGAGAGAGAATTCTAGAATATACAAGGCACACAGAAATACCAAAATTTGGTTTTGAAAATTAGTGCATGTCAGCTCTTTTTTTTAAACTCAATTCTAATCATCCTTTAGCTGAGTAGTACTGGCCCTGATCGTTTAGCCTGGTAATCTTTGTAACCACAGCGAATCTGCTGAGCGAACAGGTTAGCTCTGTGTCCTCAAATGACCCCTCTACTGTGTAGCATTATTAGTTTTGCATGTCTCTCTCCTGGAGGTGTCCACATTTGTCAAACTAATTGAATTAGCCCCAACAGAGGAGCACCAGTGGCTTCCTCACTGTCAGACTAATAAATTGTGTGAAGAAATTTGGCATATCATTTGCACAGGAAGATTAAAAGAGATTAGGAGCTAAATTAAGTGAGCATAGCTTTGTGGACAGTGGAAGTGAATTTGCGTATGCTGCATATTAGTAGTGACAAATGCTCTGCTCTTAGCACAGGCACACGGGGAGGAAACCAGGCACTGTTTAATGGAATTAACAACAGACCTGACAGCATCACAGATCACAGCTCATAAAATACCATAACAATCACATTCACTCCACTAATATACTCTAGCATCATCTTCATCATCATCATCGTTCCATTTACTCTCCTGTTCTTTCTTCAGAATGTCAGACAATTATGCAGACATACATCCATCACTTCCTGTTTCATAAACATATATGCGCAGTCTCACTGCTCAGCCATCAAATGACACACAATGTAAGATGGTTAAAGACGACCAACAAGCAAGCAAGCGTGTGTGTGTGTGTGAGTGTGTGCAATCACACCTGTCATTTTGTTCAGCTCTGTTTACACAATGTCTCCTTTGAAATAAATTCCAGAGTAAACATTTTGTTGCCTCATTGACATTCATTCCCTGGAGACCGGAGACATTTGAGACCTTATTCCCTGGGACATACTAAACACACCCTCTGGGCATGCATTCCCACGATGCATTGTGCGAACAGTCAGACCTCAATACCACTGAATGAACCAATGAGCCTACCTGACATGCACAAAAGTTCAAAAATATATTAACAATTCTCTCTCTCTCTATATATATATATATATATATATATAAACTGTCTAAATATATGAACAGTCTATATATATAACTGTCTAAATACATTAATAACTGTCTATATATACTAGGGGTGGAGCCGAATCTGAATACGGTATTGGGCAAAGCACAATTTTTTTTGCGAATATTTATTTCGTACAAATATTTTTAAAATGATTTATTTTTGGGAAGAAAAAAAAAGCATGTCAAATAGCTGGTTTTCCTCATTACAAGAGAGTATTAGGGCCACATTGAGGGGAAAAAATTCTGAGATTTCGGGAATAAGGTCATAATAGTACGAGAATAAAGTCGTGGTGCTGATGTGCCAAAAGATGAAGTACTGTATTTCGTTATTTGTGAAACGTCTGTGTGGTTCTTTCTTAAGAACAGACAAAGTTTTTTGCACAATCTTTTCAAAGTCCTTATACTTATGATAATGTGGTGCTGATGTGCCAAAAGATTAAGTATTTCGTTATTTGAATCCTATATTAAACAATAACTTAACAAGATGCTCCACGTACTAGATTATCCTACGTTAGCTGTGGCAGTGTACTGTAGTTACTAGCTAGTTCACCTACACACTGTGCTCACTGCTCAGTCAGCCTGTGTGTCACACGGTTGCGTCCACCAATTAGGGCGGGTGGTGGTGGGGTTCACAATGTTCTCAGACATAATTAATTTAGAGTTTAATTTATTGGCTTGAGCATGGATTGAGAACTGAATGTTAGTTTTAAAATGATTTTTTTTAATGATATTTATGATGGTTATAGATGGATATATAGATGGTTTATAGCTGGGTTTATGAAAACCATAAACCAATATTACATCAAGTATTCATAATTATCAAAATAGTTTATTGAAGAACACTTCAATACCCTAATAAAATAATGTAATAATAATGTAACCCTAATAAAATAATGTAATAAAAACAAACAGGATTGTTACACCTATTTCCACTTTTATTCGAATACAAATAATTTTGCTGCCTCAACAAATACAGATACAAATACTGGGCTCTCTGCACATATACATACACACACCCATCCACATTTACATATATACATATGTAAGAAGATTCTTTTTGACTAATCGGTTTTAAAGCACCACAGAAGAGTCAGAGGGAGGATGTCAATCAATTACAATTTTATTTAAACCAACATCAAATAGGGAAACAGGGACATCCAGGGTAGTTGCCTACTACCAGGGTTTGAGACCACACTTAAAGCAAGCAAAAACAAACAAAAGTGGGTATACAGAAACGGAAATACAAAAGCATTCAAAAGGATTGATTAATTCAAATTGGAAAATCAACACAACACTCAAACTCAAACAAAAGGCCGAGCAGTAAGCATACTACACCCTGGCTACAGCCAGCGGTCCCCAAGTTATTAATTATGATTATTGGTTAATAAATAAATCTGATTTACTCACTCAGCTGCTTTTCCTGATTAGGGTTACGGGGGGTGCTGGAGCCTATCCCAGCGCTCATAGGGCGAAAGGCGGGGAAACACCCTGGACAGGTTGCCAGTCCATCGCAGGGCAGACACACACACATTCATACCTAGGGGCAATTTAGTGTCTCCAATTCACCTAACCTGCATGTCTTTGGACTGTGGGAGGAAACCCACGCAGACACAGGGGGGAATCGAACCAGAGACCTTCTTGCTGTGAGGCGACAGCACTACCCACTGTGCCACCGTGCCGCCCTAAATCTGATTTAGCAACCCTTTATGTATTTTGATGTAAAAACTATAAAAGCAGACAAACATCAAAGTAAAATAGTATTGTTACTGGAGAGTACAATTCAACACATGCATTTTACCCCTTGCCACTGGCTAAGCCACCTGGGGAGAAGTGGAGGGCGTGCAGAGTCTCAGCACAGGTCGGCCGCCCTGCCTGGGACTTAACAAAGAAGAGATAAGCAACCACACAACCAACCAGACAAACAACAAAGACTGTCACAAAAACTCGTCAATCCAAATGAAATAACTACAGCAGCTCAAAGAGAACAGACCCAAACTCCATGCCATCCACCTTGCCCCTATATGTGATAAAGACAATGAAAGAGAGCCAAGAGGGTGGGGCCTTAATTGGCACCCTTTATATAGATGATCTTCTTCTATTCCTAAAGGGTGTATGCACACTTCCTGCTTGAGAGCACTGGCTCCCCCACTGCACTGGTCCTGCAATTACACCCTCACACTACCACAAATCCATCCTGTTACATACACTACCGGTCAAAAGTTTTAGAACACCTCCATTTTTCCAGTATTTATTTAAATTTACGCAGTTTATTGTCTCAGTGTACTCTAAAATTAAAGTGTAGAACAAAAAAACAGTTATGGAACTTTTCTCTAACGTAATTAATCTAAATTTTTGACTCATCAAAGTAGCCACCTTTTGCAGTTATAACAGCTGAACACACTGGTGGCATTCTTTCGACAATGGAACTCAAACATTGTTCTGAAAGTTCTTTCCAACACTGTTGCAGAAGTTCCCACAAATGTGTTGTACTTGTTGGTTGCTTTGCCTTCACCCTTCTGTACTTCATCCCAAACCAGCTCGATGGGGTTTGAAGTCTGGAGACTGTGCTGGCCATTCCATGATTTGAAGCCTACCGTCTTGTTCTTTTCTTCTAAGGTAATTTTGACATAGGGTGGACGTATGTTTCGGATCATTATTTTGTTGTAGGATGAACCCCTGACCAACTAGGCGTAGACCAGAGGGTATTGCTTGCGCTGCAAAAAGCTGTGGTAGCCCTTTTGGTTCAGGGTGCCAGTCACTCTGTGCAAGTCACTGACCCTAGATCCAGCAAAAGAGCCCCAAACCATCACGCTTTCTCCTCCATGTTTGACAGTCGGTGTCACACACTTAGGAACCATCCTTCCACCTACTTATCAGCGTACAAAAATCCTGCGTGATGAACCGAAAATTGCAAATATAGATTCATCGGTCCATAAAACCTTCTTCCAGTCTTCAACAGTCCAGTGCTGGTGTTTCAGGGCCCAGACAAGCCACTTCTTCGTATTTTGCCATTTTAGCAATGGCTTTCTTACTGCCAAACAACTTCTCAAACCTGCAGCTCGAAGTCTTCTCTTAACAGTTGAAACTGATATTTGCTTACTTCGACCACTGTTAAGTTGTGCTTGAAGCTGTTGTCCTGTGAGATGCCTGTCACGCAAGCTGCTGACTCTCAGAAATTTTTCCTCTGCTTCTGTTGTGGCTTTGGGTCTGCCGGACCTCTTCCTGTCAGAGTTTCCTCCAGTTTCCAAATGCCTTTTGATGGTGTAGGAAACTGTACGCACTGACACTTTGGCTCTCTTTACAATCTCTCTAAAGGAAAGACCTACAGTTCTAAAGGTTATAATGGTTTGTCTGTCCTCCTTTGTTAACTGCCTTTTTCTTGGCATTATGATAGCAATATGCTACTTTCTGCAGCGCAATATTGTCCAAATAATGCTTCTGAGGGGGGGTAGTAACATAGTCTGTTCTAACACTGCTTTTATGCAGACAGACGGTTTCCAAGAAATCAACAAAAGCCAGAACACCTGTAGGAATTGTTTGCATCAACTTAATTTACTTCCACTGCTGCAGAAAAGCTGTAAGCTGTAAGCCCATTATCGGTACCCTGAAAAAAGCCTTTTTTAATAACTCTGAAATTTACATTATTTTTCAGTTTTTGGTAACCTAAACTTTTTTTTTTTTTTTTTGGAACACCTGGCAGTTTACCGCTTACCTTTTTTCCTTTCAGGTCATTCACTGGACTTGATCTGCTTAAATTTCAATACAAGTGAAAAAATGGGGGTGTTCTAAAACTTTTGACTGGTAGTGTATATATAATTGTCTAAATATATTAACAACTGTCCATGTGAAAAATGAACTCAATGACAAATGACAAATCCAAAAGAATAAGCCGGCATTAAGAAAAAAAAAATCAGCGGCAATAGTAATATTGTTCTTTAAGACATTTAACTGTCCTCATTACTTTTTTACTCATGTGTACCTCATGGATATTTTTCCTGTCTTTCAGCATGATTTTTTTGTAAACACCTCCATTTGATTGGAGGTCTTGAGAAGCAGCATGAGGCTGTTTCACTCACACTGTCTGTCACACCAGTGGAGAGGCATACGCTACGACAGGAGCACAGTATGACAGCTGCACGCACAACTGGTGTCTGTGTGACTAGGCACACACTCTCTCCCACACACACACACACACAGACACACACACATGCATGTGAATGCGCATGCACACGCACCCGCACACAGACTAACATGGACACACACACACACACTCACACACACACACAAAGCAGAAACTCAGAGTGAGAGAGCTGCCCACTCACAACTTAATCTATTTACAGCCAAATGCACTCAATAGAAGTGGCTTATGAAGAAAAATGGTTTCATTATAGTTCTTAATTATGCTATTTTCATTCTTTTTGCTCAAGTAAGGAAATATGCAACAAATTATGTTCTGTATTGACTCATGAAGGTACGCCATATTTTGCACTTCATTACAGAATGATGCTGTGTTATATTCTGGCTGCTCAAGCAATGCACCTTGGGAATGCATGCCAAGCGGATACATCTAGGGGTGGTAATACCACTGACATGAAGAACAGACTTGAGTTTCTAAAAAGGATGTCTTTGCCAAATTACCTTGCAAGAGCACACCAATGAGAGTTTGAGATGTGTTGCATATTCGCTGTTGCGAAATTGCCTGGACCCAACTGATTTCACCTGCAATAAAGTTCTGGTAGTTTAGAAGTTTAAGTCATAAAAGTTATACATAGAACTCAAAAGCTTTTACTCAAAACAAATGACTAAATGGAGTCCGATTTGACTAATCATCCACAAAAGTGTGTTTTTCATAACTGTAACAACACGAAAGGCTAATTCAAAATATTTGTGATACTTCACTGACACAGCCTCAGAATACATCTGTTATTTGAGAGTTTTTGTTTAATAGTGTAATGGCTGATATGGCAGATAAAGTAGAGTGTTGTCGACTGTAATGGTACAAATCCATCCTTCATGTTACATTCACTAATGGTAATTTAGCCAAGGTTACCACAGGGGCTTGGTCCATATGAACTTTCACATTAGGCATTGCTTCTACCCTGTGAGCACAGATTTGACAGTCATATTGCCCATTTCTCACCTCATTTTTAATTGGAGGCTGATTTAGGTTCATGTTTAACTAAAGTAAAAGAACTAAAAAGTTATGGTTACCCTCTGGGTCTGACTCACTTCCTCTGCCCTTGGAATGGCTCAATGAATTATGGAACTTTCAGCTCATTCTCACTGGCAAGTCACCAACCAATGCATTTTCAGTACTTGGTGTAGATCAAGAGTCAAGATATTTGGGTAATTATGCTTGGTAACTGTGTTCTTGAGGAATGAATTTGAAGTGATCTGTCGTTATGAATTCTGCAGATAATGCTAGTCACAACTTTCTCAATTTCTCTACTTTAAATAACATTTTTAAAATATGCTGGCTCAGATCACATCTACCAACATATTTTCACAGTAACTTGTGTGATACAGGGGCAGGGAAAACATGCATTATTTCTATCCCCTCTACCTGCAACAAGAAAGTTGGATTTGTTTTTCAAAAAGAATTTATTACAACTCCTTGTGCCGTTCCACACTGGAATGCCTTTGTTGATAACTGTTTGATAATTGGGAAAAAGTCTGGACCATATCTCTGAAATATAGCTTTCTTATTATAAAAGAAATAATGGAGGTATCTTACAAATGAATTCACAGACATGACCCAACTGAATTCTACCTAAAAAAGTGACAGGCTGATATTGAGACAGAGACTGATACTGACCTTCTGTAACTAACACCAATTTAAAGCAATATAATGTTATTTAACCAGCTCTTGCTCTGCGTGCCAAATTTCAGATGCATAAATGTATATTTAGAAACTAAAAACAAATATCTGTAACATCTGAAGATGAGGTCAAGTGGTAAATCTATTGTAACCTCCACCAGAATCAGAGCTTTGAAACATCAACCCCTTGCAGTACTATACTTTAGTTCAGATCTTTGCATAGTGTTCTACTATTTTGAATACACACACACACACACACACACACACACACACACATATGCACGCATGAAAATGCACATATGAAAATGCACATAGAGAATTGTGATGTGCTGTTTGTGAATGATCTGTTCATTTTGAACTAATCTTTTGTATGACTCCAGAGCAACAAGTTGTCTAAGTGAATGATTCGTTCATTTTTTCCCCTAAGCCGTGCATGCGTGCGACTCAGACTCAGCTTCGTTTGCGACCAGGTCTTTCAGGTCTGTGTCTTCCGTTCTCTTGTCACATAACCGCTGCACAGGCTAAGTGTAGGAATGAGTGATTCATTCACAACTCATAACTATGGGTCTTCGGGTCCTGAGTCTCTTGTTCACTTGTCACATGGCCATTGCAAAGGCTCAGAGTAAGAATGAGTGATTCATTCACGACTCTTAACTACAGGTCTTCAGGTCCTGAGTCTCTCGTACACTTGTCACATTGCCACTGCACAGGCTCAGTGTAGAAATAAGTGATTCGTTCACGACTCATAACTATGGCCTCGTGTTCGAAATGCTCACTCGTTCACTCACTCAGTCACTCACTATATAGTGCTTGCTACATGGAACACTCACTAGGGGATAACGGTTGACTGCTGTACATTTCGGACACTATTTGGATGTTACACTGCAACATAATTGTGCGCTGGATATTGGTAATTATTATCTCTGTGACATAAACAAACGCCAGAATATCTACACCTGATTGGTCTGTAAAGACTCTCTGCTTTCACGAGACAGGCCGCAAAGTATAATGGTCTAAGTCAATCGATGTAGGGTACAGCTTCTGTGCACTACATTTTGCCGTGCCTTGCAACGATTCTGTAGCGCACTATATAGTTTTTGAACAGCACTACAAAATGGCCGACACACTATATATAGTGCACTATATAGTGAGTGAGTGTACATTTCGAACAGAGCATGGGTCTTCGGGTACTGAGTCTCTCGTTCACTTGTCACATGGCCACTGCGCAGGCTCCGTGTAGGAACGACTGTATAGACCAGCTATGGGTCTTTGGGTCTTTCGTTTATTATTCAGGTGGTTACAGCAGTAACATGACCAATGCTATCATTA
Organism: Chanos chanos; assembly: GCF_902362185.1. Classification (NCBI taxonomy): domain Eukaryota; kingdom Metazoa; phylum Chordata; class Actinopteri; order Gonorynchiformes; family Chanidae; genus Chanos; species Chanos chanos. Next base: position 21,696,512 of record NC_044502.1, read on the forward strand.
CTGGCAGGGAGAGCCATCTAACATTAGCTGGATAAGCTAACATTAACTATGTAGCTATTGAGAGCTTGCTAACGTTAACTGGTGAACCAGAACATTTCCGTGGCTAGCTAGCTGAGTGTAATGTAGATGCTGAATGGATGTTTAATTTGCCTTTCTCTTGGAATGAGTTTATACACTACAGGTCCCCAGTGACCAGGTAGGCTAAAGTGAATAGCTATCATAGAGTGAATAGAATGATATTTCTTATTGATAAGTGCGCCGCTCTTGGACAGGCAATTGAACATATTGTACATGTGTTCTTTGGATTTTTTTAAAATATATTTTTATTGTTTTCCTTTATCTCTACTTTCTTATACCCCGTGTTTATTTGATAAGTGGCATTCAGAGTGGAAGGCAAAGTAACAATTTCACTGTACGGGGAAAACTTTTTTTAACTGTGCATATGACAATAAACGCTTTGACTTTGACATTTGAATTAAGGCAATCAGTCATTTCAACTGAATAACTCAATAGGACAGGGTCCAAAAGGTTGCTTAAGATCTTAACAAAAGTGAACTTGTGTATTATACTTTACCAAGTGAAGCAAACCATGTTGGTCTTAGTGTTTGAGAACTGTATTTCTGTCATCACTTAGATGACAGCTACAGTGCCACACTAGTTCCAGTGAATGAAATGAACGAATGACTTGGAAAAAAGATTCGTTCATTTTACTGAATGAGATTCAAAGATCCGAGTCAGGAAAAAGATCTGAACTTCCCATCACTAATTGAGAAACACCCTACTATTTCCCTTATTCTCTTCTTTTTTTCCTCGTCTTCCCTAACCCTTTCTGAAACATACTATCTACCGCCCTCTCTGGACACGGTGTGGTATCACTGTCCAGTATCTAGATTAGAATAGTGTCTCCTCCTTTACCAACAAAGCACTATCAAACAGTCAGGGGAGAGTAACTGGAGCATGAAAAGAAAAAGAGAGTAAGCACTTAGAGACATGGAGAGGATGGAACAGTGTATGTGTGTGTGTGTGTGTGTGTGTGTGTGTGTGTAAATGTGTGATATTGCAGACTGCAGAAGAGTAAAATCAGTAAACTAAGCTTCCAACCTCTCTCTCCTCAAAGCCCCTGCATTACACTGCATCTGCATATCTGCTGTAATTCACATTTTCCATTTGGCAGGTTCTATATCTCCAGCGGTTGCCATGGCAACAGTGAGAGGGCCCTAGTTGGCCCTGTGGGTTGCTTGTCTTTTTACTCTCTCCTAACTCTCCTAACAGGAGCCGCTGCTGGTCTTTCAAACAGTGTTTCATAAGAGTTAATAATGTAGATTAAATAAATAAATAAATAAAACCCTTAATTATATACCACAGCTTAATCATTTTCTACTGAGCTCTGAGGCCATTTGAAAAATTACTGATACACTACTTTTTATGTGTCTTTCAGTTTGCGTCAGTTCATGTCTCTTAGTCTAATAAAGACTAAAAAGATGCTGTAATAAACTTCATCTTATGTGAAAGTGATATCACTTAATTATCACTATTGTTCATTTACCTCTTCATGACTAATTCATCTTTTGCAGTTATTGATATCACTATTAAAAATTGCAGATACAAGTTTGTTACACTTAAGCTGTAGAACATTGTCGTTACATAAGAGAAACAATCACATAAATAAAGTTCATTATTAGGGGCCAAGCACACACACACACACACACACGCACAGGCAAACACACGCTGCTGCTGGGACCCTATTGTAATTGTTAGCGTTCTTCACTCTCATTATTTTTTCCGCAATGGGAGTCTGTGGCAGTCCATAGAACCATATGGTAAAAAGTTGGCACATTGATAGAAGACAGTCCAAGATATCCAGGCCCCAAATTTGGGGTCAATCCATGCATCCCTCTAGCACCACCAACAGGACAAATTTCAAGGTACATTTTCACTCATAACTTTTGAACCCTTTACCCTAGAGTTGTGATCTCTTTTTTCCCTGAATCCTTGGGTCATGACAAGTCGAATGCACACATTGCTGTCACTGTCCTCCTAATTTGATTATCGCCATTTTCAATTTTTTGAAAAACCTACTTTTGCAAATTTGTCATAGACCATTGATCCTATCACCACCAAATTTGGTACATATCATCTACATTGGGGTCTGATCAAAAGCTCTATAAAGAATTTTGCTAGGTCAAAGGATATGGCCACTGTCCTCCGATGAATTTCGATGGCGAAGGCGCCAAAACAAAAGCGGATATTTCAATGAAACCTCTTGTGTATCATCACAGTAATGAGCCCTACCTTGGATTTTATAAACCCTAGGCATCACTCATTTAGTTTGTCGGCCATCTTGCTTTTAACAAATTTCAATTGTCTTCAATGGCAGCCAATAGAAGCTCTCAATGGATCCTGATGAAATTTGGCACGCTGACAGAGCACAGCCGAAGGTACCCAGCCACCAAATTTGGTGTCGTTCCATCACTGACTCTACCACCAACAACAGGCCAAAGTTCAGAGTACATTTTTGCCTATAACTTTTGAGCCTTTTGGCCTAGAGCAATCATCTTTGACTCCCATTAATCCCTGTTTCATGCTGAGTGAAATGGACTCAGTTTTTAAAAAATCACCATATTTCATTTTCCGCCATTTTGAACTGTTCATAAACCCTACTTTTGCAAATTAGTCCTAGACCGTTGATCCAGCCACCACCAAAGAATTTTGCTAGGACAAATGGTATGGCTGCTGTCGTCAAGTGAACTTCAATGGCAAAGCCTCTAAAAGAGGAGGTGAAAATACTGTACCTCAGCAATACTTGTATGGATTGATGCCAAAACTTAGTACACCTCATTGCTCGGTCGATATCTGGGTCCCCTGGAAGTTTGGTGAAATTTGGCCACTTGGGGGTGATATACCAGAAGAAATGTATTACTCATTACTCCAGGACAAACCGCCAGGCCCTGGGAACCTCCCACCCATCTATGCCCACTTACCTTGACCCAAATGGGCGGAAACTGGGGCCCCTGCCTCGCTTCCTGTAGCTCCAGGCCAGAACCCAGCTCTTCCAGCTCACCCAACTGCCTGGGAGACCTAATCGACCTCTGACCCCCTGGTAGAGCGAGGAACTTTAGTGCATCTGAAAAAATTCCAGACTGAGTCAGAGGTGAGTTTGCACTACCAGGCGGTTGGGCTTCTTCAAGCGGGTGTATTATGAAGGCAGCGTACCCATGCTTGAGAGTGGGTGCTCGGGGACCAACGGAGCACTGGGTAGCGCCCCCTGGGGCTTCAGGGAACCAGGCTAGGGGATCTCCCAGGCCATCCGTACCCGCCTTGCACGCACACTGGTTCGGGGAACTTTTGGCCCAGGCCTGGGTCCCTGATTCCCGAGTGGGACATAGCTCCCGCAACAAAGCTCCAGGCCCCGGCTGACCTCCAGGCCCCAGGGAAGCTAGTGGTCTTACCCACCTCCCAAGCACCCTAACGGGGGGAACTTTTGGACCAGTCCTTGGTCGCTAGTTCTGGAGTGGGACATAGCTCCCAGAACAAAGCTCCAAGCCCCACCTGATCTGCAGGCCCTGGGGAAGCTACCGTTCCTACCCGACTTCCAGGATGAAATAATTTGGATGAAATAATCTGTTTTTATCTGGGAGTAATGGGCGCTTTAATACATTTGTGCGTTTTTCTGGTCCAGGCCCCAGCTGACCTCCAGGCCCCAGGGAAGCTACCGTTCCTACCCAACTTCCAGGCACCCTAACGGGAGGACCTTTTGGACTGGGCCTGGGTCCCTGCTTCCTCCTGGGACTTAGTCCCTGGAGCTAACCTCCAGGCCCCAGGGAAGCTCCCTTTCCTACCCGACTTGCATGCACCCAAGCGGGGGGAACTCTTGGGCTGGGCCTGGGTCCCTGCTTCCCCGAAAGTCCCACCAAGGGATGTCTGCTCACACTGTGATGGACTGGTATCTTATTCAGGTGTTGTTCTGATTAGTCGTCTGGTGGCACTGAGACGCTTGGCCCCTCATTGTATCTTACAGCTATATTTATTATTATTTTTATTATTATTAGCAGTAGTAGTAGTAGTCTTGCTGTTATTGGTTACTCCTCAACAAAACAAAGACACAAATACAACAACACATCCAGAAAAATTAAATGAATTATCAGAGAATAAAATAAAAATAAGTGAGTAGGTGCGGTGAACTATGAAGAAAGCTGATAATGACACGAGAACAGGTCTTATCGGTCTGTGTGGTCTAGTGGATTCATTCTACCCCATGTTTGAAATGCAGAGATAACAGGGGAGCTCAGTTACAGCACACGCTGTGGGGAACAGGTGGCTGTGTAAGGCTGACGCTCTGTTTAATGAGAGATGAGTCTTCTCCAGCCAGGAGGAGGAGGTGTGCCTTGTGAATGAGGTCCTTTCATGCTGAGGTCACAGAAACAGGCATGCTGTCATCCTATGAAGGTGGATCTAAGCTGTTCCCACAGCCTGACAGCATGTCATCACATCCAGTCACCACTAAGCCATGCATCTGTGTCCCAAATGCTGTCTCAAAAGGCTAGATGCTGTAACGACACTGCTGGTTGGATAGAGTGAGAGAACTAAACTCATTTCCACAGCCACAATCACAATCATTTGATAGAACATTTGAAAAACTTGTGTGATGTAAAAATCATTCGAGTGAAATGTACAGAATGTGTTTCATGATTCCTGTCACTTCAGTGTCAACGAACATCCAATTTAAATATTGCTATGTACCTCTGAAGCTCTCTGTGCCTCGGAGCAGGGAGGAGATGCCACAGCAAAATGTAATCTTTTATATATTTATATATTATATATTCTTTTGTCTACAAATATGTTTTTTTCCTGAAATATATCTGTGTGGTGTTTATAAGTCTCAGGCATGATTCGAGGTTGTCAGCTTTTTTCAGCAGGTGCCCCTCTTTGCTTTGAACAGTACTACGTATGTTAAGATGCTCTGGCTAATGAAACATGGTACATGAATAATTCACATTATAACCTGTCTATGTGTTTAATGTAGATCCTGATCAGGATTAATGAATCAATACAAATCAGTGTAAGTCAGAACTGTTCTCTTTCTGTCTCCCATGAGGGAAGTGTGTCTTACCTTTTGCCTCAATAACAACCAAACAAAGTTTAACACCCACCCCAAACTGATGAGTAGAAACAGCCAACACCCACAGGGCGTATCAGGCTAATGCAGAGATGCATCTGCCGAATGGAAAGTGTTTAGCAGGTTTGATACATGGAAGCCTGATCAGATAACATGCCGTAACAGTGCAGTTTTACCAGATCATCTTTTGGGCTTGGGTCAGCATGAATGAGATATGCAAGAGCATATGTGAGTATCTGCAGAGGGGTGTGAATACATATGTGGCATTTCTGTATTATGGGTGTGGGTGTGTTTGCTGTAAACGATATGCTACATTTTCTCACACTAATCCTGCTGGTGTTGTCCTTTGAACTTCCCTGAACTTTGATTTAACATTTTTGCTTTTCCTTCCTCTGCATTGTGTGGGGTTTTTGTAACTATATGAGTGAATGTAGAGACTTTTACACCTGAAGTCTTTGCTTTGACGTTATGGGTAAAGAGGAACATGAATTATGAGGTCACTCCTCTGTGAATGTGGTGCATGAGCTCTGACTGATAACACAACCACAGTCTAGGACATCGCCTTCTCCCGTATAAGCTAAATATGATCCCAGCTGTTCCATGTATCTTTTACTCTGTATTTTACACCAGTTTTTACAGTGGTTATCTAGGAATCTAGGAATCACATTGTTCTCATCATTCCCATTCCAGCATGTACATAAACTTCAGTTTTAGCCTCCCACATGGATTCAAAACATCACATATTAGAATAATGTACTTACAACTGAACCTCATGTGTAGCTTATCACCTCACTAACAAGCTAACCTCTGATTTCACCTCAAATGTTTATGGTCACTGAATTTAGCAACAGTCCACCTAGCACAATCCACCCCCCCCCCCCTCACACACACACATGCATGCAGACACACACACAGAACTGAAATATGGTTTTGTGATATGCACAATGTTCCATTTTACTAATTATAACATATTAATCGGGTATATGTATGTATATCCATATCTAGCATTAAACCTATTTCATTAGACTGATGTTGTTCAGGGCTAATCTCCCTGGTTATCAGTGGATTTCCTCAGCCGTTTAAAAAATTACAGTATATTTGTCTGAAAAGTTTAACTAAGAACATTCATTTGTCTTTATCTATCCTCTGTAGTCACAGAAATAGCTGGACAGGAATACGAACATTTTCACTTCATTTAATTTCTGTTTCACATTTGCCTTTTGCCATGCCAGCAAGGGTCTTGGTGTGTTTGGCCACCATGGCTAAATCTTACCAACAGAAACATTAATTACTAATGCATTGAAGTGGAGGAGGAGAAACAGTCAAAAAGAGAAAGGGAAAGAGAGCAGATGGAAGGCAAAACAAAGAGGAGAGTGGAGGAGAAGAGTGGAGGAGGTCCTACACTGAGCTGAAAGATAAAGAGGGCATTGACCAGTGGTGTTGGGTTTCTGGCCTGTGCCCTCCCACTCTGCACCTTACTTAACAAATACACACACACACACTCACGCATGCACGCGCACACACACGCGCCCAGGGTGCTGAGGGAGGCAGACTGCATGGCTCCACAGAGTGAGTGTGTAATTAGAGGCCTGAGAGCTCATCAACAGCACACAGAGCAGAGACACAGACTCTTATGCTGCCAGCCTGGCTCTCTCAAAAAGCACCATCACTTCATTCCACATTCAAGAGCAGCCAAGTGAAAAATCAACTAAATAAAAACCGCACGCACACACACACACACATACACACGCATGCGCGTGCACACACACATGCACACGCACATGCACACACACACCCAACACCACACACACACATATAGATAGAAATGCTGATTTCGCACACAGGAGAGTCCATGGGATTTTCAGTATTATCTTTAATAAGGAGAGACTCTCCAGCTTAATGAGGGTGGGTGAAGCCAAACTGACCCATGTCTTCACTGATATGCAAATGTTAATGAGAATATTTGGCCTAGATTTCATTGTTCCGGTCTGACTTACAGGGTAAGTGAGCTAGTCAGGAACGTTTAAACTCTTAAATCCAAAGTTGTTAATCAGATTATTATTTGAAGGATGCAGTTCAGCCACTGCACAGATTAAATTAGTCACAAGTATTTCACTTCACCAGAGAGGCAAATCGGAACCATGCCAATATAATCAATAAGCATCACTAATCATAATGTCGTTGCAAGTATAAAGGACCCACATGGGAAACACAGCTTCAACTCAAGAGACATAAATAATGAACAAGCTGTGAAGAGCTCTGTGGAAAAGCTTTTATTGCCACTGTCAGAAAACAAACTGTCCTCAGTAGTGTTTTACTGGCTCTGAGGGGTGGGAGGCTATTGATGGTATGGCTACTGGTAAAGCATGTGATCCAGATGGGTTCTCTTCTTACTCTTTTGACTAAAATGTTTTGTCATTCATTTAGAGTTGAGCAGTTACCCCCATCCCCACACATTGTCTGCATAATATTACCCCAGGAATGTACACACCCTGAGGATCCTATAGACCCATCTCATTGTGGAATGCTGGTAATACTGAGTTCAAACTTTTGGCTGTTTCAGTTGCAATCAAGACCATTAGAAAAAGTATTAGCTTCCATTGTATTGGAGTGTCAGACAGGATTCGTACAGGCACAACACTTATACACTAATGTGAGATGCCTGCTGGTATAATGGATTACTCAAAAGCAAGGCAACTTCACAACATTGTGATTTCCTGAAAAAGCATTTAACCGTATGGAGTGACATTATCTGTTTGAAACCTTAAGCCAGTTCTCCTGGAGACAACTAAAATAGATTATACTTTTGTATACCTCACCTAAAGCTACAATTTTAACAGGCATAACCTGTCTTCCATTTTGTTTAGAAAGAGAAATAAGGCAAGGTTGTCCCTACTGTTTGCTTTAGTGATTGAGCCCCTTGCTGAGTCTGTGAGGCAAATCACCCTCATTCAGGGTAGTTCCACAGTTTTCAAGGTGCATAAGACTTCACTGTATACACATAACATACAACCATATTTGAGTAGTCCAGAAACATTTATCACAGCTGTGTTGGAAATCCTAAACAAATTTAGCAGTTTCTTAATTAAAGCTGGGAAATCTGAGGTAAAGCCTGATTTACCTACCTACATCATATTCTCTAAAGCAGAGAACATAACGTAGGCATATTCTCGGCTTTTCACATATCCACTGACAAAAATCAAATACCTGGGCATGTGGATAGCAAACTGTATAGGTTAAATGATCCCAGTGAATCTTAACCCAGTCATCTGCTCAGTCAAGCACAATGTCACTGGATGGTTGTCTTTACCAGTGTCCTGGGCTTGAATAATACCCATAGTCAAAATGTATGCATTGCCTTGTATACTCTGTCCTCCACAGATGACTCCAAATTGTATTCTGGCTACATTTTTAATTCAATACATTCTACAGTATCTATATTCAAATGGAAAAACAAGCATCCCAAATAAGTATTTGGGGAACTTAAGTGATGTTTATGACCATATATTTAGTATTTGTATTGGTTTTCACAACTAAAGTGCGTCTGAGTGGATTACCAATGAGTGAAAGTCAAGAGCTGCTTCCTCTTTTCTCCTATTTGTACATAAGAGTGAGAGAAATGTCATCATTTTATTGTGGAAAAAATTGAAAAGTGTTAAAAGTATTAAAGGTGGATGATGAATATTCTTTTTCAGCTCCAACTGAACAAAAACCCATTTTTTATGCTCATTTTTGGGTAATAGATGTAAAGAATGGAACACTGTTGGTATCTACACAGTGAATGATTTGTTTTGTGAAGGCACTCCCTAATAATTTGTTTACTTGCAATCTGAATATGGCTCAGTGAGATATAAATTTCTCCCTTTCCTCAACAGTGGACTTATATCAACTCAGTTCAACACTACAGTAATCTTGCTAGTCCAAATGAATCAGAGACATTCATCCTCAAGGTCTCCTCTCAGAAGGAAAATTTCCATTTCAGATATAACAATTTCCTCTTGAGGAAAGATATTAATCTAGTCATCCTAGATGTACCTGGCAGCAAGACCCACTGTCACACTGGTGGAGTGGTGCAGGACCCATGCGCAAGACACGAAGATTGAAGGTGACAAAAGGGAGGACTTTACTTACAAAATGAAGATTAAAATACATGTGCAAAACAGGAACCAAACCGATAACAAAAAGCTGCAGCGAAACAGTGTGTTCAAAATACAAATAACGATAGACAAAGGACAAGGCAAACACAAGGGCTTGAATACAGAGGGAGAACTAAACAGGGCAAAACAGGATTGGTACAAATTAACAAGGTTAATAATTGGGACAAACAGGAACAGGTGAGAGGCGGAGACAGACACAAAGAGCACAAAGACAGAACAAAACAAGAGTCCAAAATGGAGGTGCAGGCTGTGACACCCACAAGTCTCTAAAGATCCACTTGCTTGGCAGCAAATGTGTGTCAATGCAAAAATGTTAGCTGCTGTGACTCATGCAGTCCAGTTTAAAATTTTACATAGATTGCACATAACACTATCAGTGAGGAGTAGTTATGACCATTCGTTCTTTACTATATGCCCAGAATGTAAGTCTACTGAAGGTACATATGTCCACTGATCCTGCGCAGAGAGACAAAATTTTTGGACTGGGGTAGAGGTTTGAGTTTTTGAAATCATTACTGGGTTAGACCCAGAAGACTGTATTCTTGGTTTAAACTATTCAGCCTCTACTCCTCACAAAAAAACAGTATTACTTTGTGAATGTTCTGGTACTCGATTCTGCTCTCAGTTCTACAGTGTTGATGAAAGTCCACCAGACACCCCCACTTGGTTCAACAGTCCTTACATTTTATTTCCTTTGGAAAGACTTACTTATGTTCTTAATGGATGACTTATTTTTTACTAAACCAGTACTGGAAACCAGAACTTAAATGTCTTGGACAGGACCTTGGTAATGTGTTAGTTGAGGGGCTAGGACAGGCCTCATTGTAATTTTGAATGTATGTTGTGAAGAAGGGAAAAAATAGACAAAACAGAGAAAAGAGGATTTCCTTCTTTCTCCTCTCGTTTGTGGGGAGATGTGTATTCAGGAGACTCAGAGTAACTAAATAACTGAAAAGGAAAATATAAAACAGATGAAAGTTATAAAAAAATGATCCTGTTATAAGACGGTTTGGCATGGGGTCTCTTAGTTCTGGTGTATGATCTAAGGGGATTACCATTGTTTCAACCTCCTTTTGTTTTTTAAGTTTTGTTGTGTTTTTGTTTTCTTTTGTTGTGTTTGTACTTCAGTTTATATCATGTCAAGTTGTCTCATTTTTATAGTGTATTATTTTTTGTGTTTATTTTATTTATTCTATGTCACGATTTGACTTACATTAAAGATATATTCAAAAAATTAGAAAACAGAAGGAATGGAAGAGGAGCAGAGAGGAAGATGCTGAGGAAGATTATAAGTACAAATTTATAATCATGGTACTAATGTCATCGTCACAGTCATTTCTCTGTGTTTTCTCACTTCATCTTTATTCACTTTCTGAGAAGATATTGTGAAATACAGTCACTCCATTCTGCTGGCGGCATGAGACTGCACCTCCACCCTCTCTTTCTCATGTGTAGCCATGCTAATTAGCTACACAGCAAAAGAACATGTGCCAAAGTTAACTGATTTTCATATGGAGAGTGTGCAATTACAGTGTATACCTTAAGTAGTCATATGCCTCTCTCTCTTTCCCTGTGTTACTGTGCAAAGAGCACAAAAAGAGATTTAGAAAGAGTGTGAGTGTGTGTAAGTGTGTGTGTGTGTGTGTGTGTGTGTGGAAATGGGGTTGGGCAGTGCTCCAAATTGTAGAAGTAGATTAAAGGTGCTGAGGGGTAAAGTATGAATGGTATACAGTTGCAACTGGCTTTAAATCAATGGTCATGAATGGAGCAGGGGCAGCAGGTGTGCCATTTGACACCAGGAGTTTGGGATGGTGGTTTCTTAAAAGCCAGAGAACAGTTCTATTCTATTCTATTCTATTCTATTCTATTCTATTCAAAAACAGTCAATAATCAGAGACTGGCTTAAGTATGGTATGATATGGTGGTATTAATGCAAGCTCTCCAGAGTATTATAGTCCTCGACGACTTTGAAACCATGTCATTTTCAAAATAATTCACTCTGTCAACAGATAATAACTTTATGTTTAATGAAACCATGTCATTTTCGAAATAATTCACTCTGTCAACAGATAATGATACAATAATATAGCTGCAAGCAGAAATTAGTTGGTCCCAAGCAGAATGAGTCAAGCTAGAATTTCTCTGCTCTAACATTACTTATCCAATGAATGCTACAAAATCTTGATGTGTATAATTTCCTAGAGGTGAAGTGTACAAATCATCAAACAAATCAAACAAACAGGTTATGAATCATTAATTTCATTTTGTTTTGTTTGTTAGTCATTCACAGGTTTGAAGTTTGCAGTGTGTACAGAAAACCAAATGGTTCATGAGTTTGCAGTGTGTGCAGACAACCAAATGGTTCATGAGTTTATGTCCTGTTATAATGTCCATTATGATAGTCTGTAACTCTTATAATGTGTTATAGTGCCTGTTATAATGTCCATTATGATAGTCAGTGACTGTTATAATGTGTTACAGTGTCTGTCATAATGTCCATTGTGATAGTCAGTAACTGCAGTAAATGTAGTCTCTGAGGAAGAAGAAATGCATTGGGAGTCCTGTTCCTGCTGCCTCTCTCTCTCTCTCTCTCTCTGCAGTGCTATAGTCTATGAGAGTAATTCATACCCAAAGCCTCTGCTAGCTGCCCAATAGAGCAGGCCAGGGTGCTGGAGCATGCTCCACCCTTCAGTTAGTGTGACTGTACAGTCCCATCCTCTCCTTCTTACACACTCCCTCTTTCTCACAGATACATATCTTGCCATGTGTGTGCGTGTGTGTACGTGTGAGTGTGCGTGTATGCATATGATTGCACACAACCCCCACTCCATTTGTACTTCACAGAAACCCTGTCTATACAATATAACTCAAATGATTTTTGGTCTTTTGGTCTGTACACACACAAATTTTGTTTGTGAGGAGAGAGGAACATATTTAATGAGGAAGATTGACACGGAAAGCCAATAAAGCTTCTCTTTCCTATTAAACATTTTGGGCTGAAATGTCCAATAGAGAAAGCAGAGATTAAGATTTGACAGCCCATGTTTTCTACACTGTCATTTTTTCTTCCCTTTTCCAAACATCCCCATCCCTCATCAGCCTCTCGTTCCCCCATCACTTCGTTGCTAGACAACCAAATCCCTTCCCAGCTCCACAATCAACTTCTCTACAGATGGGGAACAGCAAAGCTCTCCTCCCTGTAACCAGGCTTCATCAGACAGCAAGGACAGACAGACAGACACACACACCACCAAAAGGAATTAGGGGGAGAGAGAGAGAGAGAAATAGAGGTAGAGAGAATGGGACAAAGAACTATAGTTATTAATAGTTCTTTCTATAACTATATTTACTATAACTATACTATACTATAACTATAATTATTTAGTTATTACACAAATTGACCTTTGTCTTTGTATTCTTTTAAAAACTTGGTGAGACTTCAGTTCATTTGAGCAAGTCCTTGTCAGTGCATAGAGGGCTGGAACAGGTTGTGTGACAGTAATGAGATCTCTCATGTAAGAGAATGACTCAGCAGTAATGCAGCTCTCTGCTGTGCTGCACCCCTAAACTTGGTTTCAACAGCAGAACACAGTCAGCATTTGACACACTTTCAGTTATAGAGTTGGAATTTCTTTCTCACCTAATCACTATCCTTTAAAGACTTAGTTGAGAAAGAAATTCCAACTCTATAACTTTATATTCATGCATGAAAAAACAGACAATTTGATAAGGTGTACGGGAAGCTGAGGAGTTCTAGGGAATTTTGAATGAAAGTGGACTTTTAGTAATGTAGGCACAGTATTTGTCAAATATATCAACTTAAAGTACGACAGAGATCAAAAAGTAAAGCATTACACTTGGGGAACAAATAAAATGAAACAAGTAAGGAAGGTTCACAAACTTTCAGTTTTGAAATAGCTGGCCTGTTAAAGCTAAAGTAGTCCTCCAAGTTGTTATGGAAACAATGTTAATAGATGTGGGTTTTTTCCTGGTCATGATATGGAGATACAGAGTAGCTAACTGTTCTGTGACTCTGTGCTAACACTGGGTACTCTAACTCTGTAGGAGTAGGAATGAACACATTTAAAAAAAATTCCAATAGTAAACGTGAAATATTGATAAAAAGAATACAGTATGTGTGTGTGTTTGCTCTCTCTTTTTCTATTTGTAGCATGTGTGTAGTGATTTAAGTAAGTCCTTAAAGGGTAGTAATTAGGTTCTGTAGTGTTTGGGGTTAGCATTGCTTGGTGTACGTAGTATATGTGGTATGTAGCGATTTAGGTAAGTAGTATTTGGGGGTTTTGTAGTATTTGGGATGTGTAGAAATTGGGTCAAGTGGTATTTGGGGTGTGTGATTAGGCTGTGTAGTGTTTGGGGTTAGCATTGTTTGGTGTGTGTAGTATTTGCTGTGTGTTATGACTGGGTAAGTGGTATCAGGTTAATATTGATCGGGGTGCGTAATGATTGGGGCAAGTGGTATTTGGGGCTAGTATTGTTCAGGGTATGTAGTAACTGAGGAACATATTTGGGATGTGTGTAGTATTCAGGATGTGTAGTGATTGGGGTAAGTGGCATCTGGTGTGAGTGGTGCTGGGTGTGCGTAGTCTGTGCCATACTACCTGGCTTACTACAGTAGAGAAAATGACAGTCTTCTGACAGTTTATTTGTTCTTCAGTGAGTGCACAATCATATTAAAACTCGGTTTTCCTATAATGGTTAACCGCAAAAACATAGTATGTACATACGATGATGATGTCCTCTTTTTTTCCCCTGAAACTGTAACTCCTGTTGATAGATGTAATGTTCTGAACATATCGGCTAGCTTACCATGTGTTGCATGACGGCAACGGTTTTGAGGAGTATTCAAAGTCTAGCTTCAGCATGCCATCAGTTCCAATGAACGTGGCGCGGACCAGTGTTAACACTGCACAAGTCAGATGAGGACGGGAATCAGGCTAGAGGAGACGTCAGACCCCTGTTGTCATGGTAACCAAGAGGCGGGGCTTTTTGAGCCGTTTTTAGAAGGGCTGTCATGTTTGAGAGTTGAAGTCATGTGACATGCCGCTAGGGAAATGAGAGCATTTCCTGTTTTAGTCTGGAGAGGGACGAGATGCTGTTACCAGTTTAAACAAAATGGCTGCTGTAGCATCTCGATAGCCCATTGAGCGCTTCGAAAGAGTGCAGAACAACCTTCATGAATAAATTGGATTTTTTCATCATCCTAGAAACTGACCTGCAAAAATTTACATGTGTGGGACTGTTTTCATTCGTTTTAGTGAAACACACGAACAAACATTTCCCCTTTGCACTTTATATGGCTGTGACATCGATGAGAACACGTCATTCAAAAAGCTAGAAACTGCCTGCGGTGTGTGTAGCTAGCCGGATAGCTGTACGAGCTAATGTTATGGCGATATGCTTTAATTCGTAAGCACTATTTTGTTTGCTGGAATTGCCAACCATCACCGGATATTTTGCCCAATGTCTGCACTGACGTTTTGTTTTGTCCCTCTGTCGCGGGAAATTACAGTTTTGCCTGCAGAGCTCAGTACCTGGAAGCCAAGCTGGTTAATCTATCAGTGCGAAGGCTCTGCACGTCAGTTTAAGTGTGTGTTAATGTGCAATTGCCCTGCTAGCAACCTTGGTCTGTCAGTACGGGTGTAACGAAAACGGAACATAGCGCTCTTTAACGCATCTAATGCTTCACCTTTCACCCAAGGCTGCTAAGGCTCTGCGTGCAAGATAAGGTAAGACAAAAAAACGCAGATTCCCACTTTTGAAATGAATGTGTCCTGGGCATTTTTTCCCTGTTGTGTACCGTACGGTGGCAATGCGTCATTTATGGATTTATTTTCTAGTTCTGTCGAAACTGGTACCGTCGAGCCACTGCTCAGGAAAACACAGAGTACTGTTAAATTTCTGTTCAGGTGCTCTCTGATTCTCAACCATTATCTAGTATAACTTTAAATTTAATTTTAACAGAACATGTGATTTTGCTTCAGCAGAGATTGGGTAATTGTTTGGAAGACGTTTTATTAGCTGGCTAACTGTAACCATTTACTGAATATCTTAAGTCTAATTAACTTTCATTTCGCTGTTCTACCCCAATGATGTGATATCTAAGCTTCTTCTTAAAATGATATAACACGACGTTTCCTTCATTTTTGATTGAATTTAGAAGGGTGTAAAATATCCACATTAACAGTGTCAGTAAATATGCGAGGTTGTTTATTGATATTTTTATTCCAATTCCTGTCACGACAAACAGACTTTGATATACCCTCAGAGTGTATTCAGTGACATGTTAGCTGGCACATGTAACATAGCTGCATTTTCTGCCGAAGCAGGACAGCAGAAACGCAATCATAGAATAGGTCCTTGTGCAGGAAATCCGAAGATAAAAAATAAGCAACCGCTTGCAGTTGCCTACCTTTCAAAAGTAAGCACATAACAGAAAGAGACGGCAGAGCTGAACTCATATCGCAAAGCTGTCTCCTGCTGGACACTTGGCTCTAAACGCAATCGGGATTTCCTTTTTGGGCAGGCTCTTGGGCATGGTTTTGGTTCAAGTAGCCAGACACATTTGGCGTTTTCTCACTGAAAGGTGAAAGATGGGAGAGATGCTTCTCACCTGTTAGTAGTTGGCAATACATGGGGAGCACATTAACATGATTTGAGCAAATTTAATTCCTCCATGCATTTGTTATTGATTACTCGGGGCGACTTACTGTTCTCTCTCAGTCATGCTGGAAGAAAAGTAAGATTTACAATCAGATTTTATAATAAATAAAAATCTCATTGAAAGAGGTCTGCAATTTTGAATTCAGTGTTACTTTAGGGTCTCATGTGAGGCCTTGTATGTTTTTGGCATTTTTTAAAAGTATTGTCTCTTTCTTTGAATGAGGCTTTCTTTTGCTAAATTAACTGTCCCCACTTCCACTTTATGGACATCTCATCATGGTAATGGAGACATGGATGTCTACAGGCTACAGAAATATGTAGCAGAGTGCTAACCTGCTTACTGTGTGAGGACAACCCCGAGCGTCTCACGATAGGTTCATGTTGTGCAGATGCTAATTTAGCAGGGTAAAAACTCCCCCTGGCAGGGCCAAGGGCCCCCTGTCAGCACGGGGCGCTGTGAAAAGGGACTATTTATTCACAGTAAGTGAATAGAGTAAAGGGGGAAGCGGGTAAAAGGGACCACTTTAACGCTCTGATTGCCACAGAGTTCAGGTCATATTCCGTCACTCAGCAAGCTCTTACTGCTTCACTTACCCAGAGCTGGCTGCGGGTTTGCACCATGTAACATACAGTCATGGGTAACTGGAAGCATAGATTGGTGAAAGCAGTCTTTTGGATACTTAGCCTGTACGTTCTGTTATTCATAGAATCGTCCAATTTTTCTGCCGTCTGTTTGGACTGTGTGTGTAGTGGACGACCAACACTCTGTTGGAATGCAGACAAACACTTGGTTTAATTTGTGTACTGTAGAATTCCCCCTTGGGGATGAGTAAAGTTTATCTTGTCTTGTTTTAGAATAATATGACAGAATTACTAACGCTGCAGATATCAGTAATCTTGCCAAATGTTTAAGACCTTGTATTTATATACACTGATTTTCAGTGACTCGTAGGGATTGCACGAGTACATAATTTTACAACTCGAGTACTCGTTTCCTGAAAAACTCGAGTGCTCGGTGCGGTGGGTGGCTGGGTGGCCGCTGGATGCTACTGCATCAGTTGATAGACTATTCAACTATGATACGGTTGGTATCAACGCATAGGACAAAGCATAAAATAAACCATATGATATGAACTAACACTTGGTCTTACGTTACGCAATGGTGAAGTGTGGGTGATACCGACGATACTTTTAATGTTATTGTTACCAACACTGCAGTAGCCCATAGAAAGCTCAGTCAACAAAGCGTGATGTGCACGCTATAGTGGGTTAGGCCCGGGTAAATTTGAAAACGCATGATTATTTCTTCGTTATAGGGAGCCCCTAAAGTCCCGAAAGGCATTTTTATCTTGTGCGCACAAGTTATTATCATGTACGCACAAGATAATTATCTTGCGCGAACAATTTATTATCTTGTGCGCGCAAGATAATTTACTATAAATTCAAATGCGTCTCTACCAACTTCAGATGAACACAGCAACCGACAGGTTCTGTTTAGGCGGACATGAACACTTGGGTAAAATTAACGAGTTGCACAAAGCTTTCTTCAACCAGCTCACCCACCAAAAACACAGCAAATTGACTGTTCAGCTAAAGCAATGAAGGCCGCCATGTTTCAAACATACTTAACAAACCCTTAAAAGCTATAAACGCACCTTACCCCCGTGATTTACTTGTTCGCATAAGATAATTTTATTGTGTGCACAAGATAATTTTCTTATGCGCATTAGATAATAACTTGTTCGCTCACCATAATTATTTTGTGCGCACAAGATAAAAAAAATATTATGTTTCCGGACTTTAGGGGCTTCTTACCGTTAAATGTTCTTACTGTGTTTCGATATGGCGGCTGTTTTTTTGACTGGTCATCATTAGTTAGCCTAACCTAATTAAAAATTAAATCGGTCAGCCGCGTTACCCTAGTGGAAATTCCAGTTGAAAACCAGTAGAAAACCGGTAGAGAACCAATTGAAAACCAGTAGAAAACCAACTGGTTTCTATTGGTTTTTATAGGGAAATTGAAACACATTTAACTGGTTTCACAACTGGTTTCTACTGGAATGCCCAGTTGAAAAACCAATAGAAATTTCTACTGGAATGTATTGGTCTGAACTGGTCTCAGATGGTTGAGAACACACACACCTTTGTATACTGCAGTCTATATATACACCTTGATAATAACAATTTAACAGAGAATACTGAAATACAGGCAACAAGTAAATGTATAAGGAATGCCTTTATTGTCATCGTAAATGTACAACGAGAGTCAGAGTGCCAAGCAACATAGAAGGAATTAAAATATAACTACAAAATGTAAACATAAAGAAAATACAGAAACATAAAAATACGAATATAAAATCATTTTTAAGTGGCAGTGCAGTGCCTCAGGAAATGTTTTGTTTGATTGATGCAGCACGTTGGAGGATGGAAATTTCTAAACATTTAAACGGCAGTGCCAAATTCTAGGTTACTTAATAGGCCTAAACATGGTTAACCAGGCATACAACATTCGCTGGTAATGGTACAATACAGAATTTCACTTTTAAAATCATACTTTGTCGTTCTTTATGGCGGTGACCTCCCATCCAGCGTTGCCTTTGTCGTTCTTAATAGCGGTGACCTCTCTGATGGGCGACGCTGTTTCCGTCCTTATTTCGGGGAGGGGGCCCTCTTGTTCTTGCTGTCGTAGCGAGTTCTCGATCGGCTGCATTATATAAAATCCGTAACTATGTACTCACTAAACGCATTAACAGCAGCAGGCATACTCAATATAAAGCCGTATCTACAAACAGCTGTTATCTGGCCAGCCATTATGGTTAACTAAAAACGAACAGTCGCAAGCGTGTGCTACATTGAAATATACAGTCTCGGGACACACAGGAACTGATTCGGCAACGTTATCACCTGTCTTTAACTAGTTATAACTATCAATATAACTCTACTAGTATACAAGCCCACGAAGTGAGTACTTGTTTTTTTTTTTCATATGTAAAAGCTAAAGTAAGTTAAGTAAGATATGTTAAACACTTAATGCAATGAGTAGCTTACCGGTAGCAAAACCTGGCCTTGGTAATAGGCTCCGTCATCCAAACACCCAGTACTTGGTAGTTTCGTCGAAATTGTTTATACGAGAAAAGGGAACAACAGCCCGATAATTATCTTCCAAGTACCTAACCAGAGCAAACTTTTTTTTTGACTGTGTGAACGAAGGCTAACTGTAGGTTGTAACTGTAAAGCTGCGTTTTACCGGAAGCGAAATTCGCGGGGTTTGATTGCTTGCCTTCGTGCGACGTTACAGCAAGGATTTTTGAATACACCAATCAGATTACTCAAGAAGGGCTAGGAGCCACGCCCCCTTCCCAGGTATCTCTTCAGTCGAGACGGAGGACAAGCTGATCGTGTGATCAAAATGCTTGCTCTGATGTAATATAATTGTTTCAGTATGATCATGTCCAGATAAACAGTGTGTGCACTTCTTTGGTCATGCAGTTATAGCCGGCAAAATATAATTAATAAAAACTGACCAGCAGGAAGGCAGAGAACTTTCTTTAAGCAACATACAACTTTAAAAATTAGTGTTTTTAAACTGAATATGAATTTCATGTTCAATTTAAAAACACTTATTTTTAAAAGAAACGCTAGTGGTTCAAACGTTTTACAAATGACTGGACATTAAAAAAAATCAATGTTTTCTCTTTAGTGCACTTTGTACGTTGTTAATTGATGAATCAAACAATTCATTTCATTATATTTCATTATTTTTGAGTGCATTCTCAATGTACAGCACTTTCTCACCAAGTGCAGGTATTGGGTTTGTTGAGTTGAGACCAATTGATAGTTGAAATGAATAGCAGACAACACCAGTTACATCCTATTGGTTTCAACTGGGTTGAACTGGTGGAGCAGCCACTGCCCATGGCTCTATTGGTCTGAACGGGTTTAAAATGGTTTCAACTGGTATTCTTAACTGGGCAAACCAATAGAATCTGAAAACCCCGTTGGAACCAATAGAAACCAGTAGAGACCAATAGAGACCAGTTCATCCCAATAGACTGGCTACTGGTTTTTCAACTGGAATTTCCACTAGGGTAGTCTATTAGGGCCATCCTTGAGAAATCCGTCCACAACTCACAAATGTTGCACGTTTATTTCATCACAACGACAGTTGGGAAAGAAAATTTGCACAGTGAAATACAACAATAAAGCAAACAAACAATCGATTCACCCTTTTATGCTGTCGCCATCGTTCCTCTTGTTTGGGCTCTAACTGGAAACAAAGTGAGCGAGAGCTCTAGCATCACGTGATTAGCGAGTACTCGACGATAGTGTAGAAACTCCAGAATTGATGTAACTGCTCGAGTACGCGAATGCTCGAGTACCCTGTGCAACCCCTACTGACTAAACATTCAAATTTATTCTTGTAATGTGTGTGTTTGTTTTTAAGCAGTTCTTCATTTCACCAGTCAGTGCTTCTCTTATTCATTTTCTGTGGCTCGTGAGAAGATTTATTTACTTGTTAAATATGATTCATTTACAAAGGAATGGCAATACAACGGTGACTTAAGTTCTGTCTGAGGGCAAAATTAGAGATGCTCATGTAAATCAGCTGAAGGGTGTCATGTCAGTTGTGAAAGCACATTAGCGCATGTATGTGCCGATGTGTTCAGCATGAGACTTCAGGATCTGTGCACGTCACAGAATAAAGAAATTTACTCTGGGTACGAGTTGATGCAGAATAGGCTATAAAACTACACTTATGTCATTTTCACATGGACATTCATGCACTGCAGAAATGCAGGTCATGTTATTATTCCAGTAGCTTTATGGATAAAAATGCAGTTCATGATTTCACTTTGGCAGGGTGCAGTAGTCTGTCAGCCAGAAAATGTTTTTTTCACTGTAATGAAAACATACTGAACTGTGAGCTCAACAGTATGTACCAAATGGTGATGTTTTTTTCACATGTTGGACCCCCAGTCACCTAGTTTAACTTTAGCTAGGAATGTTGCTAAAGCTAACCTCCATTTTTCTTTAATTCTTTTCTTTAGATCTCACAAAAGTGTTTTTTAGAAACATCTTTTTCTTCAGGAACTGTCCATTTGCTAAGATCATAGATTCTTCAGTGTATTCTTCAGTTAGGAGCACCTCCGAATCAGGAATCCACAGAATTTCTGACACATTAATCGTTGGAGTGTAGAGACATGTAGGAAGATGTAATGCATGTGAGGGGTCTCTGTCTGGTACATGAGTATGGTTGACTCCTCACTGCTCCTGACTGAATTCATGTGGAGTGGAGTGAGAACTGGAGAGAGTCTGGCCAAAGAGAAATGAGTAAGACAAGTGATAAAACAAAGGAAATCAAACCGGAAAGTAACTGTATTGTTGCCCTTTCTGTTCCATTTTGTCCTATGTAAGAAAGAGCTTCATTTGAAACATGCAGTTTGCAGATGGTGTCTTATGGGAGACAGGTGGATGAGAGTAGGGAAGAGGAGAATGGGGCATGGGACACTACCATAAAGAGGGCAGTGTGATTGTAGAGTTAGGCAGGTATGATGACAATATTGTACTGCTGGGTCTCTGGCATTTCCCACCCTCTAATGTAATACTGTTGTTTTATAAGTCTCTGAGAAATAAACTCTTGAAGCCACAGTGAGCAGATGTAATAGAAGTTTTTTTTCTGACTTTTCAGCTGGCTTTTCAGCTGTTCTGGACATCAGGTGACATTAAACTGTATCAGATATTGAATTGGCTGGTACATTATGTTCTTGAAAACAAAACAAACGTATGTGCTTGGTTATAGCTAGATGCTGTATGTGCTTGATTATTGCCAGATGCTGTATGAGGGATGGTCATAGAGGCGTACCGTCTATCTATCTGTATGTCCATTATGGTTACACCCGTGGAAAATCTAGACACAGTTTGTCTCCTGAGTACAGGGAGCAGTGTATTTGCCAGATTCAGGCACAAAACAGATGAACTAGGAAAATCCATAATCAAACAAGTATTGTTACTGTTTGCCTGTCCAAATTATGGTTTGGGGGAAAAAAAGCATTTGAAAATAACCCAAAACATATATTGGCTCAGGAAATGAATAGTGTCTGAAAAATGTCCATGTTGGTTGCTGTGTAAATCACTCTGAAAATGAAATGGAAGACCAAACAAGATATTTACAAGTAAAGCTGTCACTGCTGATCCTGTGGATGATCTCTCTGTCACAAACCTCAGTTTACTGTGACATTAAATCCACCACTGGCTGGATATCATGGTGAAATACAAGTGTGGTTTGTGCATTAGGACACTGCTTTGGGTGGAGAAAGGTGTTATGTGGTTTAATGTGGAGTATAAAGTCCTGGAGTTTTCATTTGTGACTTTGCATGGAGATGAAGGTCACTGGGATGCACGGTGGTGAGTCAATCTGCAGAGACTATTTTTAGACACAATTTGACTGCCAGCAGCCAAGCATATGATGGATCCCTCTGTTATAGTTCAGCTGGAAAAAGACCTGTATGAAATCCACTTCATTTATCAAACTAATCATTTTAATTTCATTAAGCAGACTAAAGTTATCCTACAGGAAGACGTGCATGAGTGTGTGATTCAAATGAAAACATCTTTAATTTAAACAAGCTGACAAAAACATCTTTAATTTAAACACACCTGCCAAGTTCTTGCATAGTTGGGTATTTGTTATGGAGTGCAAGTATGGGACCTGAGAAGTAGTATGTCCGTGTCTGTACTGACTGATGCACTAACTGATGCATATGTACTGTGTAGTTTGATTAAATACTGTGTGTTATTAGCAAACTGATAAAATTAGCAAAATGATAAAATTATTAGCAAAATGATAAAAATTGGCTTGGAATTTTTCAGAATGATTTTCCCTTACCAATGTTAGTATGCCTTTGATATTTTTTGCCAGTGCTAGCATGGCTTTGATAATAGGATGGTTTCTGGTTAGCAAAGGCTTTGGTGTCACGCCACATGTAGTCTTCTGAAAAGGCTTGGAAACAGTGGCAGTTCCTAACACACAACGATGTCAGTAGATGGAGCCGGTGATTTCTGCCTCTGCGGGCATGCAGGTTCCTAAGGCAGTGCAGCACTCCTGTTTGTCTTGGAGCGCTGCAACCCCCCCTCCCCCCTTCTTATCTGTTTCTCCACAGTCTCCTTCTCTTCCTCTCTCTCTTTCTCTCTCTCTCTCTCTCAGGCGATGAACAGGCAAAGGTGTGGAGTGTGTATATCCTCATTCAGAGAGAGATTTCATGTGGTTGTAGAAGTAGTTGTTTTCTCCTAACTTTGTCAATGCTGAGTTCCTTGAATGAAAGTCTTGTTCATATTCTTTGTTCTGAAGTAGGGTTAAAATTGTGCCAAGATGCTGTGAGAATGATGCAGCCTTTTATTCAACTGTGTTCAACTTTTATTCAAGCTTCAAAGAGCTCAAAGATGACTTGAGCTCTGTGTTTTTCCTCTCACAGCTGTGACCAGATAAGGCTACAGTCCTGACTTGAGTTTTTGTATTTTTCCAGAGCAGTGTTTGGCTTATGTTGTGTTTCAGATCGTTCCCTTTCTTCCTGGCTGAAACTATGCTTGTCGTCGTCAGTTAGAATATTCGCTCTCTAAGCGACACTGTAAAGTGATGTCCAAACAGTCAGTATGGATCTCTTTCCTGCTGAGTTTTTCACATTTTAGTTTTGTCGGTCACACACAATGCGCTTCAAGGGAGCAGTAACAATACAATATCACTATTGAGCATAACAGAGTGACCCAGACTCTACACTGATACAGCTCGTGTTATATACATATGCCTGTACCATGTGATGAATTTTATGAAATTGATCCTGGAATCTGGAATCATAATTTAATGTGCAAATAGGAGCAGGCTACTTGAATGCATGGTCAAATCGTTCACTTGTTTGTTCGTTTGTTCATTCATTCATCTTTGCATATTGTGTTGTACCTCGGCGACTTTGGAGTTTTAACGTTCACACATCCAGAAATCTTGTTGTTGCCATTTTGAGCCTGAAACCAGCAACTGAAATGTTGACTTGCTGGCTTACCTTTATCAGTGATGAAATAAGGGTGTGTTTCAGTCACACAGTATGAGCTTCAGTCAGGGCAGGGCCTTGGCTTTTAAATTATCAGTGATTATGGTTAGCACACAAAAAGTGCTAAGTCGCAGAAGCAGTTTATTAATTACATCAGTCCTTATTCTTCCTTACCTAAAAGGCACAATGCAGTTCCCTCCTGCCTGTTTTAATTAGCTCATATTACACCATTTACTAGAGATTGGAATTGTTCACTGACAATTCAGACATCATCAAAGACTGATGAATTTATTAAGCCACATTCCTATTGTTTACAGTTAATAAAGTATGATATCAGATGTGACATAACAAGTTTTCATAGAGGTGCTCAGGCTGGAGAGGTGTTTTTCCACTTGTCATTCAGACCTGTGGCACTCTTGTTCACCGAACAGTTCTATTTTAAACCTCAGAGTACGTCAGTGAACTGCCCAGAACTGGTAGGAGGGAAAGTCAGGTCATAACTGAATCAGGGTCTGTGGCCCTATTTACACCTTGCAATAAGGTTCAATTTTGGTGATCCAGTCACCAAAATTGGATCTCCAGTGGACAGCTCAAAAGTACAGGTGTAAACGCATCCAATGTGCATTGAGGTCACATCTACCCCTTTTCCACTGCCGCGGTGCCGGTGCCAGTGCCTAATCGAGCACCTGGGCCACGCTTTTCCACTGACAAAATACTGGTGCCGGTGCCGAAAAGCTGGCACCGGCATGGCACCGCAGAATTGCTGGTCCTAAAAGTTGGAACGGCTGACGTCAGAGGCTATGCAAATAAAAACCAGGCGAGAACCAATCAGTTCAGCGTTTGATGTGTTTGGTAAGTGACGTTCTCTAGAGAGGTGGGAGTAACAAAAAAAGTCTGACCAAGATAGCGGTAGGCTAAAGGTTATATCTAGCATGAAAATATGTATATGATTCAAAGATGTATAGGCAACAGTTTGTGTCTACATCAACACGGGCTGTTGTTCACATGTTCCATGAACGTAGTCAGAGCCAGAGTGGTAGAAAAAACACGCTCTCCCTCGGCTCTGGCTGGTGCAGATAGACCACTGCAGATCATTTGAACATTCATTTAAACTTTTGAGCTAGGTGACAGGCTTACTATTTTAATGAATTTTGCCTCCAGAGCGAAAGGTTTTAGGGCAAAATTCGTGAGGTGTTTCGCTGTGTGGAAGCCTAGCGTAAAAGTAAAAAGCAAGCAGATGCGTTCTGTCCGACATTATTACTACCCAAACTTTAGCTACGTAGCGTTCGGTCCCCAAACCTGTGGAAATGTGGGCCGGTTCTCAAAAGGCACCAAGGCAGCACTGGCTCTGCACCGGCACAGGCACCAGTACCATCCTAGTGGAAAAGAGCTAATCGAGATCCGATCACTCAGACCAGATTTTGAGGTGGTCTGGATCGCACATGACCACATTCTTATAGCAGTGTAAACGCAAATGCGAACTCGAGCACATTGAACGACCGCCTACTCAACTGATATCCTCTGCTTACATGGAAGTATGAACTCATGTGTGTAAGTACACATTCTCTTGCCAACGGCATTGTGTTAAAGTGCAACAACAGGCAAAATGGATATTGTTTTGATTTCTTCTTCTTCTCTTCTTTTAATTTCTGTCAGACTAGGCACGGGAATTGCATTGATGCCTCCTGCCGATTAAAAACATCGCTTGTCAGAAACGCCTCCGCCTGTCAAAAAATCAAGATTGGCATCCTAGGAGTATAGCAGTTATCTCACGTTAAGCGTTTTCCTCTCCATTGACACCCATTATAAGGAAACAGCTTAACGTGCCTTAATGTCCCAAAACAGCAATCAATGATCACCAAATTTGCCCGACATCTCACATGTCATAAGCACTATCTCCAATCAGAAAAGCAAAACTGAAATTCAATGAAAGGGGTAACGTACTGGAAATGATTTACGTGTTTATTTGCATATAGAGCGGGGAAGTGAGATCCGATCGCAAGTGGTCACTCAAGACACAGATTCTAAAGCCAGGTGTAAATGGATGTACTTAGAGCTGTCCACTTGTGATCGGATCACCAAAATCAGATCACCAAAATCCACAGGATCCCTCTGATTCAGAGCCTGTGTCCTCTTCCACAGGATCCCTCTGGATCAGAGCTTGTGTCCTCTTCCACAGGATCCCTCTGGATCAGAGCTTGTGTCCTCTTCCACAGGATCCCTCTGATTCAGAGCCTGTGTCCTTTTCCACAGGATCCCTCTGGATCGGAGTCTGTGTGCTCCTCCACAGGATCCTCACCTGGGCTATTCTGGAATACTGGTCATGCACAGTTCACACCAGTATGAGCATCAAACAGTGTGGTGCATTATGATTTTGGAAAAATGAGCCAAAAGTACACTTTTCACATATTTATTAGTTTTTGGTTACGTGTCAACAGGTCATCATTATCTCTGTTACATGGCTCAGTGGTGCATTTCTACCATCCGGGTTAAGAGTCACCCAGAACACAACGTGCTGTGTTCTTAGCGGGTCGGCCAGACTAACTACACCCCTCGTCATGGCACTTTAGTGACTCCACTGAGTTTAAACCAGTTCACTCCAAGTTTGGGGAGAAGGCTTTAAAAAAGGACAGATGATTCCATCCTGCACTGAGTGAGCCAGAACCTCATCGTATTGGCAACAGACAGCCAAATTTACCTGAACAATTATGTGTTAGGCAAACTATTTTAGTCATATTTACCTGAACATTTATGTGTTAGTCTGTCTTACTCATATTTATCTGAACATTTATGTATTAGTCTGTCATATTCCTGTAAATTATGTAAGCTCTTCTAAAGCTTCTCTTTCAGACAGTGGCGTGTGAACACTGCTACTTGTAATTGGGTTACCTGTAGCCCCTGATATCTAATACCAGGAGTACCTCAATTAATGTTTGGTATTTAAGGCCAGAGGTTTCGACGAGTCTCTGCACTGCAGTGATGTGACACATCTGTAGGTTCTTTCTTAGTGTCTGAGTTGTCTTCAGAGACATGGCCCTAATGAGAATG
Source organism: Chanos chanos (assembly GCF_902362185.1). Lineage (NCBI taxonomy): Eukaryota > Metazoa > Chordata > Actinopteri > Gonorynchiformes > Chanidae > Chanos > Chanos chanos. The sequence continues at coordinate 21,723,556 of NC_044502.1, forward strand.
GTAGCAGGCATCTCTGGTATAATGCCTAACTCTGTGTCACAGGGCACTGTCTATGGACCAGGCTTTGTCATCTTTGTGCTGATTGTCTGTGGCCTGGTGTTTTCATCTGAAAGTACTGCTTTTTACTTTTCATTCTCTACATCTCTCTCCGTACACTTTCTCTTTCTCATGCATATGGAATGTGATCACCAGAGTTACATTCCTATGGAACGTGGTCACCGGAGTTACCTAGTTATAGAATGTGATCACCGGAGTTACATTTTTCTGTTGGCTGAAGCTGAATTGTCACAGTTTACCTCGCTCATTGTTTATACCTGTGGTAAACATTATTCTAATTGAGGATTACAAAATTTGTTTGCAACCAAGTGTCTATTACACACATCATTATACTATATCAGACCTGAGTTTTGACTCATGATTCTGTGTTTCATGAGTCTCTGTAGCCCTAATGTCCTTTCTGACATGTTTCATAATTCAAGGCCATTTAAAAACTTGTGACTCAGATCAGCAAGGTAAAGCTCCTCCACTATTCCATTCCTACTTCCTCCCATTTTCTTCAGACAAAACCTGTATTGTGGTGGGGACTCACTGTTAATGGATCAAGTAGGCCGTCCTTTTTCTTTTTTCCTAAGGCAAGTTGCATTGCTGCACTGTTCCTTGTTTCTCCAGAAGGTGCTCTGTAATCAGAAGAAGGTTTTAAGAAAGGAGCTTTTTCTCAGGACAGCCTGGGATGATGACTGAGTTCTCATGGGTGTCTGGCAGTGTCGCGAGCATAGGATAACACAGGGGCAAATGGGCAAGAGCACAGCCATGCCCACGCTGGCACTGTATCAGCAGGTCAGAGCGGCATCAGCAACTCTGCACACATTCAGCCTCATTGAATGGGAAAGGACCACACACAAGTGTTGTTTTAAATGCCAAAATTCAGCCAATGGGAAAGGAGTGTGATAGTGTTTGAAATCCCAAGATTCAGCTAGTGAGAAAGTAGCATGCGAGTGTATTTAAATGCTAGGATTTGGCCAATGGGAGAGGAGAATGTGAATGTTTTCAATGCCAGGATTTGGCCAATGGGAGAGGAGAGTGTGAATGATTCAGTAAAGTTTAGTGGCATGTTGGCTGTGTTTCTCTGCTGCATCTTCATTTCTCTACCTTACTGGGACTCTGCCATATGTGAATCTGGATTGCTCATTCACCGCTGTGTTTTGTTTTTGTTTTTGTTTATTCAGTTATTTATGAAGTCCCCACTGTGTCCCTGCCAATTCTCTGGGTTCTGGTGTGTTGTTGTGCCGGTGGTTTAGACAAGTTCTGGTTATTACTCAAACCGGATACTAGGTTGAATACTAATATCAGCTAACTGTAGACATGTCCTTACTTAAAATATGAATCCAGTCAGAACTGAGTTACCCTCTCTTTAGCTCTATTTATAGCTCAGCACTTTGAACACTGAATCTGGAAATTATTGTAGTAATAAGTGATAGCTTCCATTAGCATAAACACATATCAAATGATATCAAATGATTGTGCTAAAACACACAGCACTCTGAGATCACCACATTCCTGGATCCCAGATCCTCAATCCAAGTTAAGGATGATGCAGACTAAACAGCAACTGAGCGCCAATCAAGCATATAGGAAAAGCACAGTGTCGGGTTTTTTTCCGATTTGAAAATGGGGTGAGTTGCCATCCCTTGGCTCTTCAAAGTTGAAGAAGTGTTACTCAGAAGTGCAAATGACATAGGGTGAGTGAGTGGAAGAATGTGGACTCCACTGGGTGCAGCCCTCTAAGGTGATCTGGCCTTACTGGTGAATTACACTCACCAGTATATGATCATATGGTGCGGATGGTGCAGTGATCACTAATCGAACACAGCGTTTGTTATGCTTGAAAGTGAGTGATGGAGAGCTGGCTGTTGCTGTAAATCATTCACTGGACGTGACTCGGTCTAGAGCATGAGAGAGAAAGGGAAAGAGGGGTTTGGGGACGAAATTTTACAGTTAGTAAAACAACAGCAATGGAAGTATTGCAATGGAAAAAATCTTTCCTCCAGTTGCTTCCTGGCAGTATCGATTAGTGAAGAGTCTGTGAGACTCAAATCAAACTAGTGCATGTGGGTCATCACTGCTTTGTCTGTGTATCTACACTCTGAAAACTGCATGTCTAAGCCATATCTCCATTTTCTCATGGGCCTCAGTTGGACAAAGTGTTTGCATTGAAATTGCTGTGAATCAAAACCTAACTGCCTGCGTTCTTTTTGTTTGTTTGTTTGTTTCAGTCAAGAGACAAAACAAGAACCACAAGCAGAGAACCATTTGATGGAAGAAAAGAAAAAGAAAAGGCAGGAAGAGAAGAAAAAGAAGGAAGCTGCTCAGAAAAAGGTAGGCCTGAGTGATTGTGTCACGGGGTGTGGAGGAGGGGAACAGAATGTGCCACTCTGTAGCCTAATTTAATGGAAACTGAGTTGTCAGTTTGTGATTAATAAAGAAACCAAGCTGAACTACATGTCTGACCTGTAAAGTGAGAGAAAACTGAATCGTGTGTTTTTGTTTGTTATATTAAAATGTTATATAGACACAGCTTGTGTGCAATCAGCTAACGTAATTTCGCTTTTCTCCTCAGGCAGCTGAACAGAAAACCAAAGGTGAGTTTTCTCATCTCTGAGCTGTTTTATGTGCACACAGGGAAAGTCTGCAGCTCCCACAGCCAGTTAACTGCATATCCAGTTAACCATAGCCAACCATATCCAGATGGGAAGAACAGCTGTGTGAGGCTCTTATTTGCTCCTGTTAGGCCCAAACGTCCAGTCACTGACCCAAACAGTCACTGACTGCAGCGGTACGCTGCACTACACATGAGGAGGAAAATCCACAGATAACTTAATAGTGATTGCTAACAAAGTAAATCGTAATCATGTAATAATTTCTTCTTTCAGTGTAATACAGCCTCATTGTACATGGATTGAAACAAATTGATCTGTCCCTACAGTGATCTGTGATAAAAGACTGTTTATTAGTCAGTACCTACCTGGGTTTTGCTGACCTTTTTGGTTGAAATGGTTCCACACATGGATCCCTCTTTCAGATAAGAGGTTTTAATCCTACTTTGGGTCAATATTGCTCCTGTTAGCTAACTAGCACTGCAAGCCATCGCTATCTTCCTTCGTGTCAGTATTCAAATGTCTTATTCTCCTGTCATTGAAGAGCTGAGCAAAACTCTGCTCCTCTCTGTTAGTGTGGGGTGGCAGTCTGCTGCTTTGTGCCCGGTTCCAAGCCTTCTCCACAGACACCCGGGCAGACATAATAGGAAAGGGTAGCCAGTGCCAGCCACATTGGCAATGTGGAGATGAGAGCTGTGGTTGGCTTGCTCTTTTGGGGAAGGGCCAGGATGTACACTTGGCTTTCTTTGGAGCCCATTTCTGGAAAACCACAAACTAGCAACATAGTTTATTAATGAAATTTCTGGCAACTTCTCTGAGTTCTTGAAATATATTGACCAAACGGTCATGCCACTGGAATCCATGTGAAGTAACAGCTCATCAAGTCACCGTTTGCTTAGTGTGGGGTGTGGTGTTGGCTGTCTTTTTCCTCCTCATTTCAGCAGAATTTATGTCCTTCTGAGAATGGATTCTTTTGTCCCAATGGAATTCCATTATATTACGTTAACTACATTATATTTTATCCACACCAAAGTGTCTCAGTGTGCCCGAATAATGCTACAGATGCACGGGCAGAGACGTCATTGTCATCATAATGTGCGTTTATGTCAGGTCATGAAAGATAACGTCCCATTAACAAAACACAAATATTATTTTATTAAGGCTGTAATTTGTTATAGAATTTTGATACTATTATATGTAGGGAATTTTATCTCAGTGAAATTTATCTTGGTGAGCCCATCCATTCTGTCAGTGAGCAAAGTGGAGTTCTATGAAGAATCCTGCTTTTCAAACGATCGGAGAACCTGCGCAGCCAGTTCAAACAGTGTGGGTTAAAAATACCGTCCAGTCATCTTTTTCAGATGCCTGATTTGTCCTTTTTTTCTGCAGCTGCATAGAAGGTCAAACAGCTCTAGTGTAGATTACACCTTGTTGGGTAGCTGCCTTCTGACTGTGTCAAAAGCAGTACACTTATATTTGGTAGATTGAAGACCTATGCAGAGTTTTTTTTTTAGGTTATTTTTGTCTCACTGGTCATTCTCAAGCCAGTCAGTGATTCCTGTGGGTTATTTTCTCCTTTCAGAGAGCCCTGTGAGGTTAGCTAAGGCCTAGCCTGTAACCGCCTTGTTACTCTCACTTAAGGCACACATTCATCATGAGGATGAGTTGCACCAACACAGTAATGTGTTTAAGGACACATAGGTGCAGGTGAAGAAGTGTTGCTACGAGTACCAATGTAGACAGCCAAGCTTTTTGTCAAGGTATTGGTGTGATGCCTCAGGTGTGGCTGTGTTGGTAAGATAGTTCTCAGCATCTTCCTCTTCTTTAATTAGCTCACAGCTTGGCCATTGTTCTTTATTGCAGGTATTCCTCTGGAAGCTAAGATCACACTGACCCACAAATTGTGGAAGAGGACACATTGATGTTGATTTAACTAGGGGGTTCATGAGAAGATTTTGAACCATTTTAGACAGTGTGTTGTGGGTTCACTGAATCACATTTGCACGAGTTAAAGGGGATGGGTTTGGAGGTACAGAGATGAGTTAAAGGGGATGGGTTTGGAGGTACAGAGATGAGTTAAAGGGGATGGGTTTGGAGGTACAGAGATGAGTTAAAGGGGATGGGTTTGGAGGTACAGAGATGAGTTAAAGGGGATGGGTTTGGATGTACAGAGAGGAGTTAAAGGGGATGGGTTTGGAGGTACAGAGATGAGTAAAAGGGGATGGATTTGGAGGTACAGAGATGAGTTAAAGGGGATGGGTTTGGAGGTACAGAGATGAGTTAAAGGGGATGGGTTTGGAGGTACAGAGATGAGTTAAAGGGGATGGGTTTGGAGGTACAGAGATGAGTTAAAGGGGATGGGTTTGGAGGTACAGAGAGGAGTTAAAGGGGATGGGTTTGGAGGTACAGAGATGAGTAAAAGGGGATGGATTTGGAGGTACAGAGATGAGTTAAAGGGGATGGGTTTGGAGGTACAGAGATGAGTTAAAGGGGATGGGTTTGGAGGTACAGAGATGAGTTAAAGGGGATGGGTTTGGAGGTACAGAGAGGAGTTAAAGGGGATGGGTTTGGAGGTACAGAGATGAGTAAAAGGGGATGGGCTTGGAGGTACAGAGAGGAGTTAAAGGGGATGGGTTTGGAGGTACAGAGATGAGTAAAAGGGGATGGATTTGGAGGTACAGAGATGAGTTAAAGGGGATGGGTTTGGAGGTACAGAGATGAGTTAAAGGGGATGGGTTTGGAGGTACAGAGATGAGTTAAAGGGGATGGGTTTGGAGGTACAGAGATGAGTTAAAGGGGATGGGTTTGGAGGTACAGAGATGAGTTAAAGGGGATGGGTTTGGAGGTACAGAGAGGAGTTAAAGGGGATGGGCTTGGAGGTACAGAGAGGAGTTAAAGGGGATGGGTTTGGAGGTACAGAGATGAGTAAAAGGGGATGGGTTTGGAGGTACAGAGAGGAGTTAAAGGGGATGGGTTTGGAGGTACAGAGAGGAGTTAAAGGGGATGGGTTTGGAGGTACAGAGAGGAGTTAAAGGGGATGGGTTTGGAGGTACAGAGATGAGTTAAAGGGGATGGGTTTGGAGGTACAGAGAGGAGTTAAAGGGGATGGGTTTGGAGGTACAGAGATGAGTTAAAGGGGATGGGTGGCAGATGACACTTCACTCTGGTTCTTTATAGAGAATCAGTTTATGTCGGTTCTTTATGGAAAATCGCTTTACTTTGGTATTTCATGTATGTGTGAGTATGGGTTTGACCAGCTGCTATTTCCCCAAAATATTTCAGTGTGCTGTCAGTAATGTGTCTGACTCTCAAGCAGGCAGCCAGTAGTGGGTGCAGAAATTCTCTGTGGGGTGGCAGGGCCCACAGACCACAGGGTGTGATTGGTCACTAGGGGTGGGCGATCTTCCCCAAAAATCACATCACTATCTCTTTAAAACACAATCATGATCCATTATCTGAATTGCCGTGCTTTATTTGTGCAGCAGTCCTCTGTTGGCATTCGCTATACATATGGGGAATGGCGGTAGTAGAAAATATTTGTGACTTGCAAGATCATACCATGCATCTAAAGTCTGCATCAGTGTCTTATATCCCACATTGTCCAGAGCTTTGAACGGCACTGTATCCTTGGCTAGATAGAATGTGACCACCTCAGTCACCTTTTTCCATCGTTTGCTGCTTTTATTGTATTTTTTCCCTCTAATGTATTGGTCAGTGATAACTGTTTATGTTCCAGGACTTTGTGAGATACAGAAAGGTGGGGTTAAACCGACCTGAGTGAAAGATTCTTCGCATGTTCTTTCAGATGCTTCCTTTTAAGTTGGTTGAATAGATATGTTGTGTTACCTCCGGAAGTGCCGACCATTGCCCGACAAAGTTTACGGATAACTTTGCTTTGAGAAATATCTGAATGCATAGCCGAACCAGTGCTACACCACTGACGTTGATTATTACTGGCCATCGAAGTGTTATGTGAAGTTCAGAAACATTAGTAGGAGGACCTAAAAGATCACAAGCTCTACGATTTGCTTGAAAAGTAGATCATGGACGTCCTCAAGATCAGTCACGATATAAAATTGTCAGATCACCCACCCCTTATGGTCCTGAAATCTAACATAAGAAACGTAATGAGTGTTGGTCAACTGCATGTCCACCCAGTGCAACACTCATGGAAGACTGTGGAGCTGTGCCTGAGATGTTTTTTTTTTCTTTCCCACCACTATCAACAAAACACCCAGTGATGTAATTTCTTCTGGATGAATGGCAGCATTCCAGTGGAGTTCCAGACAGTGTTAGAATCTCTGCCAGGAGTCAGGAAAGCTGCTCTGTCTGCTTATGCCGCGCCAGTTCCCCATTGACACGCCTTATGGTGGCATTTCCTTTATTTTGGCAGTTACCTGTATGTATTTATGTCTTGTTTACCCTCTTAAAACATAAAATAGCAAGTGATATAGTTATAGAGTACAAATACAAGGCTACATGGTGGTAAAATAGACCATAAATTCTAATTTTTTTGAAGACGTGACATCACATGTGATGTTTTATTCAGAGTTGAATGAGTGGTGGGTGTGTCCTGCTCTGAGTGTTATTTCATTATCAGTGTGGTTCTTACAGTGTTATAAACACATGCATCTCAGGTCATATAAATACACGCATCTCTCATCATTGAGTTTGGCCCACTCCATTTCATTATGTCTGCCGTAAAAATGAACTCAATACACATGGTGTACCAAGAAAGAGCAGAAAAATTAACAGTGTATTTTGTAATAAAGGTATGTATGTACTGTAAACTGTCTTTGTTACTTTGGGAGGGGTGTAGCAGCATTATCTTTGTGTTATAGCACAAGGGGGACGTGTGTGTTTGTGTGTGTGCGTGCGCACGCATGCATGTATGTGTGTGCTTGTTCTTTAAAACCAGACAGTAAAGGCTGATTTATACTTCTGTGTAGGGTCTACGCGGAGCCTGCGCACATACCCTATGCGCGTAGCCTACATCATTGTGAGCATTTATACTTCTGCATTGGTGTGTCTGCGTCGCTCTGTAATTACACCACCAAAACACTAGTTGGTGGTGTGGTTTATCTGCCACTGTGTTGACATTCCTTCAACATCCTTCTTGCTAGCTTTTTACACCACTGTGTTGTTTCTTCTAGTACTTTAAGCAATGGAGATTGAAACAGAACGGATCATGTTGGAGTTGGAGCTGTTAAATATTGAACTTGAGTTACTTTTGCTGAAATTTCAGCAACGCTAAAAAGAGAGACTACATCACAGGAGATGGTGTGTACATCCACTGAACTGGTTGAGGCAGAGGAAAGGTGAATTTTGTGTGCTTGTCCGGCCACGGAGAGACATGGACGACGAAATACATTTCATGTATTTTCGGATGTTTGCAGGTAGATTTGACCATTTGGTTTGTTGTCTGCAACCATTTTTGTTGCATCAGTGTATGCACAGTATGCCTATAGACATCACTCAGAGACTGGCAATCACCATTCGAGTTTTTGCTTCAGGTGGAAGCTACAAACTAGCATCAAGCACAGTGTCCTCCATAATGTCAAAGGTCTGTAAAGCCCTTTGGAATGCACTGCAACTGGAGTTCCTTCCCTGCCCTTCAGTCGCTGAATGGGAAGCAATTGCATCAGACTTTTGACCACTGTGGAACTTGCCAAGCTGTGTCAGCAGCATAGATGGGAAACGTGACTATCAAGACACCGCCAAACACCAGGAGCGACCACTATAACTACAAGGGCTTGCACTCCATCATCCTGATGGCTACCTGCAATGCCAGATACCAGTTCACCATGGTGGATGTAGGGCGATATGGACGGAAAAGTGATGGTGGCATCTTCAAGGAGAGCACATTTGGTTCAATGCTGCTTGAACACAAACTAAACCTGCCCCTACCAGCCAATCTGCCTGGAACAGGAGTCAAAATCCCACATGTAATGGTTGGTGATACTGCATTCCCCCCTCACAACAACCTCATGCGTCCCTTTCTAGGTATGTCACAGGCACTGAACCCTATGAAAAACACTTTCATGTATACATACAAAGACACATACACTTATATATACACACAACCTAAATGTTCGTTTTGATCACAGATACCTTGCCACATAAAGGTTTCTTACTCATTAATACTCTGCATGTTTCATATTTTGCTAAATAGGGGTTAATATGACCTTGGGGAGATAGATCTATAACTAGCGACACTCAAGAGCCAGGAGGGTGATTGAAAACACATTCTACATTTTGATGGCGGTGGAGAATCCTAGGTCAGCCACTGGAATTCCTGCCCGACAAAGCAGTGGACATTGTCAGGGCTTGTATTGTGCTACACAATTTCCTGGCCTACACTGACAAGTCCAGTGCGCCAGTGAGCAGATACATCCCTGCTAATTTTGCTGATTCAGACGCTACAGGCTCGCCTCAGCCAGGCGAGTGGCAAAGAGTGGTGGCAGGGGACTCAAATCTATTGGAACCTCTGGATCCTCACTGTCAAAGTGCCGTTCCACTAGGGCTGCTACTGGGGTACAGAGCGACCTGATTGCATTCTTTCAATCATCCCAAGGGAGAGTACCATGGCAGAACAACATAGTGTGTTGTGGCCAGCTTGACCAGTAAATTGTAAGAATGTAAAATTGAGTGACCTGTACATGACATCGCACCATTCAAATAAAGACCCGTTATAAAATCAAGTTGCTGGTTTTTATTTGCTAGAAAAAAGTGCAAAATACAAAAACAATACAAGGTGCAAAGTGTTGTTACATTAGCATAAAAACCCACACAAAAGGTGCAAAGTTGTCAAGCACTGAAAATCACACACAGTTCAGCGCCCAAACCTGAAGTGTTTCAACTGTTTGCACAGGAACTTAAAAAAATATAAAATTGTGAAGTGATTCAATTTAACTGCTGCTGCCTCTCAAATAGTAATTTGTGGATGTCAAACATCGCCTGTCCCTGTGCTCCTCCGGCAGCCTCCACAGCATGTCTGCCATAGTCTGTGCAAACCAAACTCATCGCTCCCCTGCAATAGTCTCTGTTGCAAGTCCATTTTCTGTTCTTCCAAGCGGGCAACCTGCCTCTGAAACCAGTCATCATGCTCCTTCCTCTTCCTCTTCTGTGCCATCCTTGGGCTGGGGGACAGAGGAGGAGATGGCTGAGGGGTTTGGTCATGGTAGTCGTCGCTGCTAGATGTCGATGCTGTGGAATCTGCTGAGCGTGAAGGTGGATGTGGAGATGGGATGTCTGGCGGTGGTCTGTGTTCCTCAGAAACTGTGTCTGTGGGTGTCTCTTCGCCTGTTTGAGTGGTGGACATACCTGAGCTTGATTCATTTCCATCCTGTTGTTATGAAAGAAATTGCAAATAGTTTGGCCAGTTAGCCTTTGTACTTCTACACCAGGGGTGGGCAAATCTGGTCCTGGAGGGCCATGGTCCTGCTGTTTTTCTTGTCAACCAACTAAATACAGTCTCTGATTGGCTGAAGAGCATGCACGCCTGTTTTCAAGGTGAAAATTAACAGGTAACTAAGAGATGAAAACAAAAACCGGCAGGACACCGGCCCTCCAGGACTGGATTTGCCCACCCCTGTTCTACACAATAGTAATATATGCGTTCAGTGTCTATGCACGGATAAGCAGAGCTAAGAAACGAGAATACGGCATATGGCTACATTGGCAGAATATTTGTACTTGCGTTTGCATTTGAGCAAACCAGATACAGCTATAGCCCATTACATATTACATTTCTGTTTCATGGAAGCATTATCTTTACACAAATCATTAATGCCGTGGTTACAACTTGAGGGTATTGCTAGCTGGGGTTTATGATACAAATAACATCCAATTTTTACCTTGCCTGCGACAAAATTTGAGTCTGTGTCCCGGTGCTTTACATGTGGTGCCAGCCAGGAAAGAAACAAATAAAATGCAGGCACTTTTTTCCCACCTGGGTCCCCGCTCCTCATCTTTTTCGGAGGCGGATGTACTTGTCCCTCACATTTTTCCACCTTTTCATACACTCCTCGACGTCCAAACTGATGTTGGTTGATATCTCTCGCTATGAATTTGCTGCCATTTGGCAGTCTTTGTAGTGTGGCGAAGAGGTGTCGTACAAATGTACATATTTTTGGATTTCTTTGGTTAACCTCTCCTTGATCTGGTCCATGGTTGTCCAGCTCAATTCGAAAATGGCGGAAGAGAAGGAGCAGCTGGAAATGCGTAGGAGGAAATATAATACTACCAAACAGACCAATCACAGCTGTTGTCATCTGCGTCGTCGCAATGCGCAATTACATTTCTGGAGCGGTGTGTGTCAGGCTACGGTGTAGGGTACGTACCTATGCCGTAGCTACGGTGTAGATTTGACACTGAAGTATAAATTGGGCTTAAGACCTAAGAATTACTGTGATTCCATAGTAATAATTCCAACATGACTGACTGACATTGTTTCTTCTCCCACTAAACTTAAAGGTAAAATAACATTAGCTGGCCAGCTCCCCCTTCAGGTACACGCCCCAGTTACTCCACTTTATGTTTGTACTTGTGGCGCTCAGAGGACAGGGAATGTCAGTTGTCTTGTGGTTGCTGTCTTATTATGGTGTCTCTGAGAAAGCCGTGTGTCTGACATATAGCTGTGTGCTCAGGCTGTGTGTAAGGAAAGCTCCTAATCTGCTCTCTTCCCTCTGCACACACAGGTCACTGTACAACAGAGGAACCACTGAACACGCTCTTATGTTACTTGCAACTCTGACACGTGCTCAGGGTTGGCTAAAATAAAATGCATTACATTGTTTTGCTATGGGAAATCTTTTAGCTCAGTGTGCTGTGTGCCTGTGTGAATGAATTGTGTTTACTGTCTTCTGGTTGGTCTTATCAATGTGCCTAATCCCCATACAATTTCATGACTTCATCCCTTTATTTTGATTGGACATTATACTGTGAATACACTGAGGATCCACATTGCTGTAGTGTGAAGGATTTGTTTTGAGGAGATGCTTCACTTTGGGATTTCCCAGCAGAGCACTGTTTTACACACACACACACACACTACTTTTCTGCTCTCTTTTTTCCCCAGAGTGTGCCTGTCAGTGTTTCAGTATTGTTTTTTCTTTTCTGAAGCTCTACTGGGGATTGGCATGTTGTCAGAGGCATCTTTTAATGGCTGTGTCTATTCCCCAGTTTGTCTGATAACAGACTGAATGACTACGTTTCAGCATTGAATACACAAATCCAGTCATCAAATGGAGCTCACTGTCCTGGACATGTTCACGTCCCTGTCTGTCTGAGGCTGTCAGTGTGTCACCCTCTGCTTACACACTCTCATCCTCACTTTACAGTATCAGGAGAGCTGCCATCATTCAGCTGGAGGATTTGCGTTAAGTATTTTTGAACCCTTTAGGCAGCTAAATTCAGAGACGCGATCACTGAAGTATTAGGACTCCCTGACTGCTGTGTCCTTCCAAACAGAGCCCCCCCTTCACTAATGCTGTGCTCTGATTGGATGAGCCCAGGCAGCCTTCACATAAGCCTCCAGAAAGTTCTGTGTCAGGATGGACACTACTCCAACAGTCAGAGCAGACACAAATGACAGTTCCTACAAAAAATTTAAAAATTAGCCCCCAAACCGCCAGTTTCCTACAATATAGCTTAATAGGTTTGACCAGTGGAGTGACTGAACAGAGTGAAAGAGGACTTTGTGAGAGAGAGAGAGAGAGAGAGAGAGAGAGAGAGATTAGATTTATATAGGAGCACAGTCCTCCTGTCACCATGTCCCCGACGTTCTCCAGGCTGAGCTGGAATTAATCAGGGATTGGCTTCAGCAGCTCCCAGGTCTCAGTGGGACTGCATAAATACAAACCGTGACGGAGAGCAGGAGGGCCAGTGTTTTTGTGGTTGGGAAGTAGGGTGGGGGTGGGGGATGGGGGCTGTGTGTTGTGTAACCATGTGGGTGAACTGTTCTTTGCCTCATGGCTGCTGCTTGGAGGCCTCCAGTGAGGCTGTGAGTGTTGTATGTTGTTGTCCTTCATTAGTGAATGATTCATCTGTGGTATGGACTTGCTATTAATAAATTCTTCACAGACGAGACCGTGCTCAGTGTTTCACCGTATGGACTTGGAGTGTGCTTTTGTCTTTGACAGCCATGTGAAGATACGGAAACAGCAGTAGTGTTTCAAAAGCAACTCTCCCGTGTATCTCACATGCTGTAGGCTTAGGCTGGGTTCAGTCAAGTTAGTGCTGTGCCCTTTCACACTCTCTCTCTCTTACGCTTATGTACACACACACAAAATCAAGCTGTGAATTCAGTTGTCTGAGGCTACTCTGACATGATGAAATCTAGGGTTATACAAAAAGGATTGAAATCTCAATAAAAGACTTTCATTGTGTGGATTTTGACAATCTAACTTGTTTTTAGGTATCACACATTGACATTATTTTATGTTCCTCTTTCAGCTAGTTCAAACTAGGACTCTGCTTCAAATAAACCAAATTGTATTGTATCAATTGTTTTGCACGCACTGAAATTTAATCGCAAGGCCAAGTAGCGGTATTCGAACAAACTAATAACGATAAATTAAAGATCCACATGACTTGACAGCCCAAGACTACAGACTTCGATGCACTACCTCCACTCACATACCCGGACATTGTAAATTAGTGCATACACTTTCAAAAGTTAAAAAGTTATTTTAAAAGTCATAAATTTGTAGAAGCTCATGAACGGTTTTGCAGTGGTTGTTTGCAAAATCTGCTAATTCACAAGTTCCTTAGGTTCAAGTTTTGGGCTTGTGACCAAATTTAAGCTTAAGCTATGTTAAATAAAGTTATGTGATCTCACAAAGGATCTCTGTACTTAAAGAAACAGAGTAAAGTCGTTTAAAGTCTTTATTATTAAACAAGAGCCTTAACAAAGCGATCTGTTCATTGAAAACACTCAAATTTATTTTTATTCATGTAATGCGGCCTGGCTTTACTTTCTTGTAGTTCCATGTCGTCTGGATAATATAAACTATGAATACATCAACAGCAATTATTAACTTGCTAGTTAAATTTCATGACATCTGTTTTGTGCAACCTCTGAGATTATGACAAGTGTAGCTGACGGTCAACAACACAGGTACGGGACTACTATCATGAGTAGAGCTACAACGGTACATTTTTTCTTAGCGTTCATTAATGGTGTCCTCTGCAGTTCGTCACAGTATGGTGTGTGGTCACAGAGTTTATTTCCGCATAATTTTACTATTTTCATCGCACTGAAAATACACCTGATCTGTCATACACTGTGGAATGTAAACACAGATTTGTGTGTGGGCATTTTAAATCGGGAAAAATGTCCAGTGATTTTTCCAGGCAGGAAACATGAAAAAACATATTCCATTGTCCAATTTTCTCCCTGAACGATGGTGTGACCTACCATGGCGACGTTTTTCAGAATCATGACAGAAAATCAAAACACAGCCTCCAACTCGTCGCACAAGGTAGCGGGATCTTCACAACATGGCACGTAAACATAAAGTTACCCAAAATTCAACATGGCGTGACGTCAACTTCACTCTCTCTATGCCTGCCTGTATGTCTATAGGGTCCTGTTGACTGTAGTTATAATACCTGCCTGTATGTCTGTAGGGTCCTGTTGACTGTAGTTATAATACCTGCCCATATGCCTGTAGGGTCCTGCTGACTGTAGTTATAATACCTGTGATTTTCGACTTAACCCCCTTATCCTCCCCCTTTCTGTCTCTGCAGTGCCAGACTCTGCCACGCCCAGCCCCGCCCCTCTTCCCCCTGCTACTCCCATCACCAGCCCATCTCTGTCCTCAGGCATCGTCAGCTGTAGTAATGGTGGCAATGGCAAATGGTCCTCCTCTTCCTCCAACACCCAGCAGCCTCCAGCCACCCTGCGCTACCCACCCAGAGAGGTCCCCCCGCGCTTCCGCCAGCAGGAACACAAACAGCTGCTGAAGAGGGGCCAGCCTCTGCCGGCAGGAACCTTGACGCTGGCTCAAGGCCAGCCAACGACACCATCCCCACCTCACCCCAGCTCTGCCAGTCCCACGGCACACACCTTCTCTGACAAGCCTCTCCACCCAGGTCAGATGCCGCACCACCTCACCCTGCTATACATGCCACTCCTCATATCGACTTCAACAAGTGTTTCTGTAACAACGTAGGCTGTTTCCTCTGCTGGTCTCAGATCAGGATCATTAAAGAAAAAAGGTTCTTGACCTGTTAAAGGATAAAGAGTATGTTGGGGAATGTTACATTGTCTAGCGAGGTATTCACACAGAGTTTGGTGTTTCATCTTTGTAATGGTGTGGATCGCAGCTCTGCATGCGTGCAGATGTGCTCTGTAAACTTTGTTTGATGTGCTATTGAAAGTTTATGCAGTATTCAAAGACTGTTTACATGTGTGGTGGTTTCTGTATACACATGTGTGTCCACAGATGGGCTGTTATTATAAAAACAAACAAACAATAAAAAAAACCCCCATAGCCAGCATTTTTAACTTTGGGTTTATTGTACGCAGTCAGAATGGCAGAGCCCCTTAACCTGTGCCAAGTGGTGTGTGTGCAAGTATGTGTGTTTTGTGAGCATGTGTTGAGTGTGTATCTGTGTTTTGTGTGTGTTCAGTACGTGTTGGGGCGGTGCGCACGTGTACGTAGAGTCCAGGGTGACGGTGTGTGCACTGGGTAGACTGGCCATGCTTGCCTGCAGCTGTGCTGTTGCAGAGAAAGGGAGAGTGAGAGAGAAGGTCACAGAGGTCCAGTAGCGTAGGATGGAATGACTCATTACTGACGATAAATAATGATTCAGAAGGGGCTCCATCCACCCTGCTGAGGGGCGGGACCAAAGCGTTACCATGGAGAGAACGCTCACGGACAACCCCTTTGTCCCTGTTTTAGAAGTTCTACTCTTACCCTGTGACTAGTCTGGACTGAGGGAGATGCCCAAATACCATCTCAGAGATTTGCTGAAGCTACTCTTTGCGGCCAGTGAAGATGTTGGATTTGAGGAGGTCCTCTACTAAAAGCATCATTTTTCTTGCCTGGAATACCAGAGACTTCCAACACTCATTCCCATGTCTTTTTGGGTGATCTCTTCCTTTACCCCCTTTCCATCCTCACGCTGTCTCCTTCAGCATGAGTCTCTGTTAATTGCTGTAGTGAAGGCGTGAAACTTGAGCAGTGAAAATAACGAGAATGCTTGTACATGTAGTAGAATCTGCTACACTGACTGTGATATCTCAGACCTTCTCAACAGCATTGGCCATATGGTTGTCTTTGAAGCTGACACGTGTATGGAGCTGTGTTTCTATTTAGTGTAGGTTGTTTAATACACACTGGAAGTCCAGCACGTGGAAAAAGCTCCGCTTTCCCTGCGTGTGTGAGTGTGTCGGTGTGTGTGGGAGATTTTTTTCCCCGTTCTTTCCTTTTTGTGAGAGTGGTCTTCTGGATCACAGCCAATTTACCCCCCCACCCTGGGCAGAGTGCTCTCACTCGTTTATCACAGTGTTTGTCTGTCATCGCATAGGCACATGTATGGTTTCATGTCAGACAGGGCTGGACAACACTTCAGCCCGTCTGGGAATAAACAACAGGCCTCACTGAATGCTGTGTTTTCCTAACAGCATTTTGATGTAGACTAACGTGTGTGTCTGTGTGTGTGTGTGTGCGCGCGCACGCGCTCTAAACAGTGTGGTCATTATAGAATTCTGTACTGTGAACTGTTTGGTTGTTATAGTACGTTGTACTGTGAATGGTGTGGTAGTTTTAGAACGCTGTACTGTGAACGGTATGGTTTTTATAGAATGCTGTACTGTGAACTGTTTGGTTGTTATAGTACATTGTACTGTGAATGGTGTGGTAGTTTTAGAACGCTGTACTGTGAACGGTATGGTTGTTATAGAACGCTGTACTGTGAACGGTTTGGTTGTTATAGTACGTTGTACTGTGAATGGTGTGGTAGTTTTAGAACGCTGTACTGTGAACGGTATGGTTGTTATAGAACGCTGTACTGTGAACGGTATGGTTGTTATAGAACGCTGTACTGTGAACAGTGTGGCTGTGTCCTTTGTAAAGTGCACTGAATCCAGGGACTTGCTCTTACAGAGTGGATTACTCTCTAATGATTTGGAATGGTTATCAGCAAGGATGGAACATGGGTTGCAATGTATGACTTACAGACTATACTGATTTACTGAGCATTGGCAGTTGATTACTGAGCATTGACAGTCTTGTTTGGGCATAGTGTTGCTACCTATGGCAATGGTGCTGTGAATTTTAGAACACACAAAAAAAAAACCCCAAAAAAACATGGTGTCTGAAAACGTCTTGGCTCTTTTTGAACTGTAACTGTAACTGTATGAGTGTGAGCTCATGGAGAAGTCTCTCAGACTTGTAAGAAGTATGATATTTACCAGATCCCTTGTGGATCTGTGTATGGCAGTGATCTCTATGTGATCCTCCTATGTTCAGCAGTGCAGAAATAAGCACTACCAACATTAAACCCAGCCCCACCCACTAAAACACCTAAAACACTCTAGAGTGACAAACACAGCAGACAACACTTACGTCCCATTGGATCTTCCATTAGATTTCACCAAGGTTATATCTAGTAGGAGAATAATGAGTCCAAGAGTGGTTACACAGGGAGAATTCATACCACATTTGGGCTCCCAGTGAAATAGTCCAGATGATCATGTTTAAATACCAGCAGTTGAGACTGCCGGGTAGATTCAGCTTCAGCCAGACAACTTCAGCCTCATGACATCAACGGACAAGGTTCGCTGTCAGTCAATTCACTCGCTACAACACATACAGTATGGGATATCACGCCTCTGTGTGTCTAGCTGAAGACACCTTTATCCACACCTAAAAGGCCAGTAATATAAGGTCTTCCCTTATATTACTGCGTTGCCCGCGTCATTCCACAGTTCTTATGCTCTTCACCTCGCTAAGGACACCTCACTTTTTCTTACCAGCTAGATAGTGAACTTTGTTTGTGCTAACAACTTTGCTTACCGCAAAGACTTCTTGACTCATTTAAACTTTTCCTTTAGGCAAGAACGACAACAACCTCACATTGGTGCGTTGTCTTCCCACGGAGCACTGGTTTTGAAAGTTTTTTGCAACAAGGTTAGCCGTCTCACTCCTCGAGTCTCTGAGAATGAACACATCCTTGTCCCCAGGGGTGTGGAGTTGCTATACATGAAAAAGATTGCCTGACGCAGCCTGATGCTGGTGTACTTTGTCACCAGCTCAGCCAGTCAACCCTTGAACATTGCGTGGTATTTGTTGAGAGAGTTCTTGGGCAAGCAATGGTGGATCATGACAACCCTCTCCTCTCTGTCTCTGCTGAACTGTCGCAGGTTGATTTCGAGGTGGGAGCGGAGTCTGAGGATGAACAGGGTCTGGACTGGGGGGAACACATGGAGGGTTTTGGAGAGCTGTGCGAACTGGAGCTGGCATTACCCGCTCTCCAAGCTCAGCAGCCCACAAGCGGATGACAAGGACCCCCTTGACCTTGGTATGAATGAACATGACCCGCCCGGGGACAAGCAGGAGGAAATTCAGGGTACTCTGCCAACCCCTGGTACTGCAGAGGTAGAGCAGGATGGAGGGGATATTTCTTTTATCTCTCTGTGCCGCCATGCAGCAAAGAAGCTGGAGGCGGAGCAGCCCACCCCCCGGTTCAAAGTCCAAGAAGGTTTTCAGGGTTTTTCATCCCCCCCGGTCTGGACAGCGGTTAAACACCCGTCTCCCACTGTTTCCAGATTTTATCAAGGAATTAACATCTTCCCGAACGAAACCGCTAGCCACCTGCACCACTGTGCTTGGATATGCGCAGTTCTTTGACATAGCAGGGGCTGATGAGGCAGGTTTGATCAACCCCCCTCCCATGTAACTTTCTCTGGCCGCCTACTCGGCTCCAACACACAATCAGGGAGTAGCGGGGCTGTGTGTTCTTCCTTCTAAAGCAATCTCTTCAAGGCAGTTAGAGAGGATCTGTCGTCCTCAGGTTGGCACAGCAAGAGCTATGAGCTCAGTCACCCTCCTCCAGACATACCAGGTCATGTGTATATCTGAACTGGGTGACAGGTTACCTGCGGGGAGGACGCTGACTCCGCTTCTTAACGAGCTTCGTATGGCCACATATTACATCCTTCGGATGTCCCGCTGTTCGATGCTCTCCCTTGGCAGAGGGCTGGCAGTCACAATGATGGCTCAACGTCACCTCTGGCTAACTCTGATCAACATGCCAGACAGAGATTGGGTGACAAACCTAAACAACAATCAGCTTTGCGCAAGCCTGTTGCTCTGTTCGCCCCTCTGAAGAGGTCTGCTCCATTGGTTTCTCCAGCACATTTCAGAGTTGGATATTGTCACACCACCTTAGTACGTTGCGTCATCTCCAAAGGAGACTTACAGTGACCCAGACGTAAATGATGGCATTTTGGGCATGTAGGAAGCCTCATCTGCTTTGCCAAGGCTCTCTCATAGATAGGGTTCTTATCTGCAAAGTGGTGACAACAGATGCTTCCATGACGGGCTGGGGAGCACTGTGCAGCGGGGCTACAGTCAGGGGGGTGTGGTCCCCTGCTTAGGGGTGTTGCCACATCGATTATGTGGAGCTGTTGACAGTTTTCTTATGTTGCTTTTCCACTTCATGTTACCGGCTCTGCTCAACTCGACTCTACTCGCCTTTTTCGTTTGTCCATTAAGCAAATCTAGTACCTAGTACCTGGTACCCGTTAATAATTTTCGTACCTACGTCGGTACTGATGCGCAGGTCAGGGTTTTGTAATACCCGCACCCACCCGACCCATTATGAGAGCCAACCCGCACTGCCCGACACAAAAATATGCATTAATCAACCACCCAAACCCAACCTTACCTGCAAACTGCCAACTTTAGCTTGTATAGTGATGGGATCCATATCATAGAGTAAGAGATGATGTTTTCTTGTTTAGTGCACGTTTCAAAAAGGACAGACACTTGGTAGACAACAAGGTTTTGCACAAGCCACCACAGGCTACAACAAAGTGAGCAGTGTTGCACCATTTCGTTTTTGGGCTGTTTCCCCAAACATTAGCATAATACACTGATTGTAAGGCATGGCCTATTGTATCTTAGCCTAATAACGTCTGGGTCTAGGCTACTAAACAAACAGACAAATTGTTCTTTATTGTTGTATAGCAGCAAAACAAATAACCCTTCAGTAAAGACATGAACTGTCTCTCTCTCTCTCTCTCTCTCTCTCTCTCTCTCTCACACACACACACACGCGCACGCACACACACACACACACACACACACACACACACACACACACACAAATGATGCATCCTTGACATCTTAATGGTGAACTTTAACAAAATAGTAGCCTACATGGGCAGGTCTGCACTGTATTTTTTAGCGTAGTGTTGGCTGCACTGTGTAGAAAAAGAATGGAGTCCACAGTTCCAGGATTTAACCTATTTCGACATGCCATGACATGAATGCCGACTTAGGTTCGATGTACCTCTCTTACGGCCATCATATTTGTACAATGCCTCACAACTCCAGCAGATAATGTAGTCTGTAATGATGTCATCGGACAGGACAACCTGCCCGAATTTCTCCCATACCCTACTTTTTTGGCTCACTTTGTGTGCAATATCGCCCATTTTAACTTTTCTGTAATTAAATCTGGCATATCTTCAGTGCTATCCTCTTCTTTCTGACCAAAAAAAAAAGTTTTGTCAGTATATATCCTAAACATAAGCTACAGATACCACTTAGGGGAAAAACTCATAGGTGAAGGCTATTATCAACACTCTAAAACACATGCATCGACCAAAACCACAATTGAAAATTGATGGTAAAGGTGCTGATAAGCTATTAGGCCAGGCTATATAAGTCATGGCCTGGCCTAATGCATTATAAATTATAGTCTGGGTGCAGAGAGATGTGTGATAGATGTAGGTTACTTTATTATGGAAGCCCTAAGATGCCATGAATTTACATTTAATTTAGATTGCATTTTCTTGTGATAACATGTTATTTTTCTTTGTTTTGTAAAGATCTTGACTTATTTATGTCATCATCACGAAATAACAAAACTTTCTTTTCTTGAGATAACAACATAATTAATTGGAGCAAAATAATAGTCAAGTGGCCTCAGCTTTGTTGTATATTGTTCAGGGTCACCAAGTACAGGAGGAGGAGCAAGTGCATGTCAGCATCCTCTCTCTCAAACTTGTAGAAATGGATGAACTGTTCTATGCTGCGTTGAGGGAGAAAGGGATACCTGAGGAGGACCTTGGTGCGGGACAAGGTAACAAGATTGTTTTCTCGAGATCTCGAATTAATTATGTCGTTATATCAAGAAAACAAAGTTTCATTATTTCGTGATAATGACATAAGCCTAAATAAGTTGAGATCTCGAGAACACAGGAAAATAGCGCGTTATCATGAGAAAATGGAATCTAAATTAAATGTAAATTCGTGGCATCTTAGGGCTATTGTGAGAGGGGGTACGGGTAGAGTATATAGAATGACTGTTGTGAGGGGTGGAGGGTACTGGTAGAGTATAGTAATAAAATGACTATTGTGAGGGGAGGGGTACTGGTAGAGTCTAGGGTATATAGAATGGCTGTTGTGAGGGGTGGAGGGTACTGGTAGAGTATAGTAATAGAATGACTATTGTGAGGAGAGGGGTACTGGTGGAGTCTAGGGCAGGGGTGTCCAAACTTTTTTCACCAAGGGCCACATATGAAAAAATACACAAACAGCTGGGCCACTCACTCAAGGTGAGGTACGTATTGCCTCACCTGGTTTATTAAAGTAAACTAAATCAATCAGCCTACAACACTGCTTTTCATGAATGGGATTTCTATTATTTTTAGAACAAAAAAGGTTGGCAGTTCATTCTCAAAACAGCTGTCTCTGATTGCTTCTGGATGGTGGTCCTTCTTGACAGACCTGTATGAGGAGGGGGTGGGGATAAAAAATAAATTATATATTATGTATTTCAAGCTTGTTATGCAAATAAGTTTGGCTGGTTAACAGATCAACTAATATTTGTTTTAAAAATGCTATCAACATAAAATGATTACATTTATTAAGTAATAGGGCTTAATAACACATGGAATGTGTAATATATTTTGAACTCACGGGAACACGGTTGCACTCAGTGGGAACAATGAAGTTTCGCTTTGGCCTGCAGGATGGCTGGCAGGTCGGGAGTCAGTTTGGTGGTTGAGATGCGAAGAACGTCACAGATATGGTCGTTGGTCATTGTGGTTCTCAATCTGCTTTTGTTCAGCGTCATCAGAGAAAATGTTTGTTCACATATGTATGTTGAGCCGAACAGACTCATCATTCTTTTTGCGTGGCGTCTCATCAGAGGAAACTTGGCTTCTTCCAAGCTCCGGTAGAAGTCAGGTAAGGAGAGAAGCTGATGTTGATTCTTCAGAGAATCATCACAATGCATTTCTATAAGTTCTAATTGCAGACTCTCTTCCACTTCTTCTGCATTTATCAGGAAGGGAGTCGCGAACAGCTTGATTTCGTTCTCAATGGCAGAAAAATCTTGGAAGCGCTGAGAAAATTCTGTCATGAGAGATGTGATCACTGACACATATTTCCCCTTTTTATCAGAGAGATCGGCCTTTGGAAATGCAGATCAGATTTCGGACAGTGTGGGGAAGTGCGCGACATTGAAGGTGCGTAACTGTCGGAGCTTCACACAGAATGCTTTCATGTGCACATAAAGCTGCGGTACGCGTTGGTCTTTGCCTTGTAGGTTTTTGTTGAGTGTTCAGGTGATCAGTGAGATCAACTAAAAACACCAGGTCAGCCAACCATAGAGGGTCACTCAGCTCATGAAGAGGTCGGTCCTTTTCTTTCAAAAACTAGTTGATCTCTGATCTCAGAGAATAAAACTGCCTAAGCACGGAGCTGCGACTTAGCCAGCGCACTTCTGAATGGTAGAGCAGGTCCCCGTATTCAGCATCAATGTCAGTTAAGAAAGTTTGAAACTCTCTGTGGTAGAGACCTCGTGCTCGAATTATGTTCACCGTTTTCACAACAGTATTCATCACATCGCTAAGCTGGACTGTCTTGGCACAGAGTGCTTCTTGGTGGATGATACAGTGCATTTTAACAGCCTCACCTCCGCTCTCCTGCACCTTGGTGCACACCATAGAGGCCATTCCTTTGCGCTCGCCTGTCATAGCTGGAGCCCCATCCGTTGTAACTCCACACAGCTTGTCCCATTTAAGTCCCATCTTGTCAATTGCATTTGACACAGCTTCAAAAATGTCTTTACCCGTTGTTGTGGTCTTTAGACTGCTGAGGTCAAGCAGTTCCTCTGTAATGCAAAAGTTATTGTCAACTCCCCGCAAAAAGATTAACAACTGTGCGGTATCTGTGGTGTCTGTGCTCTCATCACATGCAATGGAGCAGAAATCAAAAGCACACGTTGTGTCTGACAGTTAATGTTTTAAGTTAGCTGACAAGTCTTCGATTTGCTGCACAACTGTGTTTCTTGATAGGCTAACGCTGTCGAATTCTTGACTTTTTTCTGGGCACATTATTCCTGCGACTTTAGTGAGGCACTGTTTTATGAAGTCACCATCTGAGAAAGGTTTCCCATGTTGGGCAATGAGTTGAGCTACCTCATAGCTGACTATTGTGGCATTTTCTTGAGTTTTTTTGGCACGGGAAAAACACTGTTGTTGTCATTTGCTTAATCTTCTGTTCTCGTTCCACACCACTGTAGGACATGTAGGTCTGATGTTTGGTTTCATAGTGTCATCGTACATTGTACTCTTTCATCATTGCGACACTTTCATTACAAATCAAACACACACACTTCCCCTTGACTTCCATAAAGAAGTATTCATTTTCCCACCGTGTCTGGAATTTTCTGCACTCACTTGCTATCTTGCGTTTCTTTGGTTGTGTCATTTTTGGTCTGCTGTGGCAAAATTTTTCTTTCCTTAATTTTGTTTTGTGGAGGAACTGCCTTGTTCAACTCAGTAGCTCCACCTAGAGTTAAAACCAAGAAATGCAATACCGCCAAGCCAAGTTTCATGTGTGGGCCATATTCCAGTATCTTTTTAGAATTTGCTGTGGGCCAATTAAAAATGGATCACGGGCCATAGTTTGGACACCCCTGGTCTAGGGTATATAGAATGACTGTTGTGAGGGGTGGAGGGTACTGGTAGAGTATAGTAATAGAATGACTATTGTGAGGGGAGGGGTACTGGTAGAGTACAGAGTATATAGAATGACTGTTGTGAGGGATGGGGGGTGCTGAGTATAGAATAGAGTATAGTAATAGAATGACTATCGTGCTGTCCTCAAAGACCGCAGCAGCGTGTGTGTAGGGAAGTGTTGAAATGTGTTCATCAGTATCTGTGATACGTGTGTGTGAGAGTGTGTTTGGGTTGTGGGTGTGTTTGGACTGTTAGTGTATGTTTAGGATTTGTGTGTGTGTGTGTGTGTGTGTGTGTGTGTGTGTGTGTGTGTGTGTGTGTGTTTGTGTGTATGTTTGGGTAGCGTAGCTGTGTGTGTCCTGCTGCAGTAGTCTTTGTGGGAAGTATTCTGTGGAGGTATTTTTTTGTTGAGGAGGAGGAAGAGGAGTGCTAACACGAGTCAGATGTTTCTTGCATAAGACCCCCTTCCCTGTTCTCCCTCTACAGAACTGATGTCAGTGGTTCCTCCAGCTTAGCCACACCGTGCTGCTGCTGGTGTGTGTGTGTCTGTGTCTGTGTCTGTGTCTGTGTGTGTGGATGTAAGAGAGACACAGAGAGAGTGAGAGAGAGAACCCAGATCTGTGAAACACACACACACACAAACAGGGTTGAACACTCTTGCACTATGAGGTAAAGTGTTCCTGTCCTCTTTAGTCAGAGAAGCAGAGGGCTGTGTTAGCCTTAAAGTACCACTCAGAAAGATTCCAGATTAGCCCTACAAATAGACTGAATCCACCAGCTCAACTGGTATTTATCACAGATTCCTGTTACCACAGTTATAAACCTTATTGTTTTTAATGGGATCTTAAAGTTCCTCCTCTTTTCGTGTTTTTGTAACAGGCATTGTGACAGGGTCATTTCATGTGATAGCACCTCTCTGGCAACTGGAAGGTTGCTGGTTTGGATCCCAGACAGAACATTGCAGGATGTTGGTTTAGTATTGGAAGGCACTTGACTCTAAGGTCTGTCACCCTTCCTCTGTCTGCTGATGGTCCACCCTTGAGTGTCTGGTGAAGATGTTTCTGGGCCACACCAGCATCCCAGTGTTTCCTACTCCTCACCCTGCTACATTAGCCTTGATAAAGAACAGGTCCAGTGCATGGCTCAGACTGTGGTCAAATAAAATCAAAGTATTAAATACAGCAGCAGTTCACTTGATGACAAAAAAAAAGTTGAAGTCAGCGGCCATCAGTCAGGTTATCGTGTGATGGATGTGACTGTTTTACAGGTAAATGGTCCACTGGTGTAAATGCAGTGTCCATTCTGCACAGAACCTGTGGACTGTTATGAACAATTATCTCAACAGATTACGCCAATAGAAGAGGGCACATGTATATGCATTTCCCCTTGTTGGAAGTCTTTACATGTCAGTGTCTGACCCCACTGTTCTGACAGAGAGGAGAAGGGTCCCATGGACACATTAATAAAGCTTAATTGAAACTAAATGATTTAAATATTTTAATTGGTGTTTATGTGCAGCAGCACAAAGCCGTGTTATTGAATGCATAGATGCGCTGTTCATCAACAGGGCATTTTCAGACAAAGGAAAAATGAACCTAGCGGTGATTACATCATGGTACACTTGGCTTGGGAAAAAAGCCCACACATAATAAGGGCCTGTTCTCTGTGGATTTTGTCGTATTGTGTGTTTGGGAAGGACTGGGATTGCCGTGTGATCTTTCATGCCAGGAGCTGCTGAGCCAGTACCGCTTTTCTCTCTCTTTCCCTCTCCCTCTCCCCCCATCCCCTCCTGTTTTCCCTCAACGTTGCTCTGTCTCACAAATATTTCCCTGTTCCTTCCTGTCCTCTCTCTCCCTCTTCTGTCTGTCATTACAAAGCAAGCACACACTCTGTAAAGCCAATGAGCCTGACCACATACATGTGAGTTTCATTTCATGTGTTTGTCCTGATGCCTTTACTTTTTTCCCATTCTGAAAATGGAGGTGTATCAGAGACAAGAGTGCAGCTCTGTTATGCAGCATGACTCTGAAATCATAGGAGGACAATGTATGTAAAGAGAGGCAGTGTGTGTTTGTGTGTGTTCTAAATGCTTGTGTTAATGACTGGCAAAGTGGCCTCAGCTCCATTATGCGTGACATTTTTAAAAACAAAAAGAGGAGAGCCAATAAAGGGATCTCCCTTTTTTGTGTTTTAGTTTGTAATCAGATGATGAGGCACACTCTGTTCATAACCTTCATCCACCCTGCACCCTCTCCGCGTGCGAGAGAATCCTCTCAGTGAATCGGGAAGACAGGGAGTTATAAATAAAGCTGGACTAAGGGAGGGAACGGGAGGTGGGATCCTGCTGAAGCCGTGTGGGAGGGACGGGGCGTGCACTTTCTCGCTCAGCAGCACAGCTACAGTATCTTGGCAGCAGGTCAAAAATGAGCCCAGGCAGACTGGTGAGTAGCAGACATATTGTATCAGCTATGGCCAGCTCTACACACTGAGCCTGACGGTCTCTCTCACAGGATGGTCAGCCGACACCTTTCCTCAGGTATTTTTCTGCTTCACCACAATTCCACTTTGCCCTTGATCTCTTTCTTCCCCCTTCCACCTCTTCCTACTCCCACCACACACTAGCCAGTGTTATCCTCCTCTCATGTCTGCTGCGTTTCTTCTGTTTATTTTCCTGCTCATAGCGCCTCAACATTGTGTGCCAGCATTACAGGCAGAGCAGACTTGCGGTTTTGCAGAAAAAGCGCAAGTCAGTGAGCAAGAGAGAGAGAACAGTGATTGTGACAGTTGCTGTAAGGTTTTTTTGGCTCTAGTTCAAGTTTGATAAGATGGCGACCTTCTGCTACATTACGACTTTGCAGAAGGACAGTACTGTTTGAAAACATGCTGCACGTTTTTCTCCGTTTCCGTTGTATTCTGCTTGAGCTGAAGGCTGACACGTCTCTGAGAGGGGCAGCAGGCTTGTGTACCTCAGGCTGACAGACAAAAGCATGCATGTTTACAAAGGCAAAATGAAAACAGTAACAACCGGGTTAATCCCACACTCCGTCATAGTGGGCACGGAAAGGCTGGGATTTTAAATTCACTCACGTGTGTGCAGAGATGAAGTTTCTGTTTTAACAGTGTTACTGTTTAAAGACCTGGAATGCTAATTTGAAAATGAGACAGGCATGCTGAGCTGCCAGCAGCTTGGCAGGTGTTATGTTAAAGTAAGCACTTGTAGCGACTAGAGGCCTAAAGGGATGGCTGCTTAGATTGGTCTTGACTCTAAGTTGAGGCTTCTGGACGTTTTCTCTAAGGCGAGATCTTGAATTCTTAAAGCATTTTGCGTTTAATGGTTACATGAATATTTGTATTAATGCTGTACAATCTTTCATGATCCTCTGTCATGTCAATATACACCTTATATGTGTAGTTTCATTTGTCACCCAAGTAAGACAGGTACTAAGGAAATGCAGATAACAACAATTTCAATATGCTTGATTCTCTATAGTTAGCTGTGCTAGTCTGTCGCAGAACAGGACAAGCAGTCTTGTTTTCTCCCACAGTTATTGGGTTTGATTTCAGTACAATAAACGTTCAACCGTATGAGTGATGATTTGCTGATATATTCGCAAAGCCCTGATATAAGCCCTGTTATATCATTTTACTTCACAGACAGAATTCATAATTTTCTTAATCACTGTCTTTCTCATATGACAGAGGTGTCCCCACAGAGTGGCCAGGTGGCCCAGTATGAGAATCCCCACTGGGGCCATCTATCCACCAATCACAGTGCCACCCCAGCAACGAGCAACAGCAGCAACGGTGTGTGGGATCAACTGATCATCGACCAAAGTGACACTGAGGCGTGGCCCTCCATTTCCCGTGCTGAGAGCCACGCCCTTGCAGGATGCTCCTTGGACACTGAGAGCACCACTGACATTAAAAACATGAGCATGGCCACAGGGGCTGGCCAACAGGGTCACTTTCCAGCCAACCACCCCAGTAAAACTGGCACCAGTCACGCAATGGGTTTGCTCTCCAGCCAGGGCGGGACCAGCCGAAGCTGGATCTCAGGCCCTTCTACCGCCCCAGGAGGAGAGGGAAAGAGTGACAACAGCGGTGCACCAGTTGTAGCAAAGGTTTGGGGCTCCTCCAACTTCAACTTGAACCTTAACCCCAATGCCAACCCTTCGGCCTGGCCAGCTCTGGGACATGAGGGGACAGGTGCAGGTGGTGGCAGCTCTGGAGGAAGCAGCCTTCCTCCTCCAAATCTCTGTAGCCTGCCTGATGCTCCACCCAACCAGGGCAATATGGGTGGTGCTAATGGAAGCACTACTGTTAAGGGTGCCAGCGGCAGCAGTGCCTGGGGTGGCTCGATGTCTACTGACCCCTCAGCACCTCATATCTCCCCATCCACTAATGTGTCCTTGAGCTCAGAACCTCAAAACCTTAACACTGATGGACCAAATCACACTAAGCAAGAGCCTCGGAGCCCTAGCCATGGCCTGCCCATCTGGAGTATGGCCAACACCAGCACAAGCCTTCTTGTAAAATCCACACAGGGAGCCTCACAGATGAACAGGGAGGAGGGCTCTGTCTGGGGAAATGGAGATGCCAAGCCCTCCAGCAGCCCCAGTGACTCTGGCTGGGATTCAGGGGGTGGCTGGGATCAGACAGCAGCTTCAGGCACAACTGGTTGGGAACA
The DNA here is from genome assembly GCF_902362185.1 of Chanos chanos. Taxonomy (NCBI): domain Eukaryota; kingdom Metazoa; phylum Chordata; class Actinopteri; order Gonorynchiformes; family Chanidae; genus Chanos; species Chanos chanos. Next base: position 21,752,105 of record NC_044502.1, read on the forward strand.
GGCTTCTTCCAGCAGTGACTGGCACAGGAATTCCAGTGGCGAGGCCAAAGGATGGGAGTCAGGCGGTTCTCCCACACAGGAACAGCAACTCAACCCCTGGACTCATGCAGCCAATGCCTCTGCTAGCGAAGGCAGCAGTGATAGTCTAGAGGGTCGGCCCCATAGGAGGGACCGTTCTTCTAAGCAAAAACACCCTCCTCTCCTGCCTGCTTGCGACCTGGACCCACGGGTTTTGTGCAACACAGGTTGGGGGCAGACCCCAGTACGGCAGCATACAGCCTGGGAGACTGAGGAGGCAGCATCCTCCAATCACAAGAATGATATCGGGACTGAAGCCTGGGGCACATCCTCTAATGCCTCCAGCTCAGGACCACTACCACCTTCAGGCAGTGCCAATCATAACTCCGGAACCACTTCAAGACCTGACTCTGGAGGAAAGAGTGAAGAGTGCAACCCAAACAGTGCAGCCACCCCAGGCTGGGGCACTGTTGAGTCTTGCCATAGTCAACCAAAGTCCGGATGGGGAGACCCTCCTAGCAACAAGAAACCACTCAGTGGTTCTGGGAACTGGGGCCAAGCTCCACCTGGAGGTCTTGCAGGCAGCATGCAGAAAACCAGTCAGTCATGGGGCTCTGAGGAGAAGTCCCCCACCTGGGATGACCCCTATTCTAAAGCCAAACTACAAGGCTGGGTAGAGGGGCCTAAGCCATCCCATGGTTGGGGCACCAGAGCCGGAGAGGACACTGGGACAGGTGAGTGGGGCGAAGCTGGAGATGTAAAGAAGAATGGCCCGTCCAGCAGCTCCTGGGAAGGAGAGGGATCTAGCTGGAAGGAGGCCCCTTGTAACTGGGGAAAGCCTGCAACAGGAGTTGGTAGAGGCTGGGCAGATACCTCATGCACCAGTACCCCAGGGCAAGGTTGGAATAACAAGTCTCAGGAGTTGGCAGCTAGCAGTGGGAGTGTGGGCTCGTGGGGAGGACCAGACTCAGTGAAGCAAAGTAGCACCGGTTGGGGTGGAGGGAATGGTGGAGCAGTGAAACAGGACCACAAAGGAGAGCCCACTGGCTGGGAGGAGCCCTCCCCACCCTCCATCCGCCGCAAGATGGAGATTGATGATGGTACCTCAGCTTGGGGTGACCCAAGCACTTACAACAAGGCAGTAAATCTCTGGGACAGGAACAACCCAAGCATGCAAGGCAAACCAGTTTCCAGCAACACCACTAACCCTCCCAACCCAAACCATCATCACCAGTCCCACAGTCAGCTTCCCATCAAGGGCCATGGCCATGGAGGGCCTACTGCAACTAACAACCATATCTCCCCTGATAACAATGGCCCACACCAGGCTAGCATCCCTCATAACAGGGCCCCCCTCATCACTCCAGGTAAGGGCACTGCCATTGATGCTAGATTTTTTTTCTTTTTTAGATTTTGCCTTTGTTGGGTAAATTATCTAGAACCAGAAGAAAATTAGATATCCATGTAGAACTGCAGCCTTACTCACACCATTGCATTTTGGTACACTATAAGATATATAACATTGCTGATGTTATATTTGCTCAATTCTACCCACAAGTCTATGGTCCTGTAAGTGGCAGTGTTTTGCAGAATGGCCAGCAAATTTGGCACACCTGGGATTTGAACCTATTAGTTCTAGTTGTAAGATGTAACTGAACAACTAAACAATAATTTATCAATACTCAGTTTTATTGTTATACAGAAGTGCCACATAATAGAGAGTACCTTACTGTAGCAACTAAGTCATGGAAAACCAATGAAAAACGTTTTCTGAAGAAAAAAAGTTTTAAATTTATCAGTTATGAAAGATGAATCTTTGAATGTTACAGTTGATAATCTTGCAGTGTCTGTTTGTGTGTGTGTGTGTGTGTGTGTGTTTGTGTACATACACCTGTGACTAAGATACAGGACCAGTCCTCGCATAGGAACAGTCATCTTAAGTCTGAGAAAAGCTGTTTACAAACTTTGTGTTAAAAATAATCATCTGCTGTGTCGTATCGGAGCCAGGGGGAAGTGTATAATTAGAGCTGGCCTGTTATCTGTGTTCCAGTCCCACACAGCTCTGGCAGGGCTAGCCTGCACACAGCTCTCCCTGCTGTTCAGCTCTGTCCTTGCACCTCCATACCTGACTGCATGTTCAGAGCTGCCTTTCTTTTCTTCCCTGTCTGGGACTCTGCTGGTGCACTAAATTACGATTAGGATTATTGGGAGTGCATGGAACCAAACAAAACTTAATTTAGTATAGAAATTATTTGGAGAAATAAGGCAAAAAGTTAATAACAAGATCTGCAGGACTTCTTGTGGTAGTGCCACTGAACAATGAGTGTGTGGTAATAAAGCTCAGTTCAGTTTAAAGCTGGTCTGCTCACAGCTAACTGTTCAAAATACAAGATATAATTCACTTACATGATGCAGGTCTGTAGTGTCTCTAAGACACCATAAAAGTTTAAAGAAAAAACAAAATACATACATACATACAGATGCTGCATCAGTTAAAAGACTATTCAACTATGATGCGCATGGTTCCAGCACATAGAGCAAAGCATAACATTAATGATATGATACAAAGATAACACTTGGTCTTACCTTACACAATGGTGAAGTATGGATGATACGGACGATATTTAAACATCATTGTTACCAACATTCTAGAGTACCTTAAACCCGGGTACATTTGAAAATGCATAATTATTTCTCCGTTAAACATTCTTATTGTGTTTAGATTTAGCAGCTGTTTTTTTCCTGTTTATAATTATTAAGCCAAACCGATTTAAAAATGAAATTAGTCATATTTGCTCGCAACGATCTTTTAACAACATTAGTAGCCTAGTCTATTATATGACAGACTCAATGTTAGAGCCATCCTTGAAATACAGCAATACAGCAAAGAAGCAATCGATTAATGCTTTTTAATGCTGTTGCCACTGTTCCTCTTGTTTACCAACGGCTCGAAGTGGAGATCATGCGATTAGTGAGTACTCGACAATAATGTAAAAACTCGAGAACTGATGTAACTGCTCGAGTACTCGAACGCTTGTGTACTCTGTGCAACCCCTTATATATATATATGTGTGTATATATATATATATATATATATACACACACACACACACACACACACACACACACAAACGCCCATAAGAGGAAACAATTTAACATGTGTATGACATCTCCTAGTGTACATTACTTAATCAGTCGTACTGTATTAATTAATATGACTTTTTACTGTGAAAACAGTTCGGGGCATCTCCAAACTCTAGTATTGTCTTATTCTTCTGAACAAAGCATTATTTACTGTGAATGAGTCAAACGTGGCATATCCACTAATCCGACGAGGCTAAAATCACAATCTGACAGCATTTACGATAAGATATATTTTCCTTCTAAAAAGATTTCTGAGATGCTTTTATTTAAATGTAAAATATATATGTATTATACATTTATCAACTGTGACGTGAATTATTTAAATATAAATATCAGCATGTGTTTTTGGCAGAGTTTTACATTTTGGAGAGCCATGTAAATGTTAGGGAGGGCCATACGTTTGTCAGTGCCAGGTCATGATGTCTGGTCCATATCTCAGGGCCAGGGTTGGGTGGGCATGCCTTGGGCAGTTTTAGATGAGTGATAGTTATTAGTTGCTGTGTTTATGGCCATGAAGTGAGTAGCTGACCTGACCAGAATGTCTGTGCAGGCTGGGGGGAGATGTCCAGCGTCCCCTCCAAACCCGAAAATACCTGGGGTGAGCCGACGCTCCCAGCAGCCACGGTGGACAATGGCACTTCAGCATGGGGCAAACCCCCGGGGAGCTGCGGGAGCTGGGGCGACAGTGATGCTGAAGGTTTCGGCCGAGGTAATGGAAATCCAGGATCTGCTCCCTGCAAGTCAGGTGAGTCTACTCATTCATTTTAGCTATCGGGTGTCATCACAATAAAAATCATTAGACTGATCCTGATTGATCTGTGGATATGATACTTAGAATACCCCAAGAATGATCCACACAAATGTATTGGAGTACAAGGCCACACTCAAAAATATTCTTCCAGCCACTCTCAAAAATATCCTTCCAGCCACAACTGGGATACAATCCTTTCTCAATAACCAAACTACTTTATGCGAAAAGTATTCCACCCTCTATTCTCACTCAGTCTCCTGATCACCCCCTGAATACTGTTATGTTGGCCAAACACGCCTCACACAAGTCTTAAGAACATTCCACAAAACCCTGGACTCATCATTCATGTCTAGGAGATTTCAGAAAGTTCTTGACTGTACATCACAATGACTCAAACTTGGCTAAAGTAACAAAATACTTGGCTGCTTAAAATCTGCACTGAGACCAAATTTTTATTTCTCACCCATTGCCTTGTCAAGACGTACTCTGAACACTTCTTTGTCTGTTTTTTGGAACCATTAAAATGGCCCTCTGCGATCAACTGGTGACCTGTCCAGGGTGTTTCCCTGCCTTTCACCCAATGAATGCTGGGATAGGCCCCAGCACCCCTGACCCTAATTAGGATAAGCAGCTTAGATAATAAGTGAGTGAGTGAGTAAAATGGCCCTTTTTCCCATTGTTTTCCCTGTCTAGCTCCCAAATCTATGCAAGATGGTTGGGTGAGTGGGGAGGACATGAACCTGTCTGCCGGCCAGTGGGAGCAGGATGAGGGTGACATGTGGAACAGTACAGCCTCCCAGGAGAGCAACTCCTCCTGTAGCTCCTGGGGCAACCCACCTAAGAAGGGCCCACAAAAGGTTAGTCACAATAGCAGCAGAAGGCCCACAGAAGGATAGACCATAGTCACGTTCTTTTCCTCAATGCTTTTTCAGTAATCTGTTTAGCAGTTTGTGATATATGAAGGCAGGAAGACTTGGTTTGGTGAGTGTTGTATCCTTTTCAAAAATGTTAAAAGTACTGGTGACTTGCTGAATTTCGTACTCTGGACCAGACCCTTATCGTGTTTTTTATTTTTATTTTTGATACAGTTTTATCATACATCCCAGATTCATAAATGTAAGAGCCTCCAAGAGCATTACCACAAAGCCAGTCATTCAGTCTATTACCTGTGTAAAGCACAGCTGAAAGGCCACAGTTAACACAGAAATTGAAACTTAAGTAATCATTTGTGTGTTGTGTTCTGTTAGGCAAAGGTTCCTAACAAGCAAGATGATGCCTGGATCATGAATCGCCTTATCAAGCAGCTGACTGACATGGGCTTCCCTGTGAGTACAGCCAAAACAATGCCTCCAGTATTACAGGACCACATGCCGAATACACCAAATACAGAAGAATCTGCACCCTGGTTTGGTACTGGTGTTATGTGCTGACAGACGGTTCACTTCCCTCCATCTCTCTCTCTCTCTCTCTCTCTCTCTCTCTCTTTCTCTCTGTGTGTGTGTGTGTGTGTGTGTGTGTGTGTGTATGTGTGTGTGTGTGTGTGTGCACAGAGAGACCCTGCGGAAGAGGCTCTTAAGAGTAACAACATGAACCTAGATCAAGCTATGAGTGAGTATCATGTCTTTTCCACACAGGTGTGGTGGGACTCCTCTTTCTTTGATGCACCTGCTGTTCTGCTCCAGATGATTTGCAGTGAGGGTTTGGTTTTGTAGGTGCTCTGTTGGAGAGGAAGACAGAACTGGACAAGAGGGGCATGGGAGTGTCTGACTATAACAATAGCCTGGTCAACAAATCAATTGGTTGCAGGCCTTCTGTCATCTCCAAAGAACCCTCAGACCGCGCCCTCTTCCTAGACAAGGTAAACTAAGCATTCACTGGCTCACATACCTGTAGACAAAGCCTCATACATATGTACACTGCTGCAGTTATTAAACAGCTTCAGCTGCCTATTCAGTACTTTTTTGCTGGTAACTGCACACTACAGAGTTTTCTGTTCCCAGTGTACTTTTGACATTTGTTAGAGCTTATATTTGCCATTATTGAATGTTTGGGTTATGGTGATGCTGGAGTGGTGCTGATTTACTTTGTTGATGTTCTCATGCAGATGTTGGACCACACCATTTCACTAATGTTTTTGTGTGTGTGTGTCCCTGTCCCTAGGATGGTGGCCTAGCAGAAGACGTCCAAACTTCACCGTTTATGCCTTCTCCCAGCCTGAAGCTCCCACTAGCCAGCAGCGCCATCCCCAGTCAAGGTTTGGGGATAGCCATGCAAAACTTGAACAGCAGACAGGTGAGTGTGTCTCAGGGAGTTGTCGGTTGGTGTCACTGTTCTGTTTGAGCTCTCTGAGGACGGACATGGGATTGATAAGTGTGTGTCTCCATGTCGTAGATGCAGAGTGGAATGTTTGTCGGTAGTGGAGCAGCACAAACCAGGACTGCTCATCAGACCCCTCCACAGCCAACAGTGCCACCTGTCAACTCCTCACAGCCTAGTCTACGCACTCAAGTGCCTCAGTTTCTCTCCCCTCAGGTCGGACACACACACACACACCCAATGTAATACACACATCTCAGTGCATGGTTCAGTTTTGGTTTGTGGAATAAGTTTAGACTTTGGTAGTTTGACTGTCAGAGTGGGGCACATTCTCCTGGTCAAAACTAGGAATGGGCATTTCAAGCAAAAATATTATTCGATGTTCTCTAAGAACTATTCAACCACTCTTCGAAGTAGAGTCTGACCGATTAACTGGGGTGTCGATATTATCGGCCGATATGAGCTAGTTGCAGATGAATCAGTATTGGCGCTTGTAACGGCTAATAAATGACAATTAGTTTTGCTGCAGCAACGTGAAAGCCAGTACCGTCAGTCAAACATCAAAATTATGTTTATGTTTAACGTTACAGTTATTGAGTGGGGTAGGCTAGCAAACTTGATTGTAGGCATGGGAGGCACATCTGACCCAATATTCAGAACAGTGGTGTTTGTTCCAACCAAATATTTTCCAAAATTTTGCTTTTAAAAACATGAATAAATTTGTCGGGAGAATTTGGCTCTCATCTAACCTACTGACTGAGGGGACAAAAAACTTTTAGCTGACAAATTCAGTTGCATAAGCGTAAACGATTCTGTTGTTATGGCAACATTTATCAATGACTCAGAGCAAGTGGCGTTGATAGGGATTGTGGGGATAGTGACATCTTTCCGTGCATGAGTTTTCCGTCATGGATAAAAGGAAGGGGAGAACAATCAGGCTGATGCATACTAGTCTACTCAATGCATGGAAGAGCCTATGTTCTTGGCTAAATTAGCGAGTAATTAATTTTTTTTTTTTTTTAATTCACAAAGAGTACAAGGAACAAGGAGTAATCGTCATAATAACGATTGTTACCTCCAATAGTGAAAACACAGTTAAGCCCTTGATTACAGGTGTATTTTTGAAACAGCGTGGCAGTTCTAGTAAACAAACAACGGTTATTTCATCTATATTTTTCTCAAGGATTATATATTTCTGCTTGATTTCCATCATATCGGATTTTCTGCCAAATTGGACTTTATGAAAAAAATTTTAAAAATTTTAGACCAAACCTCACAAAACTTATTAGATGGACTTCTGATTTTCAAAAGCATTTGTTCATCATAGCCAATCGAAATCAACAGCAAAGTCACCAAAACTTAACTGAGCTCATGTTACAGCAATGCTTTAAGGTGTGAAGACCAAACTTGGCAGACTGACTCAAGACTCCACCCAAAAGGAGTGCAGGAAAAATTGCCCCATTTTACCATTTGGCGCTATAATAAGAAAAAAACATGTATTTGCTCATTACTCTTCATGTCTTTAATCTAAAATCATGATTGTAATTGGATGTCATGCCTTTTTTGATCCTGAGCTCTGGACATGTTGCCTTTCCTGTTCCTCAGTCGTATTTGATGGCGAAGTCACCAAACAGGAAGTGAGGTCATAACTCAGTGACGGTTTAATGTATCAAAACCAGACTTGGTCCACAGACTTGGGAGTCCTTTCTTAGGAAGCACAGAATTTCTGCATCATTTCACCAGTGGGGGGAGTGCTGTATTAAGCAAAATTGTGTTTTAGCTAATAACTATTGATATGTTTGCCTTAGATGACTGATTCACATGTCTGGAGATACTGTGGGAGGTCCCAAGGCCATGACATGGCAACTTGTCATGTCAGTCTAATAATTGTGGCCGCCATACTGAATTTTACTGAAATCTTTAAAAAATTTTCACAGGCCACAAAGTTTGTCCAATGTTCCCAAACTTGGCACAGATGATCTTCAGGCCAAGCCTCACAAAAGTTATCAGATGGATTTTTGACTTTCGAAATCCTATGTTCGTCACTGCCAAACAAATTAGGCAGCGAAGCTGCCGAACAGGAAGTGAGGGCATATCTCAGCAAGGCTTTGATGTGTTGATACCAAACTTGGTATATTGACTCAGGAGTCCTTCCTGAGGATGAGCAAAAATTGGTGTCATTAGACCACTGGGGGGTGCTGCAGTGAGCAAAAACAACTTTTTGCCTTGTAAGCGTTGATGTGTTTCTCTTATCAAAAGTGATTCTTGTGTCAACTGACATAAGTCTTGCTATCAGTGTTACAGTCTGTCTTTTAACATGATCAAGCTGCGATGGCGACTTTGCCCTGCTGGGCTGCTTGGCCCCCTCATTGCTGCTTGCAGCTATATTTTTTGATTTTGAAGGGGAAATATCAGAAGAGCAGCCAGCTGCCTGCATTAAAAATTATTATTATTAAAAATAATTGAAATTATACTTTAGTATAGGTTTCACAAATAATGAAATACTTCATCTTTTGGCAGATTAGTACCACATCATCGTAAGTATCATGACTTTGAAAAGACTGTGCAAGAAACTGTATTTCATTATTTGTGAAACCTATACTAAAGTGTAGCTTCACAAGATGCTTCATGTTCCTCATTTAACATAGGCGGCAGGCTGCTCTTCTGATATTTCCCCTTCAAAATAACACATAGCCTAAAACTGTATTCTTGTAATAGCCTACAACAACTTTTCCCGTAAAATGACGACTTCATTCTAGTAATATTTTTACTTCTTTCTTGTAAAATTACGACTTTATTATCAGAATATTACAACTTTATTCTTGTAACATTACGACCTTATTTTCAAAATCTCAGAATATTATTTTCCTCACTTTGGCCGTAATACTCCGTCGTAGCACTGCACCTCATTTTAATTTTTTTTTTTTTTTTTTTGAAGGAGTTCCACACAGCTTTTTGGTGGCTGTAGTAGTCTTTGGTTTGCATGTTTCTTCTGTTTGAACAGTAGCAGTGAATCTCACGGGACCACTTGCGTTTTACCGGCGCCTGGTAGAAACACGTTCTTCTTTTGTTGTTTAATGGCAGTTGGCAAACAGCTTTTATGTGCATTACCACCACTTTCTGATGGTAGTAACGCATTACTTACTACCAGGTGCCGGTAAAAACAAGGGAGAATATGTTTAATAATTAATGATTAATGATTTTTTTATAATTTAATGACTAATTCAAAAATTCGAAAAACATGACCCATCCCTAGTCAAAACCTCGACCACTTTAAGACACACCAAACTGTGGCCCATTCTTTCCTTTAAAAGCACCCAGTGTGTATTTCACTGTGAACTGTCTCTGATTTAATGTCCACTGATCTTGATCAATAAGTGTCAGTCTTTTTATCTTAATTGGCTGTCACTCATTTTATCCTAAGCCAGTTATAGTTGTATTTGTTATATATAAAAGAGAAACTCCATTAACATCTGAGCTCCAAGTAAGCATTTCCACCAGCCTACATCTGTATGAGAGTGGCTCTGGTCCTTTGGCTACATGATAAGTAAATGATCTTTAAAAATACATCTCATGCATAGATTTAATTCTGGCCAATCAGAAGCACCTGTTATTTCATAATTGTTACATTGTTGTGTATAACTGTCAAAGCTTTATAACTGATTTAATAACTGGAGTTGGATAAAGTTGTGCATGGCCTTGGGAGCTGCTGGTAGCTTGGTTGAAGATTCTGAAGGTTGTGATACATTCGCAGCTTGTGGTTTTTGTCAGGGGATGGAATCCCCTGGGGGAAACATGAAACCCCAGAGAGAGGCACACACACACACACACACACATTCTGATGCATCTTTACAGCGCTGCTACAGCCAAAACACATGCTCAGAACTGTGGGCACGAATGAACACCCGTAATAGAGTCAGATATAGCCACACGCACACACACACACACACACACACAAAATCTTACAGATTAATTTATTATTGATTGATGTTTAGAATTAATTTATCTGTGATCTGGTGTCTACCTTCCATCTGCCTTATACAGAAGAACTGCTGTACCTTATGCATAAAACTTTACCTTCTGCTGTCCTCTCACAGGTTCAAACACAGCTCTTACAATTTGCAGCAAAAAACATTGGTCTCAACCCTGCACTTTTAACTTCACCAGTAAACCCTCAGCACATGACACTGCTCAACCAACTCTACCACCTGCAACTGGTGAGTGCCTGCCACCAGTCTTGTGTTAAACATGATCCTTTCCAGCTTTTAAACCCTCTAATGAAACAGTCTTAATGTGTCCCATTTAAACAAAGCAAAGCCTGGCCTGTCATTTGCTTTTACATTTGGCTACACATTGGAGTGAGCCGGTTTGGCCTTGTCCACACAGGCATACCAGCGTTTACAAATTCAGCAGCAGATGTTGCAGGCGCAGCGCAATATTTCTGGTCCCATCAGACAACAAGAGCAGCAGGTGAGACACTGCTTCTTCTGTCTTCTTCTCCATGTCTTTCCTCACCCTCACTGCCATCATGCATTTTTTTTAACTATGCGTGCGTGCGTGTGATCCTGCAGGTTGCACGTACAATCAATAACATGCAGCAGCAGATTCAGCAGCACCAGCGGCAGCTGGCCCAGGCTCTGCTGATGAAGCAGCAGCCGCAGCCGTCCTCCCACCTCGGCCCGCACCCCAACGGAGGAAAATCAGCACTAGACTCCTACCCTGGGCACCCCCAGGCCACTGGCCTCTCTGACCTACAGACCAAAGAGCCTCCGGCTGCCCCGTGCTCCTTCAGCACTTACCCACTCTGTGAGTGCTTCATCACTGCTGCGTTTTCGCTGACTGTAAAGAGAGCCTGGTTTAGTTAAACCTCTTTTGTGACCAAGAGTGAACTCATGTTGCATGGTATTTTACGTGTCAGTTATGTAGAACAAAGAGAAAAACACTACAGACTTTCAGAGTGCATCATTTGGTCAGTAGTTAAATGGTGAAGTTGTTGAATGTGTCATTTGTGGCTGCGTCCAGCTGGCCTAAACCCCAACATGAACGTAAACTGTGTGGAGGTGAGTGGCCTGTCTGTGAAGGATTCCCCCCAGCCACAGTCACGGCTCGCACAGTGGACACACCCCAACTCCATGGAGAACCTGTCAGGTATCTCCTCACCTATAGAGCCCAACCTCAGCAAGCATGGTATGAGCCCTGTTCACTCCACCACCATACTGTCACTTTTCTCACAGTCCAGATTAACTCCATATATGACTGCAGTAACATAATGCATGTTGAAAGTAGAAGCAGAAGTAGAAGTAGGGCATACATGTGAGTAGTTTGAATAATACAGGCAGTAAAAATATGAGATAAAATACATTTTGTGTGTGTGTGTGTGTGTGTGTGTGTTTGTGCGCGCACGTGTGTGCATGCGTGCGCATACGTGTATGTACGTGCGTGTGCACACGTGCGTGTGTGTGATTGTGTCTGTGTTGTCTCTCCACAGGCCCCAGTCTTGGCTCCACAGGCAAGCCCACTCTTGATGAGTCCTACAGCCCATACAATCTGATCCCCAGCTCTGAGTCCCCAGGCAGCCCCCTAGTGGGCCCTGACAGCTGGGGCCAAGGCAAGACCACCAGCGACAAGATGTCCAATGGGACCAGTGTCAGCTGGCCTCCAGGTGAACAGGAATACAGCCACGCACACTCTTAGGATGCTCTGTTCAGCTCCACTGGCTGATAGACAAAACACACTAACTTTAATTGCTCTCAAGAATCCGCAGATTTGCTTGGGTTTAGTCTCTTAGTCCTGTCTTGTGAAATCCCATATCCAGAGTTCTGCCCAGGAGTTCCGTGGAAAGGACTGCAGAATATTGACCCTGAGACTGACCCCAACGTGACCCCAGGAAGCGTGCCAAGTGGTCCCACCATCAACACTAACATCCAAGATGTGAACCGCTACCTGCTGAGAGACAGGAGTGGAGGTACTGTCGCATTTTTGTCATTATCTTTTTAATCTTTAGAAACAGGTTTCCATGGAAAACATATCCAGGATGAAAAATTTGAGACAGCTAAAGGATGTTTTCCCATGTTGGTCAACGAAAACTACAGACCTCTCCAGTTCACTCCAGTGAATCTAGAGCTGGGCACACAGAAAAGGTTTGATCACACTGCCTCACCCTGTTTGAAAGACATTCACTGGTGGTCCACTGAGGTTCTGCTGAGATATTTGTCACCTCACAGTTCCATTTTCATTCACTGTCTCATTTCTCACTGGATGTCAGACCACTGAATTGGAACTTGGGGTTGCTGCCAAAGCTCCATGTTCAAAGTTCACATATAAAGAGAACTGCCTTATGGCCATAAAACAAAGTGAATTCAAACTGAACTCAAACCTGTACCTGAGGTGATCTGTGTTTGATTGCAAATGCAAATTCTGTAAGCAAGAATTCTCTTGTCATTCAGCAACATGGAATATGGCAAACCACTTGAAACGGGTCAGTTGCATAGCTAGGTGGCCATCGAGAAAGAGACTGAAGACAAACGTTTACTTTTTCATCTTCAATATCTCAAATCTTAAATTGCAAGTGTTTAATTTGTTTTTTTTGTTCGTTTACACTTAAGATTTACGCATTATGTTGAAGGAGAAATACAGTAGCCTATGTTACGACCCCGTCTAGGGTAGGGTGAACATAAATGGGTTGGAACTCCCTCCTTAACTTGCCGCCACCGATCTCAACACCAACACCATGTTAGGAATCGTTAGTCAGCTTTATTTTAAATCATGTTTGTTTGACTGTAGAGGGGTCTGATTCTCTCTCAAGTGTTCACACACATGAAAATTCTGCTGAACCAGTTTGAACTGGCAAATCTTGGCTGAACAGGGCCAGGTGTGGCGTTAATTGCATTTTAATTCCCAGTTGCTGTGTTTTATCATTTATTACGTAATAGGAGAGAATTTTATGTGTGTAGTAGGAGTCGTAAAGGAGTTGTTAAACTCAGCACTGAGTTTAATCGTTCTCTCACAGAGAATCTCCTCCTTTTATTTGGCCATTGTCAGCTAAACTGCAACATCATCAAACAACTGTATGATGCTTTCTTTTTCTTACATCTTTTTACTTTTACCTATCCAAATCTCCTCTTATTTTCTATCGGTCAAAATCCTTGCCACTTCTTCTTTTCTTTTCTTTTCTTTTTTTTAAACACATCATAGGCTCTTCCCCAGTGTCATGTCAGAATGAGGTTTTGCGTCCGCCCGCTGATTGGCCAGTCAGTGGTTCTTTCGGTTTGTCCTCCCCTGAGGCAGACGAAACAGGTACAGAAAGCCTTACAATCCCTTTAACTTGCCCCCCCCCATTACAGCTCACCTTCACTCTGACCCTGTGACCCTGAGACTTCTCCTTATGGGATGACCTTTGCATTTGTCCTTACTCTGATTCCATCCCAGTCGATCTGCCCTAGAGCCTCTGCCCTGGTGCTGTTTGTCAGAACAGACTGTGCTCACAGGTGGGGGGTGTGCTCTGTTGTTAGGAGGCATGACCTTAAGTGACCCATAAACTTTCCCTGTGCCATCCTTTTTCAAGTGGCACCCATTTAAACATATGCCCACTGACATCTTTCTGTTTTGCAGTCTCCTTTGTCAAACGCAACCAGCATACTTAGGTGCTGTGTGTAACAGCAGTGTGCCCTGGTGTCTCTCATTGAGTTGTCTGTATTATTGTCTGTTGTCTGTATTATTGTCTGTTGTTTCTGGCTTAGATTTCTCATTTCCTCTGCAGGTAAACTCTCAGACCTGAAGTCCACCTGGTCCCCTGGGCCAATCTCACACACGCAGGCCTCTCTGTCCCATGAGCTCTGGAAGGGGTCCCGAAACACCACAGCTCTAACACGACCTCCCCCAGGCCTGACCAACACCAAGCCGTCCTCCACCTGGGGGGGGCCCTCCCTGGGTCTGGTGCCTGGCTGGACCAACTCCTACTCCTCAGGTATGGACTCCTCAGGTACTGATTGCCTATTTCTGGGCTTTGTTGCTGTGTTTTATACTGTGAGTGGACAGAGTGGCCCCATAGAACCAGCATGTCTGACTGTGGCTGGAAGGTTTTGAACATCTGTTCTCTGGTTATGCAGCCTGTTGGTTCTGTAAGACGATAACTTTCATCATGAACCTTAAACTACACATAATTATAATAATATTAACAAATGTTTTATGACCCATGACTACAGCACTGGCAATGCATGAATCAAGATGAATATGAATGTGGTGTAATTAAGACAGGGGAAAAAGTCTGTTTATGTTACAGGAATTATGGAAATCATGAATCTTACAAAATCTTGAATCTTACATATTAATTGGGAAGAAGTTCTTGGTGACAGCACATTCATGTTCATATTTAGACTTGTCTTTAAATAAACAATTAAACAAGGTTTTTAGAGTCTTACTTTCTTCTTCCTTTTTCTTCTCTCTGACCTGGCACAGGTACCACATGGAGTACAGACAGCCCTAGCAGGACCAGTAGCTGGCTGGTGTTGAGGAATCTCACTCCTCAGGTGCAGTTCTCAGTAGAGCAGTCAGTCTGTGTGTGTGTGTGTGTGTGAGCTGAGTCACTCTGTCAGTGTCTGAGTTCATCTGTGTTCTTGGTGCATTACAGATCGATGGATCCACGCTGCGTACGCTGTGTATGCAGCATGGCCCTCTCATCACATTCCACCTCAACCTGACCCAGGGCAACGCTGTTGTCCGGTACAGCTCCAAGGAAGAGGCTGCCAAAGCACAGAAATCCCTGCACATGTTCGTACTGCCAGCCCTTACCAGTCCCACTCCAGCCCTCACCAATCACACTCCAGCCCTTACCAGTCCCACTCTAGCCCTCACCAATCACACTCCAGCCCTTACCATTCACACACCAGCCCTCACCAATCACACTCCAGCCCTCACCATTCACACACCAGCCCTTACCAGTCCCACTCCAGCCCTCACCAATCACACTCCAGCCCTTACCAGTCCCACTCCAGCCCTCACCAGTCCCACTCCAGCCCTTACCAGTCCCACTCCAGCCCTCACCAGTCCCACTCCAGCCCTTACCAGTCCCACTCCAGCCCTCACCAATCACACTCCAGCCCTTACCATTCACACACCAGCCCTCACCAATCACACACCAGCCCTTACCAGTCCCACTCCAGCCCTCACCAATCACACTCCAGCCCTTACCATTCACACACCAGCCCTCACCAGTCCCACACCAGCCCTCACCAATCACACACCAGCCCTTACCAGTCCCACTCCAGCCCTCACCAGTCCCACTCCAGCCCTTACCAGTCCCACTCCAGCCCTCACCAATCACACTCCAGCCCTTACCATTCACACACCAGCCCTTACCAGTCCCACTCCAGCCCTCACCAATCACACTCCAGCCCTTACCATTCACACACCAGCCCTCACCAGTCCCACACCAGCCCTCACCAATCACACACCAGCCCTTACCAGTCCCACTCCAGCCCTCACCAGTCCCACTCCAGCCCTCACCAATCACACTCCAGCCCTTACCAGTCCCACTCCAGCCCTCACCAGTCCCACTCCAGCCCTCACCAATCACACTCCAGCCCTTACCAGTCCCACTCCAGCCCTCACCAGTCCCACTCCAGCCCTCACCAATCACACACCAGCCCTTACCAGTCCCACTCCAGCCCTCACCAATCACACTCCAGCCCTTACCATTCACACACCAGCCCTCACCAGTCCCACACCAGCCCTGACCAATCACACACCAGCCCTTACCAGTCCCACTCCAGCCCTCACCAGTCCCACTCCAGCCCTCACCAATCACACTCCAGCCCTTACCAGTCCCACTCCAGCCCTCACCAATCACACTCCAGCCCTTACCATTCACACACCAGCCCTTACCATTCACACACCAGCCCTCACCAATGACACACCGGCCCTCACCAATCACACACCAGCCCTTACCAGTCCCACTCCAGCCCTCACCAATCACACTCCAGCCCTTACCATTCACACACCAGCCCTCACCAATCACACTCCAGCCCTTACCATTCACACACCAGCCCTCACCAGTCCCACACCAGCCCTCACCAATCACACTCCAGCCCTTACCATTCACACACCAGCCCTCACCAATCACACAACAGCCCTCACCAATGACACACCAGCCCTCACCAATCACACACCAGCCCTCACCAGTCCCACACCAGCCCTCACCAATCACACTCCAGCCCTTACCATTCACACACCAGCCCTCACCATTCACACACCAGCCCTTACCATTCACACACCAGCCCTCACCAATCACACACCAGCCCTCACCAATCACACTCCAGCCCTCACCATTCACACACCAGCCCTCACCAATCACACACCAGCCCTCACCAATCACACACCAGCCCTCACCAGTCACACACCAGCCCTCACCAATCACACACCAGCCCTCACCAGTCACACACCAGTCCTTACCAATCACACACCAGCCCTTACCAGTCACACACCAGCCCTCACCAATCACACACCAGTCACACACCAGAAGTGGCAGCTGGTGCTAAAAATTTTTTGGGGGGCCTTACCAGTCACAACCAGTCACAGACCAGCCCTTACCAGTCACACACCAGCCCTTACCAGTTGCACATCAGTCACACACCAGCCCTTACCAGTCACATACCAGTCACAGACTAGCCCTTACCAATCCACACACCAGTCACATACCAGTCACAGACCAGCCCTTACTAATCACACGCCAGCCCTTACCAGTCACACGCCAGCCCTTACCAGTCACACACTAGTCACACACCAGTCACAGACCAGCCCTTACCAGTCACACACCAGTCACACGCCAGCCCTTACCATTCACACACCAGTCACAGACCAGCCCTTACCAGTCACACACCAGTCACAGACCAGCCCTTACCAGTCACACACCAGTCACAGACCAGCCCTTACCAGTCACACACCAGTAACAGACCAGCCCTTACCAGTCACACACCTGTCACAGACCAGCCCTTACCAGTCACACGCCAGCCCTTACCAGTCACACACCAGTTACACGCCAGCCCTTACCAGTCACACACCTGTCACAGACCAGCCCTTACCAGTCACACACCAGCCCTTACCAGTCACACACCAGTCACACACCAGCCCTTACCAGTCACACACCAGCCCTTACCAGTCACACACCAGTCACAGACCAGCCCTTACCAGTCACACACCAGTCACACAGTTTAAGTAGTTGTTTAGCAGTTCTGTAGTGGTTCTTGATGAGACAGTGAGTGAGTCGACATTGATTTCAGCCTGACCCATTGTTCTCATCTCTTTCTCTCCACATCATTATCCTCTCTCTTATCCTTATTCTCTCTTTCTTTCTGTGAAACCTTTCTGTGCCTCGCAGGTGCGTGCTGGGTAACACAACTATCCTTGCAGAGTTTGCTGGAGAGGAGGAGGTGAACCGCTTCTTCGCACAGGGCCAGACCCTTACCCCCACCGCCAACTGGCAGGCCAATCCGGGCACGGGTCAAACGCGGCTAGCGGGCACGGGCACGGCCTCCTCGCACCCCATCAGTCACTGGAACAGCGGTAGCCTGGGAGGAGGAGGTGGTGCAGGAGCAGGAGGAGTGGGGGGTGGAGGGGGTGGGAAGGCGGGGAGTGAGCTGCTGTGGGGAGGCGTGCAGCAGTACTCCAGTCTGTGGGGACCACCCAGCGCAGAGGATGCCCGTGTGATAGCGAGCCCCACCCCAGCCAACACACTGCTGCCTGGAGACCTACTGAGCGGTGAGGCCATGTAGAGGACAACCCGCAAACAGAAGACTCCCATCAAAGAAAAACATCTAAACATTTAAAAAAAAATACTAAGAATTTATACAGAAGCAAAAACCAAGCAAATCATGTGTTGATAATCAACATCAGTGGAACTGTGAAAGCAGAGACAGGAAGTTTCTGTAAAGGCTGCTGACCTTCACATAGTTTTTCTTTTATTCTGTGTGTCATCTCATTGACTTTTTGTGATGTTTGTTACAATACTCTGTAGGACTTAGTTTTTTGGGGCGGGGAGCATAGAAGAGATCAGTGACAAAGCGAATCAACACTGAGCCTTTACTGATGAACCTACTCAAAGAAACTGATTGTTTGCTTTGTATTTTTATATGTTTTTCACCACCCCTTTGCCTAGCCGCTCCGCGTCGTCCCTCACACAGCCCCATCATTCCATACCTCTCTCCTGCCCCTCGCTCAAATACTCTCATCACTTTTGGACTTGCCTGTATGGTTTGTATAGTAGCACTATAAACTAAAAAAAATAGCCTTAAACTGCTAACCAGCCCAATGTCCCACACTCACTCTGGACTTACTGAAGAAAACTGTTTGACAATTGCACCTGTCTTTTCTGAGCCAGCGGAGTACAGCGTTGCCCAAATAAGCAACAGCACCACAGGAGTGCTCTGCCCTGAGAGCACAGCCCGTACCATGCACATCAGCCCCGGACACACCCACTGGCCCAGTGCGCACATCAGCCCCGGACACACCCACTGGCCCAGTGCGCACATCAGCCCCGGACACACCCACTGGCCCAGTGTGCACATCAGCCCTGGACACACCCACTGGCCCAGTGCGCACATCAGCCCTGGACACACCCACTGGCCCAGTGTAAAACTCAGCCAACGAAGAATGCCAGTCTGCTACAGTTAACGTAACTTTATGAAGTAATGCTTTCTAGAGCTGTCAGAATTCTCTTCAGAACCATACCACAGCTGACCTGAATGGACTGTCTGCAAAATGGGGTATTTTTGTTTTCCCTGTCAGTTGAGTGGATGACCTCAGTCTCTTTTTGTGACCTTGTCTTATCATGTTTGTGTGATGTGCAATATGCGCCGTCCTTATTTATGTACTGCTAGTCCACATACTGGCTAGACAGTCCTTATCCTGTTCTCGCTAAAAAAAAAAAGAGTCATTTAATCCTGCAGAAGTTGTTTAATCCTGTGCCCACTGAGTGTCTGATGGCTCGGGGGAACTGCTGTCTCAGAGTGTGAGACAGCTGTGGATAAACTAGCCCCTCTTAAATTACCCCAATGCAAACACACACGTACACACAACGCAAACACATGCACAGACACAAACACACACACAAACAGCCACCAAAGGTGGGAAAGAGCTTCAAACCAAATAAGAGATGTTTCCCACAACTCAGCAGACAAAGGTGCACATTTTGCTGCATTTGGTACAAATATATGGAACAAAGAGACTCTGATCTAAAAAAAAACAACAACAAAGGTCAGATATCAAAGCACTTAGACTTGTCAAACCCCTACATCGATGCCAACAAATTAGAATCAGAGAAGCAACAGCTGAAACTGGAAAAGCGAAGGAACAAAAGCAATCTGTGTGGCTTTTCTCTGCTTGTTATGAACTGCAAGCAGATCCATGTTTTCCTCTTTTTTTAGTTTTTAAAATTTTTTTGGTTGTTACACAACCCCACCTTCTATGGACTTGGTAGCAAAATGAAGCATAGTTGGAAATTCTGCATGGTGTGTATGTGTAGATTTCTCTCCCTGTATATATAAGTGAACATCACTGTTCCAGTTCTCCAGACCCATTGCTTTGGTTTGCTTTTCTGAAGATGTGTTCATGTTAAGGAAGGGGCCCTGTGTCAGC
The DNA here is from genome assembly GCF_902362185.1 of Chanos chanos. Taxonomy (NCBI): domain Eukaryota; kingdom Metazoa; phylum Chordata; class Actinopteri; order Gonorynchiformes; family Chanidae; genus Chanos; species Chanos chanos. The sequence goes on from NC_044502.1 coordinate 21,771,963, forward strand.
CCTGCCAAGCTTTTATGATGTGTGGCCATACAGTGCCTGTCTCCCGCAGTCTCCACGGTGCCCTTGCATGACTCCACGGCTGCCCTCTCCCGCAGGGCGCCCTGAATGCCAGACTGGACCACCAGGCTGACACCCGCCCGTCAGCCACTCCTTCAGTACTACTGCGCCAGCACACTGGACCTCATCTCAGAGTCCCCTCTCTCAGACCTACTCTCTCTCATGCAAAGATCACTTTAGCTGGAAGTGGGCATGCTTGTCTGGTGTTTTATTTTTGAATATATAGATATGAATTTTGTTTTTTTGTTTGTTTGTTTGGTTGGGGTTTTTTTTGGCGGGGGGGGGGGGGGGGGGGGGGGTGGTCACCAGTTTTGTCAGCATTGCTGTTATTGTGAAGATGTTATTTTTGTTGTGTGTGTGTGTGTGTGTGTGTGTGTCCATGCAGTGGTCTTTAAGGCAGCCCTTCTACTGCACATGTGCAGGAAAAAAAAACTGGTATGAGAGGCACACCTCAGTTCAGTGCAACTGCTCTTGTTGCTATAGCAATGCGTTTGGTTTGACTGAAAATAGCAGGTTAGTGTGATAGTGGTGTTCTTTTTAATGGGAAGACTGAGTGCAGGACCAGATTTCTGTAGTATAGGAAGGATTAGAGGTGCTCAGTCCGCTTTCTGTGTCCTTCCATCCGTCCGTTCTCTCTTCCCCTCAGACCAGTCAGGCCACAATCAAACTGGTGCTTCACACAAACAGCTGGCAGTCTTTCCTGCCTTGGGTTTGTCGGTAGCCATGGCAACCAAGATGCAGGACTCTAATTCTATGCAAAGGCTGAGCGAAGCACGTTAACAGGCATCAGCAGTGTTCCCCTTCTGCCCGTTTGGGTCTGTGACGATCCAACCCGGCGTCCGCTCAGTGTAGCAGTTCATTTTCAAAAGATCCAACAGACCAACAAACTGTCTGGTGTGTTTGGACAGACCTGAGTCCACAGCCCTAACAGTTTTCCCTGGCATTTACAAACCGTCTCAGGGCTCAGGTGAGCACAACATTTCTTTGACATGAAGAGGAAGATGGTGTGTGTGTTTTTTGTTGTGGTATTTGAATAAGAATGTGGGGTGAGGGAGAATAAGGGATGGGTTTCTCCAGAATGTTCCGACAGACCTCGCTGAAACAGTGAGGGTCACACACAACCCCGTTTTATCTTGAAACTGAAGTAGGGAAGACGTGCCAAGATATCCACTTCTGACTGGAAAAAATAATCCCTGCTCTTCATAAATTTCTATGCCACTAAAAGGAAATTAGAATTTTAACTGGAGATGAAGGGGACCAGAGGTGTAAATGGTGATTATATTGTTGTTGAGTGTGTAGAGACAGAGGTGTAAATGGTGATTATACTGGTGTTGAGTGTGTAGAGGCAGAGGGATGGAGAAAGGCTACGGATGCCCAGGCTGACGGGTAACACACAGTTAAACTGGGGCTCCTGAATATGTCGTTGCACTGAAAATGTTTGGGTACTTCTTTAACCAAAAAAAAAGTTTTTGTTAATGGTGTTTTATTAATAAGGTTTGTTTTGGATGCAGAGGCCGACAGAGCAACCATGTTTATGGTAATTAATTCTTTAGGGCATTGATTTTAGGGTAATGTCACAGATCTGGAGCCCATAGGCTGGGATCATACATAGTTTTAAAGGATCTTTAAGCCTTAGAAGTCTGAGTTATTCCAGAGTGATTCTTATTAAAACTCTGACACTTCTAACAGTGTGTAGCCATTATGTTTCAAACTGTCTTGTCCCAGGGTGGGCAGGAATACACAGAGCACGAGGGAAGTTATTGACATGAACTGAAATGTTGCTGGGATATTCCCAAGAATACTCCCAGGACTACTTCAATCCCTGCCAGTGCACAGACAGGCCCAATGCAGTCTGTAGTCTCACACGCAGGCATGTCTCTACACACTGCAGTCTGTCTGTAGTCTCACACACGGCCGTGTCTGACACACTGCAGTCTGTCTGTAGTCTCACACACGGCCGTGTCTGACACACTGCAGTCTGTCTGTAGTCTCACACACGGCCGTGTCTGACACACTGCAGTCTGTCTGTAGTCTCACACACGGCCGTGTCTGACACACTGCAGTCTGTCTGTAGTCTCACACACGGCCGTGTCTGACACACTGCAGTTTCTGTCTTCTCTCCACAGCAGTGTGTAAGGCAGCTGAAGTGTAGACAGACGTCTCTCAGTCCAGGCCCAGGTCAGGGCTTCTCTGTGCACCAGGCATCGCTGCTGGCTCTTTAGCATAGATAACTGGATGTCTGTGTGTGTACACATATGATTGACTTTCTCTATTTCCACTCAACCCTCTCTTCCAGAGCTAGGACTCAACCCCAGCACCAGTGCCCCTTTTATGTGTGTTTCCCACAAGAAAAGGAGCAAAAACATATCAAAATCATACAAAATTATATAAATATACATACGTACATACAAATATAAACTTGAGTCCCGACCATAAACTATATACTTGAATCTAAAGATGCGCCAATAACGTAATGTGAAGATTTTTTTGTAATTGTTTTTGTCATTCATACACTTCCAGGTTTTTTTAAGAACATCAGTTTAACATGAACTTAAGCATTTGTTGTTTAAGAAAACAATTGGAAATTTGGATTTTGTTGTGATTTGTTGTATGAGTGTTTGCACAAAGTTGCATGTACTTTATTGTGCGTGTGACAAGAAAGGATTGGTTACTGCATTTTTTTTTTCAGTTTATATGTTAATGTCTGCTCAAACGTACAGTTATTGTTATTGGCTTTTAATGTTTTTATGTTAATGTCTGCTCAAACATACAGTTATTGTTATTGGCTTTTAGCATTGCACTGAGGGTCACCTTCCTCTCCTTCAGCTGTTGGTAACACATGAAATCAAACAGAGAGGTTGGAGTGACACTTCACCTCTTCAATGTTTACTCAAGGACTTTTTGAGGAAAATAGTAAATTTACGTGTGTTTTTCTTTGTTGTTTTGTTTTGTAATATAAGTATCCACCTTATAGTGGCTTTCATTGTATAAGAATTAAAGGTAGGGGAAAAAAGGCAAGTGGAACACAAGTATTGCACCTTTTCCTATTATAAAACCCAAAAATATAAAATCCACACACGAGGAAAATCAAAATAAATAAATAAAAAGTTTGAGAAAAAGAAGAAAAAAAAGAAGGAGCGAGAGTGGGCTTTTGAAAAGGTGTGGCCATAGTCGGAATGCGAAGTTGAGCTCTCATGCTGTGGACGTGTGCAGATTGACAAACACACAAGGTCATCACAAGGCCCACTTCAGGTGCCTACAAGTTTTTTAATGTTTACTCTGTCTTTCAGCTTTTCCTTCTAGCAAAAGGCCACCTACAGTTTACAAACTTTTAATTTCGGCCTTTTTATAGCTCAAGAAAAAGGAATTTACTATAGGAGTGTTGGACAAATGGAATTTATTTTAGGAGTGTTGGAAAAAAATCTAAGGGACAGAGATTCTTCCATCAGTTTAATAAGAGAAACACTTCTCAGAATGAAGACTATTGTGCTACTTAGAGAACTCTGGGATCGATCAGTGTTGTCATGTTGTATTTGACTCTGTGGACTCTTCTCCAATGTTGATATCATGGACTATAGGAGCCTGTATGTTTGTGTTTTCTTTTCCTTTGTTAAAACATTAAAGATGTAACACTCAATATCTTGCACACATGAAAAAGTGGAGCATGTCTCAGGAGAACCAGGGTTCCAGAGTACCAACTCCACAGCATTTCAATGTTTGTTTGTTTGATTTTTTTATGAGAGTAAAAAATATTAACAATAAAGCACTGAAGGTTATGGATTTCAGAAGAAAAAAAGGACCTTTGATTCTAAATCCGTAGCAGTTTAACCTTTACCAAATAATGAACTCAAAATGAACTCACAAAAAGAGGAGTGCTTTATATAGAAATCTATATATTAAAATTGCTTTACATTGTACATTGTAAACAAAATCATCAGTGATGTTGATTGTTTTGAAGGCAGTGAAAGAACAAACAGATGGTGTATGGTTTAATCTTTGCTGTATTTTCTTACCGTGATGTCCCTCCCTGTTACAAACAGGCACAGAGTGCATTACTCTTCCCATTCTCTCTCTCTCTCTCTCTCTCTCTCTCTCTCCCTCTCTCTCTCCCTCTCCCTCTCCCTCTCCCTCTCCCTCTCTTCCTCATGGTGGGTGTTTAATGACAAGGAAAATGGTTTCTGCATCAATCTGAACAATCAAAGAACAAAAAAAGTGTCTTTTTAATGGTGTAATGATTATGATCTATGCATACATTGAGGGTTGAGGTGTGTCAACTCTCACTGAGGGTCAGGCACTGATTTCCATCGGCCCTTCTCCTCATACACTCAAATTCCATATTACCCAGCCCTGCCCTGTCCTCCCTGTTAGCGTCTCCTCGTACACTCATATTCCATATTACCCAGCCTCACCCCGTCCTCCCTGTTAGCGTCTCCTCGTACACTCATATTCCATATTGCCCAGCCTCACCCCGTCCTCCCTGTTAGCGTCTCCTCGTACACTCATATTCCATATTGCCCAGCCTCACCCCGTCCTCCCTGTTAGCGTCTCCTCGTACACTCATATTCCATATTGCCCAGCCTCACCCCGTCCTCCCTGTTAGCGTCTCCTCGTACACTCATATTCCATGTTACCCAGCCTCACCCCGTCCTCCCTGTTACCGTCTCCTCATACACTCAAATTCCATGTTACCCTGCCTGCCCCGCCCTCCGTTTTTTAATGTCTCCTCGTGCATTCATATTCCGTATTAACCAGCCCCACCCCATCCTGCATTTTTGTCAGTTCTTCATTAATCCAGCGTTACAGTACGTGGCCATGCTGCAGAGCCCTCAGTCAGTGAGTGTCTGATTATAAAACACTAGAGGGATTCTCTTTAGCCCCTTACTCTCACTCATGTGTGTGTCCTGTATCCTGTATCGTCTCACTCATGTGTGTGTCCTGTATCCTGTATCCTCTCACTCATGTGTGTGTCCTGTATCCTGTATCCTCTCACTCGTGTGTGTCCTGTATCCTGTATCGTCTCACTCATATGTGTGTCCTGTATCCTCTCACTCGTGTGTGTCCTGTATCCTGTATCCTCTCACTCATGCGTGTGTCCTGTATCCTGTATCGTCTCACTCATATGTGTATCCTGTATCCTCTCACTCATGTGTGTGTCCTGTATCCTCTCACTCATGTGTGTGTCCTGTATCCTCTCACTCATATGTGTGTCCTGTATCCTCTCACTTGTGTGTGTCCTGTATCCTGTATCCTCTCACTCATGCGTGTGTCCTGTATCCTGTATCGTCTCACTCATATGTGTGTCCTGTATCCTCTCACTCATGTGTGTGTCCTGTATCCTCTCACTCATGTGTGTGTCCTGTATCCTCTCACTCATGTGTGTGTCCTGTATCCTCTCACTCATGTGTGTGTACTGTATCATGCTCCACTGACTGGAGCTGGGCTGGGGGACGATGGAATCAACTTTGCCTTTTCTTTTGAAAACATCTGTGCTGATTTTTTCCTTTAATGTTTTTTCTCTCTCTTATCCTTATAGAATGTGATTGTTGACATGCACCATAAAAATGTTTTCATGAACTATGAAGCCTCTTTCAAACTATTAATAAATTGTGTTTTTCTCTTGGCTGTAAAGACAAGCCATGGACTGAGGTGTCAGTGTTTATATTGAACTGTGGGACCAGAGTGGTGGTTAAGTGTGTCTGCTATTGGAGTAGTCCACTCTCCGAGAGCTCAGTGTCAATGTGTGAAGAGCTACAGTAGGAAAGGTAAGGCAGCATGCATTAGGTAAAGCAGGAGGTCAGATAAGGCAGAGTGCAGCAGGTAAAGCAGTAGGTCAAGTTAGGCAGAGTGCAGCAGGTAAAGCAGTAGGTCAAGTTAGGCAGAGTGCAGCAGGTCAAGCAGTAGGTCAAGTTAGGCAGAGTGCAGCAGGTAAAGCAGTAGGTCAAGTTAGGCAGAGTGCAGCAGGTCAAGCAGTAGGTCAGGTTAGGCAGAGTGCAGCAGGTCAAGCAGTAGGTCAGGTAAGGCAGAGGGTAAGGCAGTAGGTAAGGTAAGGCAGAGTGCAGTAGGTAAAGCATGTGCTGTTTTCTGGTACTGGAACAGCACTACATTTCGCTATACAGTGACTGGGATTTTTCCACTGTACCCATCACAGGTTTTTTCAGACCAGAAGTCAGTCTAAACACAGAAGCCTAATCTACCATGACTGTAGACTCATTTCAATGGCAAAGAACAGCCTTCCTTCTCCGTCTTCTTCTATGTTTGTGCTCAACAAACTTAAATTGGCAGGACTGCTTCTAACATGAGAGAATGAACACACATTTTCACACACAACACTGCCACCCAGTGGTGGTGCCTCGACTCACAGTTTATTCATTGTAATGAGAGGAAGAATCAGAGAGCAGATCAAAACTAGATGCCATTCCACCATTAAAGTGTAAAGTGAATGTAGAGTGGGCTGACTGAATGTACATAAACTGTCACAGTTTAAGAGTTTGGTGAGAGGAATGTATCTCTGAAGAAAAGAGGCTGTCATACACCACAGAGCGAGATGCCAGTGTAAATCTGTCATTCTGTTATTAGCCTGTCACAGCAAGGCTGTTGTAAACTCCTCTCTCAGTTTTTTCTCAAGGCTAATGCTCTGACCTGGCACCAGCTCAGCCAACAGTAACCACAGCCTGCTGATGCCAAGTGAGTTGAAAACAAATGTCAAAAAAGAGGCACTTGACAGAAAGACAGTGCTGCCAAAAATCAAGCAGAAAACAAACAAACAAAAAAACAGGTCTGACAGGTCTTGTGTTTGAGTACCAAATGAATGCAGGCTTCTGAAGCTCATGTAACCGGGTTTGAATTTGTGGCATCATTTCCTCTGTTGGTTTCTGATTGGCCAGTCTTAGCATCTGTCAACCAAGTCAGTCATAATCCAACACATAATACAGAGTGAGGAGCAATTCTAGAGTTTCCTAAGTGTTACAAATAACCAAAGGAAACAACAGGGAGTAAAAACTACATCATTAGTAATGCACTTTTAAATCTACTGAAATACATTCCATAAAATGAATAATTAATATAATATTTGTATGTATGTATGAGATAATTATATGTATATATACACTCACAGTCTGTCTCTGTGTCTTTGTCCTGGACGTCATCTGTGGCAGACTGGACAACAAAGGAACTCAGTCGAATGTCTGAAGCACTGAACTACACAGACAAAGACAAAAATGAAAGACTTTACATTTCAGTCTAAAGATTTACTGTACACAAACTAATGAAGAGATGGGCTCTGTCTGAGTGTGGGGGGGGGCGGGGGGGATTCTGAGCAGTGCTGATCACACAGACGGAATGACGTCAGTGTTTCTCACGCACATCAGACAGGTGCGGACGCAGCAGTGTCTGACTCACCGGCAGTTCTCTCTGGGACATGCTGGGCTGGGGGCTACTGGTGTACATGCAAGAGAAGGGCTTCTCATGTGTGGTGGGGTGGTCTGTACAGCACAGCCTCAGAGCAGCTGCAGGCACATGTAAATGCCAAGAGTGTGGATAATCCTTCACCAGATCAGACACCATTCTGTTAAAAACAATAACAAATTATACACCATTCTGTTACACACAATAACAAATTACACACCGTTATGTCACAAACAATGACACATTACACACCGTTATGTCACAAACAACAACACATTACACACCAGCCCATTACTAACAAGGCAAGTTTATTTATATAGCACATTTCATACACAAAGACAATCCAAGGTTCTTTACACAGATTGAAGTAAAAGAAAACAATTGAGAAAATATAGAATTTAAAAAATAAAGTGCAATTGTTTAAGAGAAAATAAAAGGAGTAAAAACAAAAATTAAAATAAATAGAAATTAAAACTTAAGAGCTGGAAACTAAATACATAAAGAGTAAAGTGCTAGAAAGGTACAGTATAGTAGCTTCATTGATCTAAAAAGGTGATCTGAGGTGTCTAGCAGGCCTGTATTTTTCCAGCATATCAGTGATGTAAGTAGGGCCTAGCCCATTTAATCATTTGTTTGCAAGTAGCAGTACTTTGAAATCAAATCTATTCTGAAACAACAAATTACACTGCTTTCAAATGGCTTATAAGAAACAAATGGAAAAAAACATGTGGACAGGTAATCTCTGGGTAGCCATACATCTGGCCATTGATTAAGGAGAGAAGGCTGTAAGCTTTCTGGACAAGGGCAGATATCTGCAGATTACTGCTCTAACCCCAACTCAGGATGACCAGATTACTGCTCTAACCCCAACTCAGGATGACCAGATTACTGCTCTAACCCCAACTCAGGACGACCAGATTACTGCTCTCATCCCGACTCAGGACTATCAGATTACTGTTCTAACCCGACTCAGGATGATCAGAGGCCTAATGAGGAGGTGGGGGGCAGCTGTATTTGATCTGTGACTGACACCCAAACCTCCACACTCTGCACTTGTGCCACAGGACTGCCTGGCCCTGCAGTACATCCACAGCGCCTCAAACTCAACCCCGTGTCATCAGAGATCCCCCCAGTCTCATCAGAGATGGCGTCTAAGTCATGTGCAGTGTGAGAGTCACAGACCTGTTGAGCAGAGATTCAGTGGCCAGGTCCAGATAGCCTGTCTGGTGGTGCTGGATCACTAAGGAGCTCCCTGCTATGTGCAGACGGTGTTTCAACACACGGTTAATCTGACAGGACAAAACAAAGGAGACACAGTTGATGAATATGACACAATGAAACATTTCTAAGAACATTAGTTCAAATTAAAAAAGCATCAGTGAATTTTTAAAACGACAGGGTGGAGAGAAACCTCAGTGGACTGATTAAAACAACTTCTACTCTAACATACACAAACACACTTTTATTCTCTCTTCAGAAGCTGCACATCATATTGAGAATAGAGAAAACATGTTTAGCACAGATTTTACAGTTTTATTTGCACACAGTTGTTATAACCCTTCTTTTATCCTGTCCTATTGTGTGGAAGAACACAGTAATCCTGTTAATGCATTCTGCAGAGGTCCAGACAAACAAAGATCAGTGACTGTAATACAGGGAAAGCGGTGACTCTCATTGTGACTGCAATACTGGGAAAGTGGTGACTCGCATTGTGACTGCAATACCGGGAAAGCTGTGATTCTCATTGTGACTGCAATACCGGGAAAGCTGTGATTCTCATTGTGACTGCAATACAGGGAAAGCTGTGATTCTCATTGTGACTGCAATACAGGGAAAGCTGTGACTGTAACACAGGGACAGCTGTGGCTCTCATTGTGACTGTAATACAGGGAAAGCTGTGATTCTCATTGTGACTGTAACACAGGGAAAGCTGTGACTCTTACTTTGACAATGAGCCGTTTACAAAGGCGGGAGAGGACACATAGAGGGTAGCCCAGCTGAACGATGACCTCTGAGAGATTCTGAGCCACCTCTTCCCCTATGGCTGGAGTCAGAGGGAAAGCCTCTACCCATTTAGAATGATAGTCAGTCAGAGTCATTATGTATCTGTGTCCTCTCACTGTCTGTGGGAGGGGCCCTCTGACATCAAGACCAAGCCACTCCCACCTTCCCCTGATCTGAGGGAAATGGTAGGGAATAACAAGAAATATACAACAATAAATAAACAAACAAACCAATATTATTAATCATGTACTTTGTATTTAAAGAAACATAAAACACAATGCTATATCTGCTTCTGACCACCACTGTGGAAAACTGGTTTCATTCAAATGTATATTTAATTTATAGTAATTAATTTAATTAATTGATATTTAACGTAATTTACAGTGAAAGCTAATTATGCTTCAGGCCCTGGTGAGAGAGGATTAGCCAGACTGTATTACCTCTATGACATGGGGCACTGTCTGTCCTGGGACTAGTTTGACCACGTGAGGTTTCTGTATCAGACAGAGTCATGAGTCAGAGCAGTGACACTCTCACCTACAGCATATCCTGTTAGGACTGGTCTGATTAAAATCACGCAATCAGCAAACACAGCGCAGCTAACTTACAACATTCAGTTCATCCTCCCCAGCCCAGCGAATGCACTGAAACACAAACAAATATTCACTTTCTTTAGTGTGTCAGTGTGTTACACTGTGTTTGAAGTGATGTGTCAGAGACAGCGTCTTAGGCTGTGTTTGGTGTGTCAGAGATGGTTTATTATGCTGTGTTTGGTGTGTCAGAGATGGTTTATTATGCTGTGTTTGATGTGTCAGAGACGGCGTCTTAGGCTGTGTTTGGTGTGTCAGAGATGGTTTATTATGCTGTGTTTGATGTGTCAGAGACGGCGTCTTAGGCTGTGTTTGATGTGTCAGAGATGGCGTCTTAGGCTGTGTTTGATGTGTCAGAGACGGCGTCTTAGGCTGTGTTTGATGTGTCAGAGACGGCGTCTTAGGCTGTGTTTGGTATGTCAGAGATGGTTTATTATGCTGTGCTTGATGTGTCAGAGATGGCGTGTTAGGCTGTGTTTGGTGTGTCAGAGACGGTGTGTTACACTGTGTTTGATGTGTTAGAGAGCTGTGTATAGAGCATGGCTTCTGTTGCCAGACAGATTCAGAGAAATATTACCTGTGGTAAGCAGTAACCACTGTGAAAAAAACTAGGTACAGTCAGGTTTCTGTAGATGGCTTCATCTCCTAGAATTGTCCATGGAGGGCTCTTTAATGGCCTGACCAAAGATTACAAAAGAAAAAATTAACAAATTACACATAGTAGTCACTGTACAGGAAACATGTAAACCCAAAATGTCTTTAGGACTTCACCTTAATGTACAGTAAATAGTTTAGTGTTGCAGAAAACATTCAATGACTGCCCAATGAATGCGCAAACTGAAATACAAGACAACTCTCTCTGAAAGTCACACTGAAGTCAAATTGAAAAAAAATGGTTATGCATTTTAAATAGACAAAGTTAATATCAGATTTCAGTTCCATCATATCTTGTTATTTTTTTCCATTATACTTAGACTTTTTTGTGTGCGTTAGATGTTAGAAGCTCTGTTAGATGCTCTATGATTTTCTCCATAAATTACTTCATTTACATGCACTCTATCAGAGTCACCAATTTCAGATTATGTTTACAGGTAATTAACATAGTTACTCAGACCCGTAATGTTTTTTCATGACATAGTCAGCATGTTATCAGACAAAGGAGAATACACAGGTTATATACAGGTAGGCTGCTCCACATCCTGATTCCATACCAATACTTCAGTAAACTGTATTACTGTCCCACAACAGCCTTATTACTGTACCATGTGATTAACTGGGATCTCTCACCTCTTCACAGCCACCCCACTGTCACTGGCTTTGGGGCCTGGTTGTCCAGGTGTCTGCTTCTCTGTAGTCTCACCAGGTCCATGCTCCAGGCCAGACTCTAAAGGTCTCTGTTCTGAGGTGGACTCTGCAGGTGAGCTTGTTTGAACTGGTCTACATTGCAAAAGAGGTTCCACAGGTCTCTGCTCCAGGACAAACTTCCCTGATTCCTGGTTTATACTGGCTTCCACTCGAAATAGAGACAGTGGAATGACTTTGGCTGGAGCTGGTCGTACCATGGCAGCAGGAACAGGCTTTGACTCATCCACAGTTTGCTGTGATGCAAAATAAAGGGATAGAAACAGTACAAAAGAATGATGTTTTCTCTGCTTTACTTATTTCTGCCGCATTAATATTCATACTCACTATGTTTATGCATAGTGTAATACACTGTTAAAATCACTAATTCAGAATAAGACACCTCCACTGTTCCCTATGGGTAATTTCAGTGATGTAACAACTGTACCAGTAAAGGTTATGATTAGACACATGAAAAATATACCAGTTCAGTATGTGTTCTAACATTCACTGACATGGGAAAAAAAACTAACGGATGTGGAATACCACTGTGACCTGAGCCTCAAAAATCTCATTTTTTTCATCACTATAAATATCAAACAGGATCACCTGCAGCATGTTAATGTTCTTCTGAGTCTGTAATTCTCAAAACTATTAGAAATGCAAACTGTACACAGTTCACTCAGACTGTTCAGTCACAGAGACACAATTCGCTGTAAAACACGGCATGTATATGCACGGCAAAACAGTGTGGACTGTAATTATATGGAAACTGAAAACTTCGCTTCACATAATTTATGGGAAATGTAAAGGCTGCATGCAAACTTGTTTTCTGCAACACACTGCACAGCCAAAAGAGTTTTGAGAAAGCTGTAATATAGCTAGACAATATTCTGTTACCTACCAAATACCTCCGACTTCTTGGGTTGATCAGTGCCTGCAAGAACAAGAGGGAACATTTTATACACAAACACACGGAAAGAGGGAAATATAGAAAGCTGTGATTTTCTGTGGCAACAAATGAAAACGCTAAGGACTCACGCACCTTTCTTCTCTGCATGTGTTCGGGAAATGAGAAAATGGTAGGAACAGCCCATTTGTAGAGGCGCTTTACTCTGCCAAATCGACTGAAACACTTGTCTTCGAAGTGGCCGGAACACAGCTTACTATGAAGGGCTGGCGTCCAATCTTTCCACCTCATATTGACTAGCCATTTTTTAAGCAACTTGGGGTTTTTATGTGGGAATCTGCGAAAAAGAAACGCTGAATGAGAGGTGTACTATGAACACGCCCAGAGAACAGAGCTTGTATGAACAAAAACACCTCGACGCAGTGATACAACAATAATTTCCTCTTTAAGTTTCTTACGAATGAAATGTGATGCCATTCTCTTTCGTGGTGTTTTTGCAGTTGTAGGCAGAACACACGAATACCATTCTCTCGTCGCATTAAACATATAAAGGATATATATATATATGTGTGTGTGTGTGTCCAGTCTATTATTAAACAGGCTCAGTCATATAAGTTGTGCTAATTTATCGTTAGCATTCCACCCTTGTTAAAAGCAGACGCAGACAAAATGCGTCATAGTTGACGCTGATTGGTTTGAAAAACATCCAATCATTAGGAAGCGGTATGCTCAAGGTTATAAAGAAGGAGGGCCCACCGAAATTTATTTCAGAGTTAAACCAGAATTTCTCAGTTATTCAAAATAGTCAAAACCAGCCAATACGAGAACACTCTTGGATTGTCTTTGTTTTTTAAATAATTTAGCCTAACTTATCTGGCTAAATGACGACTTGCTTCGTGAAATATCCCTGTATCCATCAGAGGTTCTACATTACACAGAATAATAATGTAAGTGAGTAGGTAATTAAGTAGATGGATAGACAGACAGACAGACAGACAGACAGACAGATACATACATACATACATACATTCATGCAAACATAAATCAATAAATAAATTGTTTGAATTGTTTAAACAGTGAACAATCAATTTCACATGTACAGTAGGGCTGGGTATTGGCACAGATGCCCCGTGACTCGATTACAATTCACAAGCTAACGATTTGATTCAATCTGATTCAATATTGATTCGTTAGGAATGAGATATGAAATACTACATTCCAGTTTTCCATATTTGTTTAAAAAGCTCTAAAGGGAACACAAATTTACAAATGCAGAGTAACTGGAAACAAATTGTGAAGACCACTAAAGAAAAGGCTAAAGGCTTGTATGCCAAAATCTTTATTTGGGGAACACATGGGTATAGTCAGTAGGCGATTTGTAGGGGGATGAGGGGAGATGCCATCCCCTTTGCTAGAAAAATGACCAAAATGCGGTGGCTCAGTGGTTAGGACTGTTGTCTCACAGCAAGAAGACCCTGAGTTCGAATAGGCGAGGTCCCATGCCCTGGCCATCCCAAGTCCTCCCCGTGTTTGCCTGAGTTTCCTCCGGGTGCTCCGGTTTCCTCCACCATAAAGACATGCATGCTAGGATTAGTGCTCCTGTCGGCCCAAGGCACTGGCAAAAAGACCTGGAGTTGGTACCCGGGCACCCGCAGCTGCCCACTGCTCCTAGCTCATAGTGTATGCTCACAGGTGTTAGGATGGGTTAAGTGCAGAGGCTACATTTCACTGCTCACTGCTTAGTGTGTGTGTGTGTGACAAATTAAAGTGCTACTTCTACTTCTACTCTATCGAGTAGTGTATAGAGTAGACCATTGGACCATGCCCCCTGTTAGAAGTAAAAAACACCTGCTGGGTTTAGTTAATTAAAAACAAAACCAGTTTCTTTTAAAGCACAAAAAAAGTCTTCCGACTGAAAAGAATAGCTCAAAATAAAAATGGGCAAATCTAAAAGTCACTTGCCATGATTCACAAGTTCTTTAACTTAAAGATATTGTATTGAGGCAGAAACCTCCTATGTCCAATATCGTTACTTTACAGAAAATTACAAAAAAACAAACAAAACTGTTTTTAAAATAACTTAACACCACGTCGTCAAATTTGGTGTTGTGTCTTTATATGTGGTCAGATACTTGCATGTGTCAGTACATTATCAATATTTTACCAAAGTCAAGCTCAAACGGGGTTACAAGGTTTTTGACAAGCGAATGTCAAGACATGTTTTGTTCGCCATTGATTACAATGGCGGCATCTGAGGGAGTAAGTGCATCGCATTACACTGACACCAACTTACAGGTTCCAAAGTTTATTGTAGCTATAAGTGTGCTCAGTTTTTCCTGTAGTTGAATAAGGTAAGGTAAGGTAAGGTATACTTTATTGGTATACTTTAAGGTAAACTTGTCTTGGGCTCCAAGCTACTGCAAACATACATTACACTTGTCAACAATGACACAGTGCACATGAATGCAAGTACATATATCATTCATTCAAACTCACGCAAAACATGCTTAAATTCACATATTAAGTGTGAGACAGTGGTTCTTTAAATAGTGAAGTAGTGAGAGTAGTGAAAAGTAATAAGAACTAAAACAAAACAAAACAAAACAACAACAGCAAAAGCAGTAGTTTCAAATAATAGAACGTGATATAATCAATAAGTGTTTCTTTAAAATAATAAAAGATAATAAAAGACTGTAGTGTCAGGTAATGAATAATAAAACCAAATATAATCAGCCAGTGGTTCGTAAAACTAGTAAAAGATAACAAAAAGACAGTAATTGCCAATAATAAACCCAGGTATAATCAAGCCAGTGGTACGGTAGAATAACGGAAGGTAATTAGGACAATGGTTTCAATGACAGCCCCCCCCCCCCCCCCCCCCCCCCCCCAAAAAATTAAATAAATTAAAATAAAAAATAAAAATAAAAAAGTAAATAAATAAAATAAAATAAATTCATGTTGTACTCCTACTTATTGTTATTTAATATCTTCACTGAGGATGGAATGAATGAATTCTTGTATCGGTTTAATCTGCACTTTGGCATTCTGGACATTCGGCCTGAGGGCAACACCTCAAATTCTGGGTTCAGGGTGTGTGTTGGGTCATTCAGAATCTTCTGTGCCTCTCTAAGCACAGACTTTTCAAATAAAAACTGAAGGTAGTCATGTTCTTTTTTCCCTATGATTCTCATGGCCATTTGGATGAGACACGCGAGCTTAGACTTAAACTGTGCTGAAAGGTTACCATACCATACCTGTATTCCATATTGAATTACACTCTCTAAAATCATTTGGTAAAACAAAGACATAAGTTTGTTATTTACACCATAAAATCTAAGCCTTCTTAAAAAGGACATTCTCTGTTGTAGCCTAGAACAAACGTTTTCAACATGAACATGCCATCACAGCGAACTGTCAATGTGGGCACCAAGATATGAGGAAACCTGATTTATGGGTACATTGTGAATGATTGCTGGGCTGTGGTCACCAATTGATTTTGGATCAAATATCATCTCTTTTGTTTTATTTACATTCACAATAAGGTGGTGAGCATCACACCAATCCACAAACTGTTTGATTTCGGAGAGGTAGAGTGATAAGTCTTGATCTCTGCGTAGTAACCCAAGAATGGCAGTATTGTCAGAGAATTTCACAATATAATTTTGGCAGGTTTTGCTCACACACCCATTCGTGTATAATGTGAAGAGAACTGGGGAGCTCACATAGCCTTGGGGTGCCCCTGTACTAATAGATTTGGAGTCAGATATTGCCTTATTTACCTTTACATATTGAGCTCTGTTAGTTAAAAAAGAATAGTAACATTTAATAATAAAAGAATTTGCATTCATCTGTTTCAATTGCTCCAGTAATAAATAAGGCTGAACAGCATTAAAAGCTGAACTAAAATCAATAAAAAGTAAATGCGCATATGCCTTAGTGTCCTCCAAGTGTTTAAGGACTAAGTGGGTGATAGTGCTGACTGCATCATCTGTGCTCCTTTCTTGCCTATTAGCAAACTGCCAAGGGTCTAACTTCAGGTTTACCTCAGCTTTCAGTAAAGACACCATGTATTTCTTAAAACATTTCATCACAATTGAGGTCAATGCCACAGGCCTGTAATCATTGTTCTCCACTGGGCAAGACTTCTTTAGAACTGGGATGATGACAGTTTTTTTCCATAGTGCAGGAACCAGTGAGTGCTAGAAGAGTGGACACCAAGCAAGCTCTTTAGCGCAGGTTTTTAGGAAACGGGCAGAAATCCCATCCGGTCCTCTGGATTTCTTAGTGCATAACCGACGGAACAGCCACTGCACCTTAGAGCTGTCCACCTCAGGCCTTATGGTTGTGTCATCCTTAAGAGAGTCTAAGACAGTCTTGCACTTGCTGGAGAAATCATGGGTTTGGAACCTGAGGTAAAAGTCGTTCAGTTCATTAGCTTTCTGTAGGTCATCAGTAGTAGAAATGTGTCTTTTACTTGGTTCCATATTGGTGATGGCTTTCATTGAGTCCCATAGTTTTTTAGAGTTTGTAGTGATAAAATGATGTTCAATAATGTCTCTCTGTTTTCTTCTGGCCTCTTTTAGCAGCTGGTTAAGCTCATTTTGTATTGTTTTTAGCCCAACCCGGTCCTTCTGAATGCTGCCTTTTTCCTTTTAGTCCTTTAGTTGCTTTGTTATGTATGGTTTATTGTTCGGGTACACAATTACGTCTTTTTTAGTGAGTATATTATCCACACAGAAATTTATATAGTCCGTTGTCATTTCTGTAGCCACGTCAATATCCGTTTCATTAAAAATATTCCAGTCTTTGCACAGGAAACACTCTTTCAGTTTTTCTATGTCATCTTCTGACCACACAGTCACTGTTATCACCTGTGGCTTACTGCGTTTGAGCATAGTTTTATATGTGGGAATTAAATGGATTGTGTTATGGTCTGAGTTGGGGGGGGTTTGAATCTGGCGACATATGCATTTTTGATGTTTCCGTATCACTTATCTAGAGTTCTACCATCCTGTGTTTCACACTTGACATACTGTTTGAGTGCAGGCAGTGACAGTTCGAGTTTACAGTGGTTAAAATCACCCAAAATGAAAACAGGGGCGCCCGGTGTACGCTGTAATAGTTGATGTACACAGTCTGCAATACGAGCTGCTGCTTTAGCTGCATTCCCGCTAGGAGGGACGTAAACAGCACAAACAACATCACTACCAAGCTCTCTCGGAGGTAAAACGGTCTCAGTCTGAAACATAAGGCCTCAACATCGGGGCAGCAAACTGTTTCCTTAACTGTGTACTGTTTGCACCAGTCGTTACTCACATACACAGCCATGCCGCCACCTCTGTTTTTCCCCGATAGTTCATTCCTGTCCATTCGGACAAGGGAGAACCCCTCGATTTCTACCATGGAGTTGGGGATGTCCTGGTGTAGTCAGGTTTCCGTGATTACCATCAAACTTAAGGTGCGGTACAACATGCCATGCACAACATGCCTTGGCGTTGACCCTGAGCTCCTCTATTTTGCCTCGAAGTGATCTTGTGTTGCATAGTACCATCGAGGGCAAGGGAGATCTGTTTCCCTGTCGTTGTAGACGTTGCCATACTCCTCCGCGCCTACCTCTTCTCCACGGCTGCCTGTTGCATTTAGGTTGCAGCCTCACACATTTGGGCAGGTCTATTGGAATGAGTCCGGAAGAACGAAGTGCTAGCAGTGTTTCTTGGGTGCAGATGACAGGTAGCTGAGCCTCCATAACTGCCGGTAATGTTTGGCACGTTGTACAGAGTCCCACTATGAACAACGCCAGGCAGGCGTATTGAAAGTTCCTTGTCATGCGAACTATAAAACACGTTTTTTCAACATACATGTATGATAGTCAGTATCATACACGAACAAACAAAAGTTGCAGCCGATCACAAGCCCAGGTCGCAAGCAGAGCAGCGCCACCAGAGGTGTAATGCATGTGGCCAAAATCTCTTGTTATAAAAGATTAAGTGCTATGAACAGGTGACCAAAGACAGTATTGGTGATGACTAGACACCACATGCTAGACTAAACCGCACTCCAACCTACCGTGGTTAGCCTGCACTCTTCTCTGCTCCCACATGTCTCGGGCCTCAAATACATAGAACATTAGCCTTCAAAGACTTTGTGTCTTTTGAGTAAAGAAAACGCTGTACTTATTCGAACAACAAGTTCTTTATTTAGCCTTGCATTTCAGCTCTCGCATTGCTAACAACTAGAGACTGGCATAACTAGCTAGCAATGTGACAAGAAATGAGTGGAGATTTGAGGTTTTGCCGACAGTTTGAGGATCCAATGCAGTTTCAGAGATAGGCAGCATCAGGGAGGGGCTTGAGGGTGCTGTAGCTACCCCTAGGATAGCACCCCCAAGAGATTTCTGAGGTTTATTTAGATTTTTTAATTTTTAATATGTGAATGCTATAAGTTATAATTTGAAAAAATAAATAAATACATTAATAAAACAAACCGATCATTTTTAGACTAAAAAACATAAAGCCAACACAGCTGATCTGATTCAGCCAATGGGCGCAGCACACGTTGAACCTTTGACCTTACTTTCATGTCCTGTCAGCCAGAGCACAATTATTTGTAACTTAGCATTATCGAAGCATTAGCGATATCACCATGGGTCGTTTTTTACTTCACAAACGTCTACATGTGGAGACTCACTCAATGAAAAGGAAATGAGACTTATTGTGAACCTGATAGGGCTACAGGTGGCTAATGGTATGTGCATGATTTTTTTCCCCTCTGTTGCCTGTTATGAATTTAACGCATTTGGCAGTTGAAGTACAAATTCTGACTCCTTTTTGACATCTCAGTGCAATGCTCATTCATATAACATTAGGTCTATGGAGCGGAATACTGTTGATTTATTAGTCGAGGTGTTGGTGACTGGCAGCATGAGTTTGTGATCATAGAATCTGAGGCTGAAATGTACACAACCTTTCTGTTGCTTGCATAATTGAGTGAAATTTTATATTCAGGGGTGTGTATACGTAGGCTGGCTTGTGCACCTTACATGTATATCCCATGAGCTGAATATCTTGCCTTGTGTTTGACACAGAATGCCGGGTACTGCGTATGTGCTCGTGTGTGTACGTGTGTTGGAGGTGTTGCAGAACAAATTAAACTGTGGTGACTGGCACATTAATGGGAAACTCTAAATTCCAAATTTCAGAGCACCTTCACTGAAAAGTCAAGCAACCCCACAGCACCAGCAAAAGACAATCTCTGGCGTCACCCCTGTTACAAGATTTAGTCACAAGCTCTTTTTAATAATTTTCATTGCTCAAATATTTGTGAAACCCTCAGACAGACATAAAGAATGACCAATAGCATTGATTTATGAAAAAAAAAAAAAAAAAAAACGAAAAATGGTGATTGTTCATGTGACTAAGCGCCAAGTGAGATCAAACGCCTATCCTGCGTTGTGCGCACTACATAGCAACGGCCCTGCGCTTTTGTTCAACTTCGCATATGCACAACTCCGAAATGTCAAAGCAGACGTCCCAATGACGTCGCGTCGCAAATAAGCGGGAATTTTACAAACGTGGTTTCGGACCGACCACACTATTATTTTATTTTAGGCCCAGTTGCCTCTTCATTCAGCCCATTTTCAAGTTATTTAATTTGACTTGACTTGGGTGTGGAATGCAAAAAGACATACATGTAATGTAGGCTAATGTCTTTATTTAACAATAGCAAGACTATTTGTTTTATTTTATTGTCGTAGCTTATAGGCATATATGTTCAGTTCGCAAAGTTTGTGAAGAGTTGCAAAGAGTTCATTTGTACTGACTACTTTTAATTTGTTGAATCATAGCGTTTGAGTTTTGTGTTTTATCGCTGTTTAAATGTAGGCTATTATATGACTATTTAAAATCTGTAAAACGGTAGTTGTGCTATATGGCTATATGGTATATATATTGCAGAAATGAACCTAGAAAATCGGGGGGGGGGGGGGGGGGGGGGGGGTGTAGGCATATTGGCCTAAAAGATCGCTCCATAAATTTTACAGATCGATATCGAATCAAACGAATTTTTAAAAAATGATTTATCGAAAAAACTATATTTTTGGCACACCACTAATGTACAGTATCTTTGACTTATTGTACCTGCCCATGGAAAGAGTTAGCCTACATAGCATCCCGCGTCCTCTTAGTTATGTTTTTATTGCTTGTTTGTATGTTTGTTTCTTTGTTTTAGGGGTGCTATGTAAATGAATACATCAAATTTGGTACTATGTGCCTTATATGTAGACTCTGAAGATCTGAAGGTCTGAACTCTGTATCAAGATGGTCCTACTACCGTTTTCCACTGTTTTAATATCCTAAATCAGGTCTAAATCAGCTATCTCAGAGTGGATCATTCCTTTTACTCTTTGAAGAGGAGCCTCTAATACACATACAAGTCCCTGTAACTGAGTAAATATGTGTGTAACTGTGAATAGATTCCAAAAGAGTGCACTTAAAGAAGCTGTGTAGAGAGATATGAATCTTACATTGCTGACAGTTCTGTAATATGGACTGGTTCTTCTGAGAAGGACAGGCAGTTATTATCCCTGAGATGAAGCCTATTTTCCTGAGATATCTGTGTGAAATATTTCTATTATGTTTATATATTATTTAAATGCTTATTAATATTACACATTTATTTATTCTTGAGATTCCTTTTGCTTGTTTTTCTTATATTTCAATAGGTCTTGAGCTTATAAAGTCTTATATTTAAATGACCCTAACCAAGCGCATTCTCTCATTTTAACCATGTTTCAGATGATCAGTGCTTATTAAAACAGCCAGCTGTAAATTAAATGCACCTGGGGCCTACACTCCTTCAGTTTTCCATTACAAGAAGAAAAATCAGACCATTTGAATGAAGAATGACCACATTATTCTGCATTCTAAACATGGCAACATTATGCTTCTGTATCTGTCCTTGTTATAGTCCAGACAAATGTCACATGTTTGTTCAAATTATTAACATACTGTGTTGCCGGGATGAGGTGTAAAATTACAATTTGTTTCCACTAATTAAAATAACTGAGTTGTCAAATGTTTTCATATTTGATTTTACCCAACAGAGACAAACACAGGAGGATTCCACTCCATGTGGTAAAACTGTATGTTTATTCCTGACCACCCTGCACTGTTCAAACACTGTCAT
This sequence comes from Chanos chanos, assembly GCF_902362185.1. Taxonomy (NCBI): domain Eukaryota; kingdom Metazoa; phylum Chordata; class Actinopteri; order Gonorynchiformes; family Chanidae; genus Chanos; species Chanos chanos. Next base: position 21,793,452 of record NC_044502.1, read on the forward strand.
CTCAGCACAAAACACCAGCATGTCAGTCTATACAGATCAAATGTAAAACCATCCATATACGAAAAAGGAGACAAATGTATTGAAATTAAAACCTAAAACAGAAGATATATTCTACAGTCTTGACAATCTTTTTGTGACCATAAATGGACTTCAGAACACAAAGCATATTTACAAAGTGAGTGCAAATTGCCAAATTAAACTGACACCTGATTTGAGAACGTGCTGAGAGCTAATTTCACATGCAGTTTGGGGGGGGTGGGGGGGCGTGCCTTATGGCTAAAGCAGGTTTATGGAGGAATATAACAGTCTCAACCCTGTCACTGTTGTTTGCATTTTCAGTCATGTCATGCAATGCAATATACTCTGTAAAGCTTTTGTGTGTCTGTAAATGTTAATTAATGGCTGATAACGCACATTTTTCCTTTTCCATGGCTAGTAGAACTGTGGTTTGTCCCATTCCTCCTCAAACTCTGTCAAGAGAAACACAAAGTCAGAAAAACATTTAAAAATGGTGGTTGGTCTGTAGGTTAAACTAAAAAAAAACAAATCAAATGCTCTATTTCAGTCTGCCGTCTGACAGCTATGATGCGCTGCTGCCATGTGTGCCTGTATAGTTAAAATAATGCTCTGACAAGCGATCTGTGTGTATGGTTGACATGTATACATGTCATACATGTTTTGTGGCTGACATGTATGACATGCATTTAATTCTTCTGTAGTTCTGACTCGTCGTTACAAACCCAGCGTAACAAGCGACACTTTTAGTAGGCTAGTTAACTCAGTTGAAGCCAAAGTGCTCTACCTCCATTTGAGGATCTTCTGCCCATTAGACCTACGAACATCTCCCCTTTATTTCCTGTGAAAATAAAACTGAAACATGTATTCAAATCTCGTACTCAGGAAACATTAAGATCAGAGAGTATAAAGCAGGTCTGTAGTACTATATGTAGCAAATACACCGTTTTGCAAAATCTTAGTGTTATTGACTTACTTCTCCGACCGAGTCGTAAAGGTTGAGCAGTTCCTGGAGATTAAAAAAATTAAACGAAGTTATTTCATTTTCAATCACTTGCTAACCACTTTAATAATTGCCGTGTCACACGTCAACGTTTTATCGTTCAGTTTGACTTCCAGAGCCACTTCAGTCGATTTCTTATCATGCCGGTCTTGTGCCGCGCTAGTTCTTTTACTCCATGTGCGGTACGTTTTTGGATTAAACCTGTTTCCCAAGAAAAAGCTAAAACAGAAGGGGTTTCTGTTTGTCTAAAAGCTACAACACATATACATAAACAGAAACAGGGTTAATTCATTATAGAAACTTTACCTCTATGAAACTTTACCTCTAGCCTACCAGAACAATCGAAGTACCCTACGCGGAGAGTTGGATGGACTGCACTAGACATACTTTTGGTTTTTAAAATTTACCTGCGCTCCTGCCCATTGATTCGTGGAACTGCTGTGACTTTGATCGTTTCATGAAATCGGTGAAGCGGAGGGCAAAACCCTCCTCTGACGGTTCTTCCTGTTAATGTAGACGCATGAACACTAGGTAAGTTTCTCCAGTGATAGCTTATATTTACATTTTACAAATAAAAGGCTCTCAAATATGGTTTGAACTGATTTGATTCGATAAAGCAGAGAGTGGTGCACTACAAGAAAAAAGGTATAATCGATAGTCACCTTCCAGTTTGTCGCAGACCAAACGTCCCGATCTTCACCAAATGACGATTCTAGTGTATTGGACACTTGAGCGTAGAGCACGACCGATAAAATCGATATCTTAATAATCTCCATCGCTTGACTAATGTGTCTGTATTGGAGTCTCGAAGTAAGGTTTACAAGCCAGGATAACAGCCGCCCGAACTCTGTGAAGGAGCTTTACCAAACGGTCCCGAGCTGTTCTCATATTTATATACCCGAGTCCCCTCCCATTCACAGAATAAAATCAGAATTTTTTTTTTAAATATTTACTGTATTTGTAGACGACAAACACCTTCTTATCTACACTGACAGTTCATATAATATTTTACTACATATCCAGACAATATGTCAACTTTTCCCTTGCTTCAGAGACCAAGTGAAAACATTGTGAACGTAGTGTAAGACTGAATAACATTTTTTATGTATGATGAAAACATTTGTTAATGTAAGTAATGGGTACAATTAGTGCCTTCCAGCATAAGTGTATGGGGTTTGTAACGCAAAAGTAATTGTGTAATTTGTTATACCAGAACTATTCTGGTCCTCCTGAACTTGCTACAAAATAAGTAAAAAAATTAGTTTTAAAAGTAAAATTGTCCGGGCAGGCTCTAACCTGCTTTAAACAGAGAATGAAGAAACCCTCCAAACTTTTACTGCCCAGTAGGCTACCCTGAACTCCAGTGGATTAGTTTTGTGAATACAGTATTAATGGGATTTGTAGTAATTAAGTTATTTTGCAGTTTCTACGACATCTTCAGTCAATGCACTGAGTGCTGTTATGAGAAGACACTTCCCAGTGGCTCAAACAGGTGAGCAGTACAGATGAGGTGGTGAAATTAAAATGCCCCTATTCTGACCCAATTCCCATCATACTCGAGATCCATTCACAGAGACAGAGAAGGTCACTGCAGGCTGCTGTTCAATCTGAATGCTCTCTCGGAGCTCTGTTCTGTCCCTGTCTTCTAGCGCCGTAAATCTGCATCTGCAATACTCCCATGAAGGCACAGAGAGATAAACAAGTTTGATTGTTCCAGTACAGCTTTGCTCATATTGTCCTTGGCAATCAGTCTCTCACCTTTTGGCGCATGATGCATGGAGTTTTATATGTAGATTCTAAACATGCATTCAATACAAAAAGTTTATTCAAGACACAGTGAAATTTAAACCACGCTGGCCCATTGTAAGTTGTGTAAATGATTGAAAACCAGCCTGTGTTCTCTCCTCTTTGCATAATGTTCAGATTTTGTTTTGCATTGCAGAGACTAATTTTTTGAACACAAAAGCTGTTTTGTGTTTAAGTGTTATTGATTATGGGTACTCTTCACATTCAAAAATGGTATTGCCTCACTGCACTTAATCCAGAAATATGTTTCATAAAGTGGTTAAGCATTCACTGATTGGACAGACAGTAATTAGCACAACGATTTTTTTAAATTGGTTTAAAGTAGCCATCAGACAACATTCAGCTGTTTCCTTCAGTGCTTGCCCACATCTCCACCTGCATTAGGAGAATATTTTGACCACACAGTTCACCTACACAGTAAAGCCCTCTTTATTTACTTTAATAACCGCTTTCTCCATTAGAGGCTTGCTGGCCCAGATGCTTATTACAACTGTAAATTTTCATCTGGTAACTAATATTTGCTGTTGTTTCTGTAACTTTCTAGCATTGTACTCTACGATCATTGAGACCCACGTTGGCATGGTCCATGCATGTGCATGGCTCAGCTGCCTGCCCCAGTTTGTGTATGTGTGTTAGCCATGATCACTCTCCTAAAAGTTTCACACACTGCATTTGATGATCTAGGTAGTGTGGAACATGTTCATTTGCTGGTACAAGTATTTCACAAAACTTTGTAAAAAGTTCCAAATGGCCTTTTAAAAGCACACTTGCTGGTCAAAATCTATGATCAAAACAGCCAGAAGTAATCATCAATAGGCATCAACATACTTGTTAGAGATGTTGTATTTATTAGTTTAAAATGATATTAATCTGAGGGTACAGTTGGCTTTATACCATGAAAGATAGTAATCCTTCCCAAGTACTAAGGTCCTTAACTTGATCTATGCACACACCACCTTTGTAAAACCCCAAAGAATCTTTTCTCCCTCAGTTTCAATAATTTGCTTGTGAGAGACAGTGATGCTGTCTAGGGGCCTGTTAAAGCAAATGAACTGCTTTTGATAGATCCTCACAATAATGAGAGCCTCATTGAACACCTCTTTTTCTTCTCCATAAAAGTCCAAAAGATCTAAAAGACAAGAAGCAATACCAAAAAGTTGCTTTCCAACCATAGCCTCTTGATCAGATACTAGATTGGTTCTTATTGCCCTAATGTTCCTGTTTTCATCTTCAACAGCTGAGACCCTACACAGATGGGACACTTTTCACAACCTACCAGGCAAAACCTGCCAACTACACCCACAACTGATGAACCTTTGAAAAGGTCGCTAGTGTGAAGAAGGTCTCGCTGAATCACAGATCATAGAAGTGTTGATTTCTTCATTTTCTCATCATGCTTCCATGACACTGTATTGCATTCACATATATTTTCAACCTGGAATAAACATGTACAAGAACAGGTTAGATAATAAAGAACAGGTTAGATAATAAAGCACTTTGTTGAACCAGGGCATATACTAACTCTGATGTCAAGTGAATGTTGTTCCAGGACAAACAGTCATTTATCTCTACTTTGTGTGAACACTTTACAGCTGTGTTCTGTTTCTGGAGATTGATTTCTTTTTTTCCAGTAGAGACAACTGTCATCTCTCTGCAAATATGAATGATTAACTCTGTGGTGTTTGATGACTTTTGTGTCATTAGCACTTAAACAAGCTATTCAAATTGCTTTTCTCTTGAAGGCAATCAGCTTATTTAAGGTCAAACCCAATATAAGGATGAACACACATTATCATATTCACTTCAACAATAAACCAACACGAAACACACCACATGCACACACGCATGCACATACGGACACACAAAGAAATAAAAACGTTGTACCAAATTTCTATTCTATCATGCTGTCATATTCAACAGTACCCTGCAGGGAAAATAATTTTAGTTAGGCATTAATTTGCCAAGCAAATCAATAATTAATATGTTTTGTCATCAGTAATTTACAGGCAACAATTCTAATGCACAAATTAATTTACTGGTGTGGAACACATGGTCACTGAAAATGTAACTTTCTTAAACTTGTAGAACTGAGATGAAATGAGAAACACAATGCACAAGCTTCTTTTAACCACATTTAATAATAATGGACAAACAGGCAAGAATAATAACAAGCATTAAAGGGGGTGAAATGAAGAAGAGTGTCAAAGAAATTATAGTAAAAAAAAGCCAAAAAAGAAAGAAAAAGCAAGTGTCGTGTGACAAGCAGTATCAAAGTAAACAGGTTAAAAGAAAAAGCTACAAGAATGGGGTGAGAGAGTATTCCATGGTCAGTGGGATGGTTTAACAACAGATCAGCAAACTGACTGCACCACAAAACTGTTCAGTGGTGGGAGTATAGAATACAGATAGGAATCTTTTAAAGGGTTTGATCTTCAAATCAAATTACAGTTCTAAACTGAGGAAAGTTTAATGTGTGTTTCAGCCACAGTTACTGGTATAATAAAGTCAAGGCACGTTGGCTTATGGTCTTGGTGACTGAGGACAGGTCCTTAACTGTCTCTGGCTGGGAGCAGAAAGGGGAGCTGGCTCCAACTCTGGACTCAGGATTTTTGGAGACTGACGGTAATGCGTAGAGGGTTCAGGTCATGTATATCTGACAGACTGAAGACTTAGGGGTTCCTTTGTGTTGAATTAGCTGACAGTTCTTATTCTGGTTCCTTGTTTAACTCTTTACTGTGGAAAAATGGGATAGTCATGGGATAGTTGTTCCCCAGTGCTTATCAGCATCTACCACATTTGTTCAACAAGTTGATTATCTGTTGCCACCAGCAAACAATGCTGCTTGCAGTATACTCCAGTAAAAGTGTCATAATATGACTGTTCCATCTGGTGCAACTACTGGTAAACTAACACTGGTAGATTGATGCTAAGGACTGGCACCAAATTAGTTAGTTATCTGTTTGTCTTGTAAAACTACAGCTAGTTTGGCTAGTTTGACAGCCCCTGCAGAAGTTGAAATGAGTGCAATATGGTAGGATTGTCTAGCAAGAGAAGGTGGTTTTATTATGTCAGCAATCGGAGAAACAGCAAATATAAAATAGTTGTTTTAAGGCACAGATGGCTGAGATGCAAGAACCTATCAATGGGCATATGGTAGATATATACAAGCTATGTCACACTGTCAGGCAATGGAAACTGTTGCTTTGCAGAATGAAGCTGAAACTATTAAACATAATCCTTTGGCCCAGAGGACACCTGAAGCTATGGTGCACTCTGGGGAGCTAATTAAGACAAAGGGAGAAGTAGAGAAGGTCTTCAATAAATTGTCTAATATAGAGCTTGAGCGGGATGAAGAATGCAATTTGTGTGTGAATGCCCACTGTGAGAAGTGGAGCGACACATGCAGCTTGCCTGCCAACTGTGAGAAGTTGAAGGTAATCACATTCAGTGTTTAGAGAGTGGCTTAAAAGTGGCTTAATCCAAAACAAGACCACTATATCACATAAAATATTTTTGAAGTTTTGAGATATGCAACTTGTTCATCCAGTGTGTGTCCTCTCTTAACAAAGTAGCTTCTCAAAGGCCAGGATTTGCTATACAGTCTTGTACCTTTACTTAGCTGTAGGCTAGTAATGACAAACTGTGTGCCTTAGTCAAAAGCCCTAAACCAATCCAGTCAAGTGGTTCTCAGTAGGTGTTTTGTGAAGTGGTTGAAACAGCAGAGCCTCCTGGTACACTGCAGTCTCTCATAGTCGACTTTTATCTTTCTGAGTACAACCCTGAAAGGAGCTGGCCAGCCCCTGGTAGTGAAATTGTGGCATCACCATTAGGTGAGTCTGCCCCTAGCTTTCCTCCATCCAGATACCACAAGGACATGACACACCACTTAGCTTCCCAATGGTAGGGAGGTAATCTTATGTGCTTTCAGTCCCCCTGAGTCATAAAGCCCAGGTAACAGTTATCACTGAAGGTAAGCAAGTTAAGGATTTTGTCATTCCTATCTGGTATGAAAAATCACTTGTTAGTTAGGAGTTGTATGACGTTCTGTCACATCCCCATGCCGTTTGTTCTTGTGGAGTAGAGCACAGTCTGATGTAAAAGATGTTGGAATTTGTGCCCCCTCACTGCAGTTGGGACAACTTGTGCATTACACACACATTGTTCTTAGTCTGATTTCTGTCTACATTTGTACCGATCTACTTCTGCAGCTAGGTAAAAACATGCTTTGGTTCCAAGCAAGTATTGGCTCTAATGACCCATTATGCCTGTATTCTGGACCAACTGTCCCTCAGGTTTGTAAGGTTGTGAATTAGTTCACATGGTCTGTATCTCCTATGGCTACTAGGGTTCCCACCTGTCTGAACATTAGTAAGGGACAGACATTCAGCAGCTCCGCAGTATTTTCCAGCCTTCACATCTGTTCTGTAGCTTCGGCCTTATTGTTTGAGGTACTTTGTTGTTGGAGATGAATAACTGTGCAGGGCAGAACTAAGTAGTGAGGGTGTGGTGGCAGGGGCTCCTCACCAAACCCTTGCAGGTGTTGAGGCCAGGGTTAGAGTTAGGATGAGGTTAAGGTTTATGTTAGGGTTTGGTTTAAGGCAGTGGTTCTCAACTCCAGTCCTGAGGGCTCCCTGTCCTGCACGTCTTTGTTTTAGCTCAGGACTAACACACATGATTCCACTGATCAGTTAATCATCAAGCCCATGGTTAGTTCGATTAAACTTGATAATGAAGAGTTAAAACACAGACATGCAGGACAGGGGGCCCTCAGGATGGGAGTTGAGAACCACTGGTTTAAGGTTAAAGTTAGGGTTTGGGTTTAGGGTCAGGTTTGCATCTCAAACAATCAGAGACTCAGGGAAGGCAGAGTTTCAAATAGTCGCATTGGCTGCTTGTCACCATTTTGTGAGTAAGAGTTGTAAGTCAGAGCCCTCTGTCATTATTTCCTCCCCATCTCTTCCCTCTAACCAACACTACTATAATGAGAAGGTTTGCCTAAGCTTGTTTTTGGCAGCCATGCTTGTTTGACTAAGACACATATTCATGTCCTGGTATCTGTGAATGGTAGCGTTTAACAGTGTCTAGTCAACTTTACATCTTTCAGCAAGAATGTTGAGACCTCCTGGTCAGCTGGCACTTCCCATATGTAAAAAAACCCAACAAAGCATTCCTATTAAACCTGCAGAGGACCTGGGATTTTTCAAAGACATTCCTGAGTTCAGATTTGAAATACATTAATATGGATGATATACTCATGGCCCTAACGCAAAGAAAGAACCAACATATTGCTAAGGTTTAACATGACCTTGACAGGAAAGACAAGACCGTGTTGGGACAAATGCATGATGGAATTTCAGAACTTGCTTACTTTGGATCTTTGTGGGGAATAACTTTTTAAGATGTCTGTATGTTCATGTTTAATTCTTGCTTCAGTCCAGGGTGTGATGAGTGGTACTGTTTCTTTATGTGCCAGCACCAGATACTTTCTTATAACCTTGTTAAGAGGTCGATTTCACTCTAGTATAGTTCTCTTTCCTCGGATCAAGCAGCTGAGGTTAGCATGTTCAGTACAGGTTTACAAAAACACATCAAGGATTTTTTTTTTAAAAAAAAGGAATGCCCAAAGATGCTGAGTGACCTAGGCAGATATAGCACTGATCCAGTGATGGGTAAGATCTTCCAAACATAGGATGGCAGCATAATACCTCCCAATGGTGGGCCAGCAGAGGGGAGCTTTACCATGACCAGAGAGTTCAAGTTGTTTGTTCACTGGCTTCATAAGGACTTCCTGGCCATTCCTCCCTTAACATCTCGAAGCCACCCACTCCTCCAGCACATCCTCTCAGTGTACTGTCTACAGGAGGGGAAGCGTTAACTCTTGTTGTTGAGAATGCTTAGGTCTCGGAATGTATACAATAAGATGTTGCATATATTCTACCACAATATGTTGGGTCAGTGCCATAAGAGCTAGTGATGCCAAAAGGCCAAACAGAATAGATCAGCTCTATGATGAATCTGGACTCTGTGGAGATGGAGGTGGTGATGGAGAGGAGAGTGCTAGCCAAACTACTGACCATCATCAACAATATCACCTACTCCCTCTGTGGCATTCTAGTCAAACAGCAGAGCTCTTTCAGTCATTAACTCATCGCACCTCAGTGAGAAACAGAGGACTATTGTAAGTCTTTCCTGTCGTCTTCCATTAGAGTTTATTATACAATGGAAACTGCTTATAGTGATCACGTTTGTCCAGGTGAAACTGATCACTGTAAGCGGATGATCATTATAACTGATTTTTTTCTGTTCCTTTATCTCTCATGCAGATTACCATCATGACATTTGTATATTTATTACATGAATATAAAGTAATGAAACGGACAGCATCGCGATTTACGGAATTTTATGGACTCTTTCAAAATACAGTAGGGCTACAGCTGTTTCAAACACTTTTCAAATTACAGTACTGTACAAATTAAATTACTGAACTGAGTATAATTCAAATACACTATAATACAGTACAGTACTGTATATAAAATATAGCTTATTGTAGGCCAAATTATAATTAGGCCATAGCCTGAAACATAAAAGTATTGTGCGATTTACAAAATTCAATAATGTCAGTAGTGCAAATACAGCCACAGCTTAGCTGGGGTTTCAGTGCATTTCTCAATTTTTAACAGAACTGAAAATAAACTGTAGACTATCAGTGCCGAACTGGTAGCAGAGTTTGAAATCAAACTTATCCGTAAAATATTCTGAGGAACATCAAGTTTCGCCGCTGCATCTCGTTGGCTTGTTTTTGGCAGTTTGTCATAAGCTTCAATGAGTCTACGTTTGTCACTAAGAGAAAATGACTTTCTTTTTCCCGTCATGATTTCTGTGCACGTAGCATTAGCCTCAAGTGGCTAGTCGGAAGCAAACGGGTTACCGCGAGACAAAGTATGCCTATCAAAGTACAGTTTAAAAAAGTACTTAAAAGTACTAATTTTTATCCATATGTTGTCGTGTATAAAAAGACCCAAAATGAACACTGTAAGTGGACTATTTGATTACTATAAGCTAGGGTGACCATATTTTGGCTTTCAAAAAAGAGGACGGCTGGTGGTGATGCACTCCCCTCTTAACTTGTGGGGAAATTTAAGTGTATGTCACTTTTGGTTCCTGTCGTTGCGCATGAAAGGCTGATGCAATGTGAAACTACATCTGTACTTAACTGCCACAATACATAGCCGGCTAGTCTTTAATAAGACAAATAACTAATAGCATAATAACAGTGGCAAGATGACCTTATTTCTTTCCATTCAAGATTTGGGGCATTTAAGCTTTCTTAAGGTCTCTTGGCTGTTGCTGTGGTGTGAATGAGATGCATCAATGTTTATGGCATGATAGTGTACATGACCGTCCATTGGTGGTGTGCGAGAGGGCGGGATCTAAAGAAAAAGGTCAAAGCAATGCAAATGCACACACAATGAATGGCGACTGTGGAGAGCAAAAGCCAAATCCCGGACATTTTTGGCGATTTAGAAATTCTGGCCAGACACGTCTTTTAGGTCTGAAAACTAGGACATGTCTGGGAAAAAGAGGATGTATGGTCACCCTACCACAAGCAAATTATACAGTACTGCACTTGTACAGGAATGATTCTGTTCCAAGCTTTTTGATCCATATAAGCAGTTGATCACTATAACCGTGATCACTACAAGCGGTTTCCACTGTATATCATCCATCCTGGGCCAGGAGATGGTGTCTTTATTAAGGATTTTGCCTAGCATTAGGACTAGTGTAAGGAATTGCACTACTGGGCTTACATTGACCTACTGACAAGCTGTATTACGTTACACTGCCTATATCCACATGACAGCCTGCTAGAAATATTCATTACCAAAATCCTCTATGTTTTTATATACGTACATCACATGCGATTTCTCTCAGTCACTACTTACATTAATGTTATCCTTACCTGGACATACCTGCTTTTATTGTTTATACCTATCTATATAGTTCCTACCTGTATTTCATATCATTGTACAGTTTTTGTTTAGTATTTTCAGACCCGCTGACACAGCAAATATGTAAATACCATTGCACAGTGCAAGATATCTGTCGTGATATAAAAAACATCCATGCATTTTCACTTTGTGTTCTCATTAAAATTTGTACTTTTCTATTCTAATTACGATTGCTTTATTTATTGTCTTATATTTATTGTTTTGGTATCTTCTAGTACTGACACCTGTTATTTGTATAGGCTGCTCCAACAACTTCATTTCGCTCTGGGATCAATAAAGTGCTCGTCTAAGTTCCACTCTGTTTGGCAAAATAACTAATCTGTCAAACTAACAATAGTTTAACAGTCACATGCAAATGTGGGAGAGCAGCAGCAAACATAAAAAATTACTGCAGCAGAATTTTTGTCAATTTTTAAAATTAAACCGCAAAGAAGCACAACGCAGAAAACATGAGATGGACATATGATTTAAAATAGATTGACTAAGACAACGCTATAATATCACAGAATGGCAGTATATAAACTGACAATTGGGACAAACAGGCAACACACCAACATTATGAATGACCAGCATTTTCAGTGTGAATTGTGCCATGTGGTAACAAAATGTTACCAACTTTGTGGAAGAACATTGTTTACAGTTGGTTAAGGCCTCTGAGTTAGCCACACACTGTAGCTTTTCAGATGCAATGAGACATCCATGAACTGGCTCTAGAGAAGCCAGTACCGCTGAACCTTTGGATTTTGATAAGATAGATGCTGAATCCTTAGATCACAAATAGTATGAATTCACCGCACTTTAACTGGTCAGACGCTCCTGTGCTCTTGGCTGAATTGGTCCGGAGCTTGAGGACAATATAGAATTGACTCTTCAACTAGACAATACAGCTGAATGACTGTAACTGTCAGCCACACACCAGCAGAGATGGCAAAAGTAAAACTTGCAGTACTCTTTCTAGAAAAAAGTACTCTAAATAGAGTTAAACTGACAACTATTTTTGTAAAGTGGAAGTGAGTGACTATTTTACTCTTAAGTATTTTTCAGGAGGGATATTTTAACTCTACCTAAAGTAATTTTTTTTTAGCAAAAGTACTTCTACTTTTACTTTTGCCATCTCTGCACACCAGTATCATTTGTCCAGATTTGCTGGTCGTCCCCCTGTTTGGCTCCTCGTACAAAAATTGATGTTTTAATGGACTCTGAGGTTTTTGAATAATGGTGTGTTCCATTTGAACTCGGAAGTCGGAATTTCCAAGTTCCCAGTCGGAAATTTCAATGGGAACGCCCCCTGAAGTCATATTTCAAACTCGGAAAGTCGAAGGAACCTCACCAACCCCGACTTAAAAATCCAAAGATGGCGGCCCCCAGTGGTGAAGTAGCGAAAGTTGTAGTAGTTTACTGTTTATTGGCACTTCTGTCTTAGTCGTGTCTCATTAAATCAGTCATACATACAGTACGACTGTGGACATGTTGCTACGGTGTTTGTATGCGCAAAATATTGCTTAATGTGTTATCAACTGGTATTTTTAACAATGGCTAACAACAGCTAACCTGGCTAAATGGTTTTCCGAGTTGTGATACTGGAAAGCTGTGAACTCGGGTGTGACCTCATTCCGAGTTCTGACTTCCCAGGCAAATGGAATGCAGCATAAGTCTCAACTCAGAAGAGGCTTACAACTAGGGATGCTCTTTTTTTTCTGACCAGTAGCTGACGCTCGTCAGGCGACTATTAACCATTAACCGACAAGATTAAAATGTACTATTTAGAATGGACAAGTGTCTGTGACCCATTATAAAAATACCAATAGAGCAAATATTTGTTTGTTTTTTTATAAGAGGGGGTTTATTTTTACATGTGCAGAACCGTTGTAATAGCCTAGATCTCCCGGGTAGGAAAATATTTCATAATAGCAAACAGCCAGAATGTATAAAAAAATGTTTAAGAAAACAAAAACACACTTTGCATCCTCCAGCGCCAAGAACGCTGTAACGAAAACCTCCTCCTCCTCCTCCTCCTCTGCGCTTGGCTAATTAATGGTCAAAAACAGGTTAACAAAACGGAGACTTTTGGTCACATTTTTCAGACCTCAAAATAAAATAAACATGCCAGGCCTACCTCAGTCCTCAGCATGGCGGACAGCTTATTCAGAAATAGCAATGCATCGACATGCTGTGGGGTTAGTCTGGTGCGTAGTCTGTTAACCCGCAGCAGAGAATACCCACTCAGATGGTACCAATGTCCCAGGAATGCAGAGACAGCATGTCGCTAGGATGGCCAGCCTCGGGAAGCGCATCTGATTAGCTTTCCACCAGTCAAGAGGATTAGTAATGAGGGGGAATGAGAGGGAACTGTTCCTCATATAGGTGTCCATATATATATATATATATATATAAATATATATATAATTTTTTTTTTTTTTTGTCGTTGTTGTTTTTTTTGTTTGACTGATAGTATTAACCGGTCAAACTTCTTATGGTTAATTATTACCATCCCTACTTACAACATACACTCTTGAATGGGCCCTTTTTCAGTTTTAAAGATAAGCAAAAATTTGCTCATTACGTTTCATCAAAAAGTCACTCTTTTTGTTGTCTTACGTCTATGTGGACCTACTTATCACTGACTGAGGGTTACTAAGTGCAAAGGTTTATTACTTACAAAGCACAAGGCTCACTGCTTCACTGCATCAAGAAGGAAAGGGATTTGAGGGGTTACCACACAAGGTTATAGCGATGCTTCTATTTTTTTACTGTTTATTAAAATTGTACATTTGTGTTAAATTTAAAAACGTGCTAAAGAAAAAAAACTGGTTGGTTTTGAATGAAATACTGAACATCATATTTAAAACACAAAAGCATCAGTCATTACTGCTTGACAGAGGGAAAAACAGGCAAGATCAACAAAATGATCAGCTTAAAGACAAAATAAATATACTAAACAACTGTTTGATTAATTGTTGGTTTGGTGCTATAAAAGAGCATGAACATAAAGAAACAATTTGTACTTTTACCATAAAAAGGTGCAAAAACTGGAGACAGAACAGCTACACTCTGCACTCCATCTTAATGGCAGCCTGGGTCATCTGCCCATCTGTGCTGAAACATTACCTTACCAGATTCTGACTGAGCTGGGTCTTATTGAAGACATCTGGGCTTTTATGCAAATGAGCAGATCGTTGGTAACTCATTGCTTTGTCAAGAAAAAGGGCACTGAACTTCAGTCGCCCCCTATCCCTACATGAGTACCAACATCAGTATTTCCCAATTCTCCCTGTTAACACATCTGCTTCAGCTAATCAAGGGGTGGATGATTCTTAGATTAATCAAATTCGGCGTGTTAGTTTAGTAAGGCACAGTATGCATGACTGAGATACACTGGCTTAACATATGACATGGCAAACTGCAGCATGAGCACTTGCCTTCCACAGGCAGAGTCTACAAACAGCAGTCACTTTGAAATGATAAAGTGAAGTGTCTGACACTTAATATAAGGAATATAATATCCCTCTAAAAAACCCTCCCTTCTGCTAAATGATGCTTAATTAGACTGCTTCTGTCCAATATTTTTCATGATGTAGTCACTGTGGTGCTGAAGACACAGATGGAGCAAGCCATTCAACTGCGTCTGCCAGCCTTCTTAAACTCTCACTGATGGAGCTGAGCAATGGGTAAAACTGGCTCTCCATGGAGCTGATACTGTGCTGGATGCCCAGCAACTCACTCTGCAGTACAGACAAGTCTGTCCTTTGGAAGGGCTGCACGTTGTGTTCTGTGTCCAGTGAAGCCAAAGAAGGGCTCTGTCCCTGGGACTGCTCCAAGGCCTGTCTCCTCATTAACTTCCTCTTCTTTACACGTAAAGTCATGTGTGTCTTCCTGAACTAATGAAAAATACATGGAGAAAGATGTAATTGTACTTGTTTACAGACATTCAAAGTCCCATTTGTTTAGTGTAAGGAATTAAGCTTGACCAACAACTAGGCTTTGTGTCCTAATATTGCATTCTATGTTTTTGACCAGAAGTGGAAAAAGTATCACTTTCATTTTTTACTTGTATAACAGGATTCTGGATATTATGTACTTCAAACACATTAAAGGTGTTTTTGGAAAAAATCATTCTAAATATAAAAGCACTGCTGTTTAGTCGTACTCTGGGGGTAAAATGAAAAAGCAAGGCGAGTCTGTAACTGAATCTGAAGCTACATTAATAGCTTTGGAAGCACTGTAGTTCTCACACCATTATTTTCGTTTTTGGTTGTTTCTGACTTGGTGCCTGCGACTCTAGTTTTTCATCTTCTGAGATCATTGTGTCGCTTCCAGCACTGCCTCTGTGTTCTGCACCAACCTCCTTCCGACAAAATGCATAAAATGTGTGCTTAATATGTACTGCGAAATGACTCACTGTATGATATCAACACAGACTTATGATAACAACAAAGAATTTACAGTATGAAACTAACCTATGTTATGTTATGTTATGTTATGACCACTGATAACGGCACTGGCGGTAACTTTTCTTTAGAATGTGAAATGTGGCGGGCTAAAGTAGGCTATTGTATAGTTCCGCTTCTAGCTCCCGTTTGACAGCATCATTCATATAAGTCACATGTAAGTAAATAACCATATCATGTTTGCTGTAGTTGCACATTTAATTATGTTAGGACAAACACTGATGTTGTTATAATCTTGTAACGTTAACAATACCGACCAATTCAGGTTTCAAGTTTATTTAGAGCCCAATATCACTGTTTACAGTCTCAAAGGGCTTTACATGCCACAACAATTAAAATCAAAACAGGACGACACCCCCTGACTTAATCCTCATGGTGGGCAAGAAAAAACTCCCCAAAAACCCAAAAGGGAAATGGGAAAATGGGAGAAATCTTTAGAAGGACCACAGAGAGAGGAAACCTCTTCTTGGCCAGACAGGTGTGCAATAGGTGCTGACCCAGCTGGCAATTACAATTCCAAGTAAATTCAGAGCATAAACAAAGGGGATGGCAATGCTGACAGGAGGCTGACAGGGGGATGAAAGATAACACCAGGATGGATCAGTCCAGAGGGCAGGAGGAGTCAGGATCACTGGTATCTCAGGAGTAGCGTGTGTGGCTCGACAGAGAGAGAGAGACATTGTTAGATGTTCATTTCCACATAATGGTTAAGGGAAAATGTACATTGTGTGCCGAGTGCGGGCAGGGACTCCAGCAAGACTAGCTATTACAGCATAGCTAAAAGGGAGAGCTAGAAGGTAATACGGACATGAGGGCACTCTGGGACACAAGGCGGCCACCCACTCCACTGTCAACAAATCTGAGTGAACTTATTAGAAAGGGGGGGGGGTGGGGGGGGGGGCACAGCAATCAAACATCCCAGTTCACCAAACAGTCTATGCCTGAGAACCCTCCAGATCTGCTCTGTTAGCAAAGAGCTGTTAGCAAAAGGCTTGGCTAAACAGATAAGTTTTCAGCCTTGACTTAAACATAGAGACTGTGTCTGAGTCTCGAACATTAATTGGGAGGCTGTTCCATAACTGTCGGGCTCTGTAAGAGAAGGCTCTGCCCCCTGCTGTAGCCGTCACAACCAGAGGGAAGATATGTGGTCATATCTTTTGGTTCTAGTAAGAACTCTGGCTGCTGCATTCTTAACTAACTGCAGCTTATTTATACACCTATTAGAACATCCAGTCAGTAAGGCATTACAATAGTCTAACCTAGAGGTAATGAAAGCATGAACTAGTTTTTCAGCATCGTGAAATGACAATGCATTTCTTATCCTGTTAATATTTCTAAGAAAGAAGGCTATTCTGGTAATGTTATCTACATGAGCTTCAAATGAAAGACTGGAGTCTATAATTACACCAAGGTCTTTTACTGCCACACATGATGAAAAAGAAAGGCCATCCAGAGTTACTATGTGATCGGAAAGCTTACTCCTAGCTGCACGTGATCCTAGTACAAGTACTTCTGTCTTTTCAGAGTTAAGTGAGGGGAAGTTAGTAAGCATCCAGTGCCTAATATCCTTTACACATTCCTCAATTTTGTTAAGATGGTGTCTCTCGTCTGGCTTCGCTGAGACATACAACTGTGTGTCATCAGCATAGCAGTGGAAGCTAATACCATGTTTACAAATAATATTACCTAGAGGTAGCATATATAAAGAAAAAAGCAGTGGGCCGAAAAGAGAACCTTGCAGAACTCCAAACTTTACCTCAGTATGTGTAGAGAAGTCACCATTTACATTGACAAACTGATATCGAGTAGGACCTAAGCCATAAGAGGGCCATTCCCTTAACTCCAACAACATTTTCTAGTCTATCAAGGAGAATAGTATGATCAATGGTGTCAAAGGCTGCACTAAGGTCAAGCAACACAAGCAAGGAGACACAACCCTGATCACAGGCCAGTAATAGGTCATTTGTAACTTTAACCTGTGCTGTCTCTGTGCTATGATGAGGCCTAAATCCCAACTGATACATTTCATGAATGTTATTCCTATGTAGGTATGAGCATAACTGCTGTGCTACAGAATTTTCTAGGGTCTTGGAGGTATAGGGGAGGTCTTATATCTACTGATGCGGTCCTCCATATGGCAGCCTCTTCCTCAGTTTAAAGAACACTAGCTCTGGCCTTGTGCAGATGCAAAACACAGTGAAAACAGAAATTAGATCACTGAAAATAGCAAATGGAGAAAAAGTCTAAGAACTACTGGGGAAATGATGTTTTGACTTACTCTTCTCCTCCTTTGCCTTGTTCGAGTGGCGATCCTGCCCCCCTCTTTGTTCTCTGGATTCACCCGGTAACTCTTTCGAATAGTCTCAATAGGTCTTGCAGGATGCTAGAGAGAAAAAAAGCGGAGAAGAAAGGAAGCTTGATTAAAAGTTTGTTTAGAATTCCAAGCACTGCTATGAAACAATCGCGACGATATAGTACCAACAAAACACGTTGTCTTACCTTGTCCGTGGATCATATCTGTGCGTGTTGTTTTCAGCATTATGCATTCTCCGCACAGCTTCCTGTAGAAGCAAAATTAATACAAGAGTTAAATTCAACCACATTAAGGGATAAAGCAGATAAAGAAATGTGAACGTATCAGAATGCGCGGCAGTCAAAGACGAAGGCCAGAAGGCTACAGAAATAAACTTACCGAAACAGAGCTATTCCCCGCTTGTCTTCTTTTTTTGGGCAGACTCCTCTTGTGCCTCTTTGGTGGGACTCCATCCTGTCCAACCGCCGAATAACATTCTCCATGAACGTTTACTGCTGTTCAGACATCTTCTTAAAAATGCATTTAACGGGGACACCGGTTGTTTGTTTTTGTTCGGACTCGGCGTTGGAAAAATTGGATATTCCCAGCGCACGAGTAGCCCCTCCACTCCGCTCCCTCAACCTTAGATTCTGAGAGGGTGGTTTGAAAACGGGACGCGTCCTCGTACTGAGGAGAAACATTCCAGCCAAACAAGCGAGGAACAACAACAAAAACTCCTATGCCCTGTAACCTTTTTTTTTTTTTAAAAAAAACTCCTGTATCCTTTGTCCCGCATCCCTCATACTGAGATAATGTCCCGCATTTTCGCTAGTCGTTTGGTTTTTAACTGTCAGAAATAAAAAATATATGGATCCATAATTTTACCCGCCCGCACATGAGCCGCTTATGCCGTTGCGGCATAGTTTCTAATCTATTTAATAGCACTATGTCAAAAGCTGTCAATCAAACTGTGCAGCTGTGGGGCCGACGAATTTCTTTGCTACGTCACAAAAACCAAACTTAGTAAAACTTTACAGTTATGAAGGTAAACGCTGTCAGCCGACATCATGGTCAAAAAGAAAGGAAAAGGTTCTTTTATACCCTCTGACCATGCTACTCATCCAATAGAGATTTTGGCTTGATATAAAGATTTGCATTGAAATTGTTTTATTTTATGTAATATTTTATTTTGAGCCTTATTTATTCTTATAGTTGGATTTGGTCAGGGCTTTAACTTGAAAGACTTGAGCTGTATGATGCCTGCTGCTTTGCTTAAGTACAGTTGCCTTTGATGGGCCTGTAATGGCCAATGCATGTTGGACGTCTATCAATACAAGTGTATACAAGTGTTTCTTATTCAGTTAGACTGACATTATATCTAAGTTTTACATCATCTCTCAGCATTAGTAACATGTCCCACATTGTCCCACACAAACTTACTACTTGTCCCCCATTTGGTCTGTTTGCATCTGGTCACACTGTATCTTTGACCCCAAGTAAAGGACAGTTGCATAACCATCAAATATGTAATTAATGAACCTCTCATTTAGACTTTTTTTAAATTATGTTTTCAGTGTGTTTTTGTATGCTCCATTTGAAATGTCCATTGTAATTTAGCTGCACGACAGAGCAATGACATTAAAGGCTACATGGGCCTACCACTGCTGTATTATACACCATGCAACACCTAACAAGTTTGTGTGGTTATCAAAATATAGCCTAAATATTACATATAGGCTAACTGATAGAAAGTTACAGCGAGGAAGGGGGGCAGGCTTCTATACCCAGTCCCACCTAGACCACTGACAGTTATTAGCATTTGAAAGGCCAAGCCATCAGCTAACGACTGTGGTCACGCAGATGCCCGAAAACTGCCGTCTAACAGCTGTATTCGGACATTTGCGGGAGTTTTCAGGTCCGCATGACAAAGTTCTGCGGGCATCCGAATACCTCCGGAAAACAGCAGGTTTAGCGGAAGTTTACTTTGTCCGGATATTTCCGAATACACCACTTTTCATGTAGTGTTGGAGTATCCACCTGCTGCCCGGGACAGATGTTGTAGTGACAGTGAAGTCATCCATAAATGCTCTTATTGGGGGCTGTCTCACTCCAGTCTTGGTCAAGGGGCCCCTGCATTCTACCTCTGCTGCCTTGACGATCATGTTCATGATGAGGGCGAAAAGGATGACTGAGATACTGCAGCCTGTTATAATGCCTTTCTCAAGCTGATGCCAGTCTGATGTACCAGACCCAGAAGTGACTCTTAGCCTGAAGTTACCATAATAGTCCGGAATAAGGTCCTTGATTTTACTGGGTATATGGTGCCGCTGAAGGGCAAGCTCAACGAGTTTGTGTGGTATGGATCCGTACGGATTTGTAAGGTCCAGCCACAACACAGTCAGGTCTCCCTTGCTTTTGTGTGCCTCCCTTATAAGTTGTGTGACCACACCAGTGTGTTCCAGACACTCCAGGAATCCCACCCTTCTGAACGGAGGGGTCAATATAGTTATTCTTCAGAAGGAACTTGGTTAGTGGTCAAGAAAGGATACTGAAAAATATCTTGCCTTCTACGCTTAGCAGTGAGATGGTTCTGAACTGACTGATGTTCTCAGAGTTTTCTTCCTTGGGGATCCAAACACCCTCAGCGCACGTCCACTGGTTGGCGACTCTTCCCCTGTGCCGGACAACCCTTAAGATTTTCCAAAGGTGCCAAAGGAGTTGCGGGCAGCACTTGTACATGGTGTATGGAACTCCACTGGGACCTGGGGCTGAGGCTGATCTGGCTCCTTTGACCACCTCCTGAACTTCCATCCAGCTGGGCTCCCTAATGGCAAACTCGACCGTTGGGGGTAGTGGACTTACGAGAGCCATGTGTGGCTCGAGCTCCTGGTCTTTCTCCGGGTTGCACAAGGTGCTGTGCAGAAAGGTGTTCACTTCCTCAGGTGAGCACACAAGGCTGCCACTGTGCTTGTCCCCTAGCAGCGTTTTAGTGAAGGCAAAAGGGTCAGAAATAAAAGCAGCACACTTCCTTGCTCTTTTTTTCCCCTGCATCCGGGCCACTCTGCCCTGTGCAGAGTCATGAACTTTTTCCTTAGGATGTCACGGAGCTCAGCAAGTGGTTGCCTTTCCTCCTCACTAGCCACCTTGTGCTGTCGTTTTAACACTTGACTACAACAAATGACTATCAAAAGTATCCCCATAAGAAAACATATGAAGACTTATTACACCAAAATAAGCAAGTGATACATTTATATTCTGAGCTGCAGCTGGAGTTGAAGTTGGAGCCGCCACTGTCGCTGTCTGCCATGTTTTTTTTTTAATTTTTGGTAGTTGTAAATCACCGCATTGCACCATGGGATGCATTACCTGACAAAGTGAGCTCTGGTTGTATACTGCAAATATTCGCCAGAGTAGTACATCATCTGGGTTACTGTCGTGTACTGCAAAATTTTTATTTTTCATGTTCTGCATACTACTTACTACTTTTCTCTCAGTATACGAGTAGTATGTAGTATGCCATTTCGGACACAGCCAACATCTGTATCTGTTCAATCAACAAAATTATCTGTATTCGGATAGCAGACCGGAAATGGGTGTGGTTTACACTGGAGGCCACGTTTAATCGGGCAAATGTTGTATTTTCTAACCTAATATTCATTGGCAATGCAAGTTTTTTGCCTTCAAAACATCAAATTGATTTAACACTGGCATATAATTAACTATGAAATATATTTGTATCAATTTCATATATTTGATCTAAAGCTAGGACTGTTAAATATTAGATCTCTTACACCTAAAGCTCTTATTGTCAATGAAATTATTACTGATCAGGAGTTTCATGTACTGTGTGGATCAAACCAAATGAGTATGTCGCATTAAATGAAGCTAGTCCTCCAGGATACAGTTATATACACCAGCCTCGTCTAACTAGCAGAGGAGGAGGCATTGCAGTTATTTATAATGATAATCTAGGCATCACACAAAAACCTTTACATAAATTGAATGCCTTTGAAGTTCTTTATACAAACATAACGTATGTAGCCACAAAAAATAAGTCTACCCAGTCTATCACACTAATTATTATTTATGGACCCCCCGGGCCGCACTCTGAATTCTTCTGTGAATTTGCAGATTTCATCTCAAACCTCGTTATTTCTTTAGACAAAGCTCTAATTGTCGGAGACTTTAACATTCATTTTGATAACCCAGAGGATCCTAATCATAATAAACGTACGATTATCGTAATAAACGTATGTTTACACCAGCTACTATGCAGAACTTTATCAACTTTGATTGGATCACTGTCACACCCCAAAGAACTTGATCAGGCAACTAAATCTTTAGAGTCAACATTCCACAACACCTCAGATAATGTGGCCCCACTTAAAAGGAAAATAATCAGAGAGAAAAAAAAGCTCCCTGGTACAATGAGCACACACGGACCTTAAAACTTACCACTCGAAAATTAGAGTGTAAATGGCACCAAACTAAATTGGTAATATTCCAGTTCGCATGGAAGGAGAGCCTCCTGAGCTACAGAAAAGCTCTTAGTGCCACTAGATCAATGTATCTTTCCACCCTAATAGAAGTTAACAAAAATAATCCTAGATTTTTATTTAATATTGTATCAAAACTAACTGGGAATAAGAGCACCTCGGAAACAGGCACAACATCAATATTCAGTGGCGACACATTCATGAATTTTTTCAATAGCAAAATTGAAAAAATCAGGCAAACAATTCAGACTATAAATTTAAAACCAGATAATTTTATAACTAAGACTGTAGATAACAATATAACTATATCAGATCAGTGATTAGAATGTTTTACTCTTCAAGCGACCAAATTAACCTCACTAATTTCTTCATCAAAATCACCAACTTGTGTATTAGATCCCTTACCTACACGTTTCCTCAAACAGATACTACCAGTAGTCATCGAACCTCTTCTAAAAATAATCAATTCCTCCCTTAGCACTGGCTACGTACCTAAATCCTTTAAACTAGCAGTTATCAAACCCCCAATTAAAAAACCTGACCTTGACCCCTGTTCGTTGTACAACTACAGGCCAATATCTAACCTCCCCTTTATCTCCAAGATCCCAGAAAAGGCTGTATCACAGCAGTTATGCTCATACTTACATAGGAATAACATTCATGAAATGTATCAGTTAGGATTTAGGCCTCATCACAGTACAGAGACAGCGCTGGTTAAAGTTGTAAATGACCTATTACTGGCCTCTGATCAGGGTTGTGTCTCCTTGCTTGTGTTGCTTGATGTCAGTGCAGCCTTTGACACCATCGATCATACTATTCTCCTTGATAGACTAGAAAATGTTGTTGGAGTTAAGGGAACGGCCCTCTTATGGCTTAGGTCCTACTTGACTGATCGTTACAAGAAATATGAAGTTCTCTGTGTTCAAAAAGAAGAGGCCCGTGAGACCCTTTAGAGGCTGCATGTGAGATCAGGAAGGGGCCTCTGCTGGTGTGTTGTGGTCATTGACAAAGCATGCAGATGGTGAAACATGGTATGTCTTATTCCACCACTGAGAGGGGCAGTAAATATTGGTGACAACGTATGCTTGTTGTAAAGGGAGGCTATGACATAAATGACGTATTGTAAAGTGGACGGGGGACTCTGCAGGGGCACCCAACTTCAGAGAGATGAGGTAGTGCATATCGTTTTTAGGGGTACTGATAAGAATGTGTATAAAAATTGGTGCTTTGTAAAGGTTGCAGATGCACCTAAACTGGCCGGGTAAAATGGCAGAAAAACTGCATGAATTTGTTATACATGTAATGAGAATAGGAAATGCCAGAGTTTTCAGTCTCAAATAGATTCAGACTAGATTCTGTGTGATTTAGACATTGTGCACAGAGCAGTGCACAAAATTTATTTATTTATGTATTTATTTAATGTTTTATGTTATTTACTTAGGCTGTAGGTGTGGGAATTTGTGACTTTACAACTCTGCAGGGACAGGACCTTCGGTTGAACAGTATATTGTATTCAAACCACCAAGAAGCCTGAGATAAGGTGACCCTGGATAAATCTGACAGGTTTCCAGAGATTATAATTTACTATTGGATTTAATCTCTCCCTGACCTTCATCAGTGTGAGAAACTTCAGACATATATAGATATATATAGAGTTTATGGCAGGTAAGGATATAAGTATAAGTGTTCCCATCCTTGCAGAATGGATGACTGAACTGACTGCTCCCCCAGCTCTTTGGTAAGGGAACATGAAAGAGATGAGAAATGTGAAGGAGAATGCGTATGAGAAATGCTGTGAGGCAGCATATGAAACTAACTGTAATGTTATTTGATTTGTGCTGTTCATGTGCTTGGGACCCTAAACTGTGGACTGGTTCTGTTCTCTAGCCCTCAGAAGATCCCTGCGCCTTCCCTCACAGACATAGGTTGTCGAGACCTGCCCTGATGGGTAGGAGATCTGCATGGTGGCCAGTGGAACAACTTCCGTGATGATATTTGCGAAATATTTGCTATTTGACAGACTGGTCCACTCTTGTCTGTGTTACAAGCTGATGTGGTTGGAGATACTATCCATAAATTGGTCCCACTTGGCTCTACCTATGAGTGCCCAGCTTCCTCAGCCTCTTAACAACTGACTCATTCAGTCCCTCATTCAGGTGTCTCCTTCATCTGCTTCTTGAATGCTACTGTATATTAACATTTATCTCAACGTAGTCACATTTATTTATCATGAAAAAAATGTGGTTAAAATGTATTAACCTGTTAAACCCATCAATGATTTTCTTGTTCCATTTCTAGTCAGCCATAAGTGAACTTGAGGACATTGCACCAGCAACTACATCTGGTATGTTGTAGAATCATGATCTTCAAGCACCATCACTGTAACACCACTAAATTCCTCCTGAGAGAAGGAGTATGCAAGTAAATGGTGATGAAATGGAAGATGAAATGCCACCTTTCAATCCATCCAAACCCACTGTGAGTGAAGAGGCCTCAAAGATTGTGGAAAGAATCTGGAGCTGTTCTCTGAGGCTTGCCTTACAGGGGGTGTCAGGTGATGTAACAGATGTGAACCTTATCATCCCTCTCAGAGACAGCAAACCTGTGTGGGAGGAGTTCCAGCTTGGTTCTTCACCAAAGTCACTGAAAGTGGATGAAATTAATTCCCGAGTGCAAAGCATGAAGCACTAAACACAAAGGAGTCTCTATCAGAGAGTCTAAAACACTAAATGTTTGAATAGCGCTGACATACACTACATGATTTAGGGAACAAACTGGTGCATGCATTGTAAAAATCTCATGATAGCACAGAGAATGGCAAGCACAGCATATTGCCTCTCTCCAGTTTGTTTGTTCAAGGAGATTAATGTTGTCTGCTGTGATCCAAAAGAAGTCACTGACTCCAATCACTGTGGGTGACTGTCTGTTATTCCTGTGCACATGGGAGCTAAATGTGGAAACTTTACTAAATTTGCATGGGCACTGCTACATGTGACTGGCAATCCTACAGTTTGCTGAAAGTTGATAGTAGGGGTGGAGCTGAATCCGAATAAGGTATTCAGCAAAGCACAAATAGAGGGTTTTTACGAATATTTATTTCGTACAAATATTTTAAAAATTATTTGTTTTCGGGAAGAAAAAACGTGTAGCTGGTGTTCGTCATTACAAGTATTAGACTGTGGGGAGATTTCGAGAATAAGGTCGTAATCTTACGAGAATAAAGTCGTAATATTAAGAGAATAAAACCGTTATTGCACAAGAGCAGAAGAGGATCAGAAGAGCAGCCTGCCGCAATGTGGTGCCTATGTGCCAAAAGATTAAGTACTTCGTTATTCGTGAAACCTATGCTAAAGAAGCCTATAACTTCACAAGATGCTCCATGTTCCTCATTTTAACGCAGGCGGCAGGCTGCCTTTCTGATATTTCCACTCTAAAAGAACACATAGCCTAACATTGCGACTTTTTTCTTGAAAATTACGACTTTATTCTTGTGGCAATTTCCTCCAAGTTCGTGTAGTTCTTTCTTTGGAATAGACACAGTTTCTTGCACAATCTTTTCATAGTCCTGATACTTATGATTATGTGGTGCTGATGTGCCAAAGGTTTGCCATAAGTATTTCATTATTTATGAAACCTATACGAAATAAAGTATAACTTCACAAGATGCTCCATGTAGGAGATTAACCTGCGTCAGCTCTGGCAGTGTAGTTCCTAGCTAGTTCACCTACACACTGTGCTTACTGCTCAGTCAGCCAGTCTGTCACGGTTGCGTCCTCCAATTAGGGCGGGTGGTGCCGGGATTCACAATGTTCACATAGGCATTTATTAGTTTAGAGTTTAGTTTATTGGCTTGACTATGGATTAGGAACTGAATGTTAGTTTTAAAATGATTTTCCTTTCAGTGATGTTTGTGGTTATACATGTTTATTGCTGGGTTTATGAAAACCATAAACCAATATTACATTTAAGTGTTTGTAATTGTTAATTTATTGAAGAACACTTATAATAAACACCTTAATATCCTAAAATTAGAAGTGTAATAAAAACAAAAACAGGATTGTCATGCCTATCTCCACTTTCATTCAAATACAAATACAAATACAAATACAAATACAAATAATTTTGCTGCCTCAACAAATCCAGATACAAATACAAATACTGGGCTCTCTGGCTGATAGCTCTTCACATGAGCACAAACACTTTATAATTTTGCTGCCTCAACAAATCCAGATACAAATACAAATACTGGGCTCTCTGGCTGATAGCTCTTCACATGAGCACAAACACTTTATAAGTCAGGATAAGATGAAGAACTTACCCCTGTGCACAGACATATGTACATGAAGGTTAATTATAAGTTCATTCTGCTGAAACATATGAACTAGCTAACTGTTTATAGTAACAAGAATATTAGCAATAATGAGCTAGCAAAGTCAACATTATTTAAATGATGTTCACACAGGACAGCTCTCCCTCTGGTCCACTGTTCCACTATGCCAGCATGGTCTCTGCTGGCATGGCCTATGCTGGCATTGTCTCTGGTGGCAGTCATATCGTCTCTGTCTGCAGCTCGGCAGAGATGTTCATGGGCAGAGATGTTGATGGAGCACTGCCTCAGCACATTCTCCTCCTTTCCCTTCCCCAGATTCCTGTTTTTATCCTGCAGCTGATAGGTTTCCATGAGCTGTTGGTGCCGAACATCAATGAACAGACAGCCATGCCCCCTTGGTGTTTATTGGAGGCTTCTCCCCATACACCCTCACCCTCTCCATACACCTTGTAAACTCAACCCAGCACTGATATTCTGTTCCGTCACAAACAGCTATAATTTGCTAATGTAAAATTTGCTTATGTGAAACCTATGCTAAAGAAGTAAAGTTTGCTTTCTCTGGTTCCATTTCCAAAAGTTTGCAATGGTGCAGACTCTGTATTAACATTAGTCTAACATGCAGAAAATTCTGGAGCTACAGAAGTCTCACATCTTGAAAAGTCTACAAGAAGCCTGTGACCGTAGAGCAGGCCTCACAGAAGATCTTCTGTGTACCTATCATCAGGTAGCAGTCCACCAGCTTCTTTCAACTAGAATTCATAATGGTCATACCTAAAAAGTGAAAGAACACCTGAGATGAACCATTATTTGTTTGTCTCAATGTATATGTAGGGGTACATTGAGACACACTGATCCATGAGAGGGTGGCATAGTGGCACAGTGGGTAGTGCTGTCGCCTCACAGCAAGAAGGTCCTGAGTTCATTTCCCGGCTGGCAGCCACAGTCCTTTCTGTGTGGAGTTTGCATGTTCTCCCCATGTCTGCATGGGTTTCCTCTATAAGCTCCATTTTCCTCCCACAGTATGAATTTGTGTGTGAGTGCGTTTGTCTGTGTGTCTGCCCTGCGATGGACTGGCAACCTGTCCAGGGTGTTTCCCCGCCTTTCGCCCTATGAGCGGATAAGCTCCAGCACCTCCCATGACCCTAATTAGGATAAGAGATTAGATCTACTCCGTTCACTTATTTATTGTACAGCCTTACTGAAAATGACCTTAGGATGTTGATCACGATTTTTCTTCCTTACTGCACCTTTTGGCCCAATCCTGTGGGTAGTTATTAGGGCAAGATGAAGCAGTGTGGATCATTTGTGAGCACAGAGACACTAACTCCTTGGCAACTCCACCTGCACACATTTCCAGTGGGTTAGCCTGACTCCACCTAGCTGAACCCTAGTACACTGCAAATCTATACATGTATCCAGATGTCCTTACTTTCACCCACACTTTCAGACCCAGTGGTTTGGGGGTTTGGGGATGTATTGCTTGAGGAACAGGTGGCACTTAATGGGAATAATCTGCTGATCAGCTGACTGAATTTCTTCTGGGTCTACTGCAGTACAGGATGTTTTCTCAAGAGTGTCTAACACTGGTCTGATTTTGAAAAGCTTATCAACATCTCTTGGCTCCTTAGAACAATTGTCCGCAAAATCAAGGTAC
Organism: Chanos chanos; assembly: GCF_902362185.1. NCBI lineage: Eukaryota > Metazoa > Chordata > Actinopteri > Gonorynchiformes > Chanidae > Chanos > Chanos chanos. The sequence goes on from NC_044502.1 coordinate 21,821,506, forward strand.
CGAACTATCTCCTCAAATCTGTTTACAGCCATGGCACTTATTATTGTAAATGGTTTTCATTCTTGATTTTTCAGGCCCAGATTTTCTTTTCCTGGCTGGTGTGCATACAAATTTGTTTTATACACCATGTCATTTATCAGGTCACTGGTAAACAGATGCATAAAGAAATCTACAGGTTCTGTTCCTTCAGCCTTCACTTTTCACGTTCCAAAAAAGGACACAAGTCTCCCTGAAACTGGTTATTTTTGTTTTTCCAGACACTCCTGTTTTTATCTTGCCACACAGTAACATGGAGTGACTGATCATCTCTGCTGGTACTCACTGATTTTTCTTCCTCTGCCAGCCATTCATCAGCTCTCTCACTGTCATTGCCTGTGTCTCTTGACTCAGATGGCATCTCCTCCACAATTCTCTCACATACTACCCTTGAGACCTGGTAAAAGTGATGATAAAAATTTTAACACAGCAGTCACTTGTGGCACTATGCGCAAAAACAATAAATGTGTTTTTGCTGTAAAATCTTTGTCAATTGCATGAGCATAATAGAAAAAATAAAACTGGGCTGATTTACAGAGAAAAATTTTGTATATACGAAATATTTTCATCAAAATAAACAGTTCCAGAAAAACACGTCTGGAACTTGGAATGTACATAATGTCCTGTTGAGTGGGCGTATGGTTACTTGTAATTTACTGCTCACATAAACTCAGTATTTGAAAAACGTAACGATTATATTGCTTTCTAGATGTTTCCTCCCGCGATCGTATTTTATTTACCTGCAAGGGTCTCTTCCTGTAGAGGGAATGAACAGAACTCCCTGAGGCACCCGGTGTGTCTGCGGCTGCACTTACAATTGCTTGCCACTAGAGGGAGCCCTATGGTGTTATTTGGTAACGTCCTTAAGGACGTGACCTAACCAAATTCACGTTGCGTGCGTTTAAGGCAGCTTTGCAAGGACAGCCAAACCATGCTCGCTAAATCAGATCAAGGAGTTAGAGCGCGTGTGGCCACGTGTTTTACTTTGCGGTCAGTTCATCCCAGTTTCAGTGCGTAAAGGTTCACGTTACTCCTATTTAGAATTTTTATAACTGTTTCCTTACATTTTCTGAAAAAAAAAAAGTTATTATCCACGCATGGTGGTCTCGCAGAGTACAGCTAACGATATGCGGTTACCTTTCATACGAATGGGGTTTAAATCATAGTTGAATGACACTTTTAAAATGTATGCATATAGCATACACAGTACATACAGTCGGCCACGGGTTGGAGACAGTGTGCGCACAACATGTATATATGCGGTATACTAGTGACGATAAGAAGGATAAATTGACATTTTAGAGGGCATGCATGCAACTGAGTATTCTGTGGTAACATTATACATTGCCGCTATGATACAGTATAGCTGTAAGAGGAGAGTTACAAATCTTTCCCACCGACTGGAGCCCAACCTCTAGTGCTGTGGTCACGTATTTTGTACGGTGTCCACAACAGTTAAACTTTTTTTGGAAAAAAAAGTATTAACAAGTGTAAATGTGTTGAGTTGATGATTTATGCAGTTGATGAGGTCCATATATCGGCTAATTGATTTTTAATACATTTAGAGCTTTTATAGGCCTACAACCTTAATTCTAAATTAGCAAATCCTGCCAGCCCTCTACCATTTTCCCCACTCCCTCACCTGAACGCCCCTCCTCGTTTACTTTCCTCACACCTGTTGTTACACTATGCTACACGCCATTTACACAGCATTACAGATTCCTTTACTCTCTCTCTCTCTCTCTCTCTCTCGGATGTGTTTTTGAAAACGTTGTGGGATAGAGCGACGCAAAACGAAATCATTTAGTATCGCAATTACTTAAGTGTCTGTAACAGTCTCAGCTTAGACCGTGACCTATGAGGATGAATTCGTATTTTACTGGACAAAATAAAATGATACTGTATCTATATTGTTGTAATACCTTCTATTCGTGTATCTTGAATTCTGGATACATAAATTACGTCACGAGGGTGAAGTGAGGACTATAGGGTTTAGGCGGCGTGTGGGACGCGGCCTTAGAAATCTTGTATCGCGCTGCACTCCTCTGATCAGACGTAAACATTTGATAGGGCCAGATACTACCGGTATGGAGGCAGTGTTACTTGCTCGCTTTGCCTGTGACTAGCGGTAACGGAAGAGAAGTGACGAGGACGGAGTGGTGCTCAGTGTACTGACACCGATTTTGAGACTTTGCGGTTAATGCGGAGGCAACAGTAAGAGTCATGTCAGATTATGAAGTGTCAGTGCAACAGCTAAACGACCTGTTGATGGATGAGAACGGGGACTTTAGAATGCCGTCCAAACATTTCAACGAAGTTTACCCGGGAATTTACCTCGGAGACGAGTACGTCCAACGATTTTTTTTATCTTGAACAATAAAAAGGTGTAAGAACAGATAGATGTACCTTTTACAGGAATGGTCATTTTCCATTTTTATATATTTATTTGTTTGTTTTATTTTTGAATTTCGATTTTGCTTTAACGTGTGTGACTGGGTGTGCTCTTGCCCACTCCAAAGTGGAAGGCTATAAATAAACTGATTAAATTAGGCACTGTGAACTTCACACTCTTACTCAGTAGTTTTCTCTCTCTCTCTCTCTCTCTCTCACACACACACACAATGATTTGATTGTATTATTCACAGATGAGGTGCTTTTAAAATTAAATTAAAGTCAATTCAGTAAACAGTTGATATTATTTTGGGATGATTTTGGAACATGCTGTACTGTTATCTCTGCAGGTCTGTGGCCACAGATGTAAGACGTCTGCAAAAACTGGGAGTGACTCACATTCTAAATGCAGCAGAGGGCAAGTTGCTCATGCATGTTGACACCTGTGCAGAGTTCTATGCTGACTCAGGCATCACCTACCATGGCATACCAGCCAGTGATACCGATCAGTTTGACCTCAGTACATATTTCCAGGAAGGCGCTGACTACATAGAGATGGCCCTGGCACACAAGCATGGGGAAGGTAAAGTGGAGAAGCAGAAACACTGATTTTCAGACATCACATAGGGGCATCACAATGTCACTCCAAATTAATAAGTCACAGCATTTGCACCTCTGCTTATTAAAGACTGACCTGCTTTATGAGCAGGCAGGTTAATGGGTGACACTCATGTACAGTGATACATGACGTTTAATATCTGAACCTTTTTTTGTTCTTTTTTCTTGTTGTATGTTTGTGTGCACATAATGGGTATTCACGGCCGTTACCAAACAACATGGGTTGGGCGATGGGTGATGCGAACTTGTTACCACAGGGTTGCAGGTTCAACCCCTGAGCTGGTAGGGGGGAAGCTGGGGGGGAAGTGAGTAACCACACTCTCCCATCTCCAGACTCAATTCCATGGACGAGGGGTTGAGAGCAGACGTGTTCTGAAATACAACAGCTCAGACAATACAGCCTCTAACCCAGATTGCTCTGAGGAAAGCTAGCCCACCATTGAAACACCTGGGTGCAACACCCCAGATAATCTAGCTTTAAATCTTCTCTGTTGGGAGTGAAACCAACCTGCCTTTGGCCTGTGGGTGTGTGTGTATGTGTATGCACGCGAACTCAGTAACACCTACAATTGGCAACCCCCATCACCCCCACTTTATTCTGTTTTTTCCCTCTGTTCTTCCCGCCATATATCTCTCTCTATCACTCTACTTCCCCCAACTGCACCCCTCTTTGCCATCTTTACTCTTTATTAGGATTCTTACTTCCATTTCCCAGTATCTATCCATTATCTCTTTCTCCCTGTCTTCCCTCTTATCTGTCTTGATCAATGTTTATAAAAAACAAATCCAAAGATATTATAAAAATGACTTTCCTGCTGTAATATTGCAACCCTACTCCAGACCTGCTGCACACAGTTTAGTCTTCAAATGACCTCCCAACTTGACTACCTACCCCAGTTAAGCCAGTGTTCTTTACTCTGAGTGTTTGTATGTTTCTGTGTTTGTTACATGTTTATTTTGGCTTTGTTATATGTTTTTACATTCAAAACCCTCCCCCACATGCATCCTTACTGCACACTGTGTAATTCAATATCAGTCACCACAATACCAATCCCATGGTACTGCCAGTTAAAAGTAACATCATGGAGCATAAGAGGAATCCTGCTCCCCTGCAAAAATATTAAATCACCTAAACAAACTAAGATCTGATATCTGCTTTATACAGGAAACATACCTTACAGAGGAAGAGTCTTGGAAACTTACAGCCAGATGGATTGGGCAGACATACCACTCCATGTATAGCTCCAAAAAATGAGGCGTTTCCATATTAATCAGTAAAAACATTTCATTTTCTCACAACTCAACTTTGATCGATCCAGATGGTCGTTATATCATTGTCACTGGTACTTTTGGAAAAGACACTCTAACTCTAGAAAATATCTATGGCCCCAACACAGACTCTTCTTCCTTTTTACACTCATTATTCTCAGAACTGTCTAATTTTCCTGACTCACATATCCTAGGCTGTGATTTTAACATAGTTTTGGACCTACACATAGATCACTCTTCATCAACCTCCACTAATAAACCCAACCACTCCTCATCCTTGCTTAAATAGTACATGTCAGATTATGGACTGATGGAGACCTGGAAACTGAATAATCCCGGTAATAGGGAACACTCACCTTACCATAGGGAATTCCCTTACCAATAGGGAATATTCACCTTACCATAAATCATACTCTAGTATATACTACTTTTTGGTTAACAGCTCTATCACACACAAAATATCTGACTCAGCCATCCATAGCATTATCATCTCTGATCATGCCCCCATCAGAACACCAACCCCTCCCTCCTCCCAGATGGCGCTTCAGTAACTTATTTCTTAAAGACAAAGAATTCCTCGACTACTTCAAACACAAATGGGCATCCTTTATAGATATCAATAACAGTCCTGGAATAACAGCATGTACACTATGGGAAACTGCAAAGACAGTCATGAGAGGGAAAATAATATCATACTTTACATACAAAAAGAAAGAAGAAATTGCAAAAGAAAACAACCTGCAAAAAGAGGTGAAGAGATTGGACCTTCTGGCTTCTTACTCGCCTACCGATTCAGTAATGAAGGAACTCCTGAAAACTAAACATGTACTAAACAACATACTGAACAAGAAAACCGAAGGTATTCTCCTCAAACTCCAACAGCAACATTTTGAATTTGGAAATTAAACAGGTAAACTATTAGCAAATCAGTTAAAGCAACAAACATAGAAATCTATCATTATCTCAATCGTAGAGTCATCCGGAAATACAACTCAAAACCCCTCCATAATTAATGACTCTTCTAGATCTTTCTGCTCAAATCTTTACACCTCAGACCAGAGCACCTCACCTAAAAATGCCGAAACATTTCTGAGGAATGTCTCCCTACCTAACTCAAACCCAAGCAGAGAATGTAGAGGTACCTCTCTCCCTAGAATAAATCAGCAGAGCGCTCCATCTCATGCCTAACAATAATCACCTGGACCAGATGGCCACCCTGCAGAATTTCATAAATAGTCTTGGCCTCTCCTTTCACCTCTGTTTTTTAAAGTGATATCTGAAATCCACCAAAATACCACTATTCCCCATCATATGAACACTGCCTATATTACACTCATCCCAAAACCAAACAAGGACCCCACTCAATGCTCCAACCATCACCCCATATCATTAATCAACACAGACACGAAAATTATTAGCAAGGCTTTATCAGTCAGACTGGAATCTGTAATTTCATCATTAATACACATAGATCAAATCGGAGGAGGCATTCCTCAGAAAACATATGAAAAGTATTCAACCTGATTAATTTCTGTAGTTTCTGTAGCACCTCCTCAAACAATCCACCATTCATCATAGCAACTCACCCACTGCATCTTTTATAACCAATGGACTTATATCAAAACCATTTCAGTTACAAAGAGGTACTAGACAAGGATGCCCTCTATCCCCACTACTGTGTTTGCACTTTTCATTGAACCCCTGGCTGCTTTCGTTAGGCAATGTGACCGTATCTCAGGCATCCAATCAAACTCACACCACCATAAAATCAGTCTGAATGCCGATGACATTCTGTTATACATCACAAATCCCTCATCCTCACTTCCAGCAGTCCAAACTCTGATCAGTACAGTAGTGTGTCTGGCTACTCCATCAACTGGACAAAATCAGAGAGTCTGCCTATAACCAAACTCAACTGGGATACTGAGGCTAGGGTCCCCCTCTTCAAACGGCAAAATCTATTACATACCTTGGAATCCACATTTCTTGAAATTTAAACGAATTATTCAAACTGAACATCACCCCCCTACTACAAGAAATAAAAGACAGTCTGGAAAGATGGAATAAATTACCACTCTCTGTAATTGGCCAAATTTCAACCGTTAAAATGAACATCCTCCCAAAAATAAACTACCTCTTTGCCATGACCCTGTCACCCCACCCCAGTGCCCGTTCTCCTCTCTCAATAGTGCAGTCACTACATTCTACTGGAAAAACCAAAAAACTAATTAACTATCCACCCTCCAAAAGCTCAAACAATACAGAGGACTCGGGGCCCCAAATTTCTTTTACTATTTCCTCTCACACCAATTACAGGATATCCACTGCTGGACAAATAACACCAATCCACCTTGGCTAGATATTGAAAATACTTTAGCTCAGGAATTGAGCATCAAAAATCTCCCATTCATAGATAAATCCATAAAAACTCACATCTGTTACAAAAACATCAACACTATCAGCACCACTCTATCTGCTTGGTGGAAGTCAAATGAAGTTCTTCATTACAGTCTCTCACCATCTATTCATACTCCATTATGGCATAAACCCATGTTTTTTATTCATAACAAACCCTTTTTCTTCTCAACCTGGAATTAGAGAGGAGTAACCAGCCTGGGACAGTTATTCGATGATGGTTTGCTCATGATCTTCGAACACATCCAAAAAATATAACATACCGGACCACTGCTACTTCCAGTATATCCAGTTACAAGAAGTCATAAAAAACATCAACTCTAGGAATTTTAACAATCACAGCCCTCCCTTAAAGTTATAATCACTCAAACCTCAAAAAATGTTATCCCAAATATACAAAATCCAAGCAGCTGAAGACAGCACTATCAATCCCTGTAGACAAGTGGACCACAGACATGAATAACCTACCAACAGATATTAATTGGCAAAGCATATGCATATGCATATGGAATTACATGTCTCTGTGACATGAAGTTCCAGAACCCAACTTATAGAGTATAGTCTTCCATAGAATCCACGTTACTACCCACAAACTTTACAGCATGGGCTTTAGCCAAAGTAATACATGTTCATATTGTTCAGTCTCAATAGACGATTACTTCCACGCCCTCTGGCACTGTCCACACATCCAAAACTTTTGGTCGGAGGTCATGAGCAAGCTATCTGAGATCCTTAGCCTCAGCATCCCCTTATGCCCCGTCATAACTTTACTTGGTGATGTCTCTACACTACATACACCGAAACATCTCAAATCATTCATATTAATATCACTAACCATTGCCAAAAAGACCATATTTTTGAACTGGAAAGACGGAACCAAGATATCCATAGCTCACTGGCTCAGTCTACTGATAGACCATTTAAATCTAGAAAAACTTACCGCATCTTTGAAAAACAACATTAAATCCTATGAAGACACCTGGTCTCTGTTTCTACAATACCCTCAACGCTGATTCCTCTCCCCACAAGTGACACTTAACATTACTATTCTTTTCAACTTTTATTTATTTATATATTTTTTTCTTCTCTTATATATTTTTCTCTTTTCTTTCTGTTCCAACAAACCAACATGAAAACACTGTGCAGTTTGTTCCACCAGCCTGGCTTGTCTGGTCTTGTCTGTCTTGCCCCATCACATCTTGTTATGTTTTGCTCCTCAACCTTTATACGTAAATACATATCTAGAAAGAATGATGTATTTGTTTTATTTATTTATCTAATATTTCTATGGGGTTTCATTCTTTTTCTTTTTTTTTCTTCTTTTCTTTTTTGTTGTTTTCCTTTGCTCTTTGTTTTTTGTAGCAGTTGTTGTTTTTCTTTTTTTTGTTTTCATTGTGATGTGTTATTGTACTTTGTATTGTGTGATCCTGTATTCAAAAAAAAAAAAAAAAAAGACTGACCTGTGCATGCTTCAACTTGTAAGACAATGAAATTCCCCAGTGACACCAACCCATGCTAATGACAGAGACGATCAGAGGAGAATGTGAAGCTATCATTAGCACTGGAGACTGCAAGAAAGCAATTAACAAGAAGTAAATTAAGAAAAATACATTTTAGTTTCAATTGTTCTGTCTTAGCCAATAATGACACACAGGAAGCCTCTGCAGTTTGTTAATGAAGCGCTAACAGGGTCCTGAAGAGTCAATGGCTGTCACTGGACTTCATAGGCGTTCTGCACTTCAGAATGTAGGCAAGGAACATAACCTTCTAATAATAAATGTATTAGTTCTGTCAGTCTACCTTAGAATAAGCAGATAACAAGAAAAAACCCTACAAAATATACAACTCTATTTTTGTTCTCTATTCAAAAGAAGTGGTAAAAAAAACCTGGAACAGTCTGTTTTTTTATCAATTCTCTCCTTTGCCACCTGGAGAAATTCTTTTTGAAGGAAACTTCTTTTAATGAAACATTTCAGCTCTTAAGTCCAATTTCAGAATTAATTTTTCTTTTGCCTTGTGTTTTGAGAGATTTTGAATTTGTATGTCTCTGTTAAAGAGTCATTTATTACTCCCTTTGATTCACAGTGCTTAGGTGATGATCTTTCTCACGACAGTTTCAAATGTGTCTAATGAAGTATGCATTATCCTTCTTATTACCCATGTATCTGTTATGGGTGTAGCGGTTCTGAAACCGAGACCAAAACTGCAATGCAAACGTCCATGGTCTCGTATTCCCAAACCGCAATCCCCCGTCCCCTCCACCCCCCAGCCCCAACTTGCTGCCAACCGAGCTCTCATTAAGTAACTAATGTAACAAAACTCATTTTTTATTTCACAGTTAACACTACAACACATGTAAGTCATAAAATTATTATTCTATTTGAAGTTACGTCAAGTTGTATATTTTGTGTTAGGGGTGTAATGGTACACGGATTGGTACAGGATGTTCGGTTCGCTGCGCATTGTGATCCGAGTGGATATAGTCTAGCTTTAACCAGGCACATTATACGCATAACTTTTTTCATTGTCTGATAGTCAGTAGACTGACACGTTAGCGAATAAAGTGATACTTGACAAGATACAGTGTGCCCTCTCTTCTACATTTCTGTATGCCGAATTAAAATTAATAACTCACTTTCCTCTCTGATTCCATAACGGAGCCGTAACATAGCAACTGAAGTAGCACATGTTCAGTGACGCAGCCTCTTAAGTATGGTGACCGTAAAGCCAGAGCTTCAGGACCCTCCCGTATCCTTAAGGTCCTCTGTTTGGGAATATTTCAGTTTTCCAGTGAACTACAGAAGCAATGAATGGGCAAAGGCAAGTGGATAAGATGAAGGCAGTGTGCCAGCATTTTTAAACTGAAATCGGGTATGTTGCTGGCAGTACATCGAACATGATCTCATTTGAGACAGCATCATCCAAATGTGAATATCGAATATGATTACTCATTTGAGACAGCATCATCCAAATGTCAATATTACCGGTACAAGGAAAAAACAGAGTGGAGAATTATGGAAATTATGGCCAGTTTGCCGTTGTTTACAAGTGCAAGTTCATAAGTTTACAAGTAAATTCATATTAAATGAAAGGAAACTTCATGTTTTGCATGTCTTTTTTCACTGTACCGAAACCGTACCAAACCATGACTTCAAAACCGAGGTATATACCGAACCATGACTTTGGTGTATCATTACGCCCCTAGTATCTGTGTATAAAATAAGAACACAAATAATGGTTGAGAAAAGCACACAGGAAAAACAGTGAATCTAGCTTTGTTGCCAGAGTTGCCTTGTAGTCCACAGCTTGGTAAATTCACAATTGCTTTGTTGTTGAGGATTGGATCCACAGAATAAAGCTATTTTTTTTCTTTCTCTCCCAGGGAAGGTGTACGTTCACTGCCAAAAGGGATACAGCCGATCTGCGAGTATAGTCATCGCCTACCTGATGATATGCCATGGGATGGACGCGCGAGTTGCTGTGGCTACGGTCCGAGAGAAACGGGAGATTGGACCCAATGATGGATTTCTCCGCCAGCTTTGTCATCTTAACGACAAGCTGCAAGATAATAGAAGGTTATGGAAAAGCTAGCTACAGGAGACTGTAAGTCAAGACATGAATTATTCAAGGTGGTTTTGTAACAGAGCAGTAATTTTTTGGTGTCACTCAATGATTTGCTAGATGCCAGAGGAAAGCGGAACCACTCAGAGTAAACTTTCAGAAAATGAATCTTCTATCTCACCGTTTTCCATCCAGATTACAGGATGGAACACACCATGACATCAGTGAAAAAGTGGTCTGTGATGTAATGTAAATCCTATCAAATGAGTTGGACAGGGAAATTACAGCAGCAGGCCAAACTTTTTGATGCTCACTGCTGGAAATGCTGTTTTCTTTTCTGAGAAGCAAGCAGGTTTGACTTTGACGTGACAGTCAGTCTGTGCAGTGATGTATGAGCATGGTTCTTACCATGATATTGTTTGAAGATGATGACTCACCTGTAGCAGTCTCTTTGGGCAGCCGTGGACTAGAGGTTAGAGAACTGGGCTTGTGTGCACTTGGGCAAGGCACTTAACCCCGATGCCCTGTGGGCGCAAGGAATGCTGTTCCTGCATCTGGTGTGCGTGTGTGCAATGCAGAGGACAAATTCACTGTTCATGGTGTGTGTGTGTGCGCAATTGTTGGGATTCTATTCTATTCATGGACTGGCTGCCAAGGCTGTACAGTGTGATTTCTGTCCTGAGCATGGATACTTGAGTGTGAATCACAGTACCAATACGTGTTCTCCATTTTGGTTGTTTGGGCTGTGTGCATGGATACAGGCCTCACCGAAGAGAGATTGCATCCCATCGTGTAATTTGATCACTGGGCATTAATATCCTGTTGTCAGGTGAACTTGCCTCCAGGCCACTTTCCATTCAATGGATGTAAAAAGCACATGTCCACTTCAGAACTTCTGTTTGGAAGTTGTTTATATGATGCAGAAGATGATTCAAAAATTGTTCCTAGCTCAAGACATTCTAATAAAGCAGGAGACCCAGACCTCAGAGGCCTCAGTCATGTTTAAAAGACAGAGTTGTAGATGGACATTTTGGCACACACCACCCTCCTCCTCTGAGACCTGTGCTGTTGAATTCCTATTGGCTCATTGAGATGGTAAACTGAACTGTGATTGGAGGAGCCTTCTTTCAGATCATACACAAGCTGATCTGGGTAGTGTTGTTTTAGTGAATAGAACAACCCACCCCCCAAACAATCAACCGAAAGAAAGTTCCCCACTATGAGCAGCATTTATCAGCAAATTGTTTTCAATATGCAAAGTGCTGAATACAAAAATAAGTAAAATCTACACCACACCTAAATCACTTTTATAAATATCCACAGTAAATTATGCCTTCATCCAAATCTAACGCATAAACATTGACTGGATTTTAATCATGTGTTTGTCTGAAAGCAAAGAACACAATGTGGAATATATTTTGCATTCATTTTATGATTACATGGACAGACAATAATTAATTTTTAACTCAAGTAGCGTAATTCATTATTTTTGTATCGGATAAATATAAATGGCAAAAATATAAGTTATATAAGTTTTGGATTAACCCAGGTTAATACAACAGAAATGTAATTGTGCACAAATGTTTGAATTAAATCAGGAAACCCTCAAGAGGTGCGAGTATAACAATCAGAAAGCGCTTAGATATCTATCTGACGTTATAAAAAAAAATCCGGGTTCTTTTACAGATTTTATACACCTTTGCACAGCGATTAACAAAAAAACAACCTGAAATGACACCACCACACTTCGTGAAGTTTAACTAGTATAATTTTATGGAATAATCCCTTGACAAGACATGAAAAAAAAAACACAAAATGATACTCAAGTACATTCATCAACAAAACAAGCAATGCGTCTTATATAAATTCAACGGGTAAAATGCGTTGTGCGCGGCGGGGAGTCCATATATCCACGCGTTCGTTCAATCGTCGATTAAAAAGAGAACAACTCAGGTTTGGCCAAACAAGAAAAACATTTCCTTTCCAACCAGAAAACGAAAAAATCCAAAAGCACCAGGTAAATTCCCTAAAAAGCTTACGAAAAAGAGAAACAAAAAAGGAACGCTCTCACCCGATTGGTGGCAACTTCTATTATTTCAAAAATCGGGAATGAGTCCTCCGTCCGCTGTCCAAGTAATTTTCCTTTTAGATTCCCTTGTAATCCACACTCTTTTTACATGGCATTCGTCTCTTTTTCTCGCTTTTTTCTCCTTTTCCCCCTGGACGTCCTAAGTTTCCTCTCTTTAAATTTCGCGCCGCTCTCCCATCATCTTTCCTGTTGCGTCTTTCCTTTTTGGGAGTTTTTTACGCGTCACACCTTCCCGCCCCCCTTGCCCTGCACTACTTTTCGTCAATGAAAGAATATTATTTGTTTTAACATCAGAAATGCGTTTTAATCCCTCACATTTCATTGTATTTTTTTCTATTTAACCACAATTACCCTTTCATTGTGACACTGTCACATGAGGGCTGCAGTATGTAAATACAGTGTTTAATAGGTGTCTGATAGTCCTGTTTGTTGAGACACCAGTCAGATCTCTGGTCAGTTCTGTATGAGAGCGGAAATGATCAGTGCAGGTGAATGTGTTTCTAACCTGCAGGAAAGACTGATCTGTCTCTGATTCTCTGACTGATCTGTCTCTGAAATATTTGTTGTACTTCGCTTTGTTTGACAGCTCAAGGTTAAATATTTAAACAAACATCATTACGAGCTAATCTCATTAAGATTTCATGGTTACGTCTTTACATTTCTGGATAAATGTGGATAAACAACTGACCTGTGTTCATTCATTTGTTTCGGGCTGATGACATCACATGTCCCTGATTCTGGGATTGCATTGGCTTTATTCTTTAATCAGTGAACTTTGTTCTCAGTAAAGTGTGTGAAACATGTCTGTGATTCTCACAAAGCTCAGGTCTGAATTTTACCTGTTATTTATAAAATATGCTGTTATTTACCAAATATGCTCTTTCTGTGTTTTCCTCCTTGTCTTTTTATTTTTATTTAAAACTATTTTATAGACCATTGAATCTGCTTACCCTGGACTCTTTCTTACTGTGAGTATCTCTATTCCATGTGCCAGCCAGAGCAGAGGATGATGGGCTCCCCCTGTTGAGTCTTGGTTCCTCCCAAGGTTTCTTCCTCCTATTCACTTCATTAAGGAGTTTTTTCTTGCCACTATCACCTTGGGCTTGCTCACTGGGGGTTTACGCACTGATCTCTGTAAAGCTGTTTTGAGACAGTTTTTGATTATAAAAAGAGCTGTACAAATAAACTTGAAACTTGAATAAATGGGGTTTTATATATAGGGGAATATATAGGGATTTTTTGCCCATTGTAACAAAATGACATGAGCTTTTCTGACTGTTACCTAAACTTTCCCAAATCTATTGATCAGTGCTGAGGTCTAAGCTCTAGACTATGTGTGAGAGAGGAGACACCATCATTCCAGGTGTGTGTGTGTGTGTGTGTGTGAGAGAGAGAGAGGAGACACCATCATTCCAGGTGTGTGTGTATGTGAGAGAGAGGAGACACCATCATTCCAGGTGTGTGTGTGTGTGAGAGAGGAGACACCATCATTCCAGGTGTGTGTGTGTGTGTGTGTGTGTGAGAGAGAGGAGACACCATCATTCCAGGTGTGTGTGTATGTGTGAGAGAGGAGACACCATCATTCCAGGTGTGTGTGTGTGTGTGAGAGAGAGGAGACACCATCATTCCAGATGTGTGTGTATGTGTGAGAGAGGAGACACCATCATTCCAGGTGTGTGTGTGTGTGTGTGTGTGTGAGAGAGAGGAGACACCATCATTCCAGGTGTGTGTGTGTGTGTGTGTGTGTGTGTGTGAGAGAGAGAGGAGACACCATCATTCCAGGTGTGTGTGTATGTGTGAGAGAGGAGACACCATCATTCCTTTTAGCAATGCCTTCTCCTACACAACATTTGTGTAATAAAATATATAAATCAACAAGCCATAGTATAAAAACATTTTATAATTTAACACATAGAAATGTCTGCACAAACATGAACTAAAATCAGGACCATTGTGTAAAACAATAGGAGTTTGACTACAAAGGGTTCTCGTCCTCTGTCTGATACTGTGAAATGGGCCGTGAGGTTTTATCCATGACATATAACACTACTGTTAGTCTACAAGACTGTTAGACCACAAGACTGTTAAAGCAAAGCAGTTTGGATTTTCTGTTGCAAATTTGAAACTTACCAACATAAGTGAAATAAATAAAAAGTACTCACTGGAGACTTGGTCTGCTGTGGGTACCACAAAAATCTGTAAAAAAAAAAAAAAAAAAGCAACACGACCAAACAAATGGACATAGACAGTGCCTATAGGTCTGTTTGAGCTCTGCTCTCCATGTATAAGCATTACAGGAACAGGAAGACCTCAGTGACCTAATGAATTTAACTACTAGAGTATAAAGCCATGTACTGTCCACACTGGTGCAGAGCAGTATTCACATAAACTCTTCTTACTGCCAATAGTTCTGTGCAGGTTGGGAGGAGCCAGCTGTGCGGTTATGGCACACTGACTGTGTAAGGGCGCGTGTATAAAGTGCATATGAGTGAACAAGCATATGGTATGACACACTGACTGTGTAAGGGCGCGTGTATAAAGTGCATATGAGTGAACAGGTATATGGTATGACACACTGACTGTGTAAGGGCGCGTGTATAAAGTGCATATGAGTGAACAGGCATATGGTATGACACACTGACTGTGTAAGGGCGCGTGTATAAAGTACATATGAGTGAACAGGCATATGGTATGACACACTACTGTGTAAGGGCGCGTGTATAAAGTACATATGAGTGAACAGGCATATGGTATGACACACTGACTGTGTAAGGGCGAGTGTATAAAGTGCATTTGAGTGAACAGGCATATGGTATGACACACTACTGTGTAAGGGCGCGTGTATAAAGTACATATGAGTGAACAGGCATATGGTATGACACACTACTGTGTAAGGGCATGTGTATAAAGTGCATATGAGTGAGCAGGCATATGGTATAACACAGTTATGTGAATGCAAATCACAGAAGTATGAATGAGCAGCGGGTCCTGAAAAGACTAATTTATTAACTGTACATTCTCAAATAAATTCTCAAATAATGGCCGGGTCTCAAATTATAGCCTGTTTGGGCAAATAAAGGCCGGTCCCAAAAGTACAGAAAGGCTCAGGTGATAAATTCATCATATTTCCACAGCATTATTTACATCAGCACAACAACATATGGTAATTATGCTCACCACTCTGTTGCTATTAGTTTCACTTTTTAACAGAAATACTATAGCAATAGTGTTCTAGCTCACATGGATTGTGGTCACTGTAGGACTATGTGTGTTAATGGCCCTAGTATTCAGGGACATCACTGCCAAAACTCTCTCCCTCCTACTTCCTATGCGTTATTTCATTATTTCTATGAGCTATTTCATATAACAGCACGTCTTAATGGTACTTGGACAAAGTCATGGAAGGGAAAAAATGTCTGATTTTAGATGCCGTTGGTATGGTAGAGACATGTTGGCCGGTGAGCTGGAATCAGAGGATCAAATTTCACCTTTAAACCTATCATTATTTCAGCCTGTTCCCATTTATCCTCTTTGCTTAATGATAAAACAAATAGTTCATAGAATAATCAACACTTATCAACATAAATATAGTAAATGATTTCATTTTGTATTCTTTGCAAACTATTGCATCATTTGCTGTCTCTACAGATGATTTTAATCTGTCAATAATTGTGCAAAAGTTCTGCAGCTTAGAATGCTCATGAAACATCTGCTTTTGTTCGGCCTGTGTGCCAAACTTTATTGTGCATTGCACACAAGCTGATGCAATATACAGATATGTATATTGCATCAACTTAATTAATCAATCTCATGTTGTAGCTTTCACAATAGCGCACAAACTTAAAACAATCTGTACTGTTTCGTTTGCATTATGATCTTGAAGATCATAGTAACATATTAAATAACGGCCTGTCTCCTATAATAGCCTGTCTCAAATAAAGGCCTGGTTCTTTCTTCAGTTGAGGTAAATAAAGGCATCGGCCACTACTTGAGAATTTACGGTACGTGTAAAGTTCATGGTTCCTGTATACCTGTGGCATTCTTGATGAAAGAGCATCATACAGTTATGTGGATACCAAACCAGAGCAGTAATTTCAAAATGAACAGAGAGAGACTCAGACACACAGCGCACATTTGCAATGTTGTCATGTTTTAGTAAACTCATGTGAACTCTAAGACATTTTCCCATTCTGTCGCTACAGCTCTAGAGCAGAGTGACAGCAGTCTCTTTTCTCATACAAAGACAAAATCACTTGAGAAATGACCCCATAGTAATGCATATACTGAACACAACACCCATGGCACCACAGAGGACAGAGAAGAGAAGTTACAAAAGGCATTGGTGATAATACAAAATGAGAAGAAACTGTTCTGAACCACAGTTGCGCTGTGGGAATCCCACACTGAAAAGAATGGCTGCAGAATAATGGAGAAAATATTGTGAGTTACAACAATACACTGAGGGAAGAAAAGAAATGTATGTGGGAGTTTGGTGTCTGATTTGAGATTACACATTTGGGAGCTTGCACCTTTATTGGCTCAGATAACGTACGCATGAGTTGGATACTGATACATGGAGAGATGACCAGTAAAACCTGCTGATTAACCTATAAAACCTGCAGTTTCTTTTACCATTTGATGGTGTGAAAACATTGAAGACCAGAGTGCATCCAAAGACCATTGCATGATCATGCATGCTAAGTGCTTTCCAGCAGAAAATTAACTGCTGTGAGAAAAGAACATATATGCTAATACACAAGACATATAAGAGTGAAAATCATTACGTGAGAAAGATTGGACATTGGAGACCAACAGAGGTTTTAACAACAAATGCACATACTTCGTGTTGAAAAACAAATTGACTTTCACTTTGAGTCTTCAATAACAGGGAGGAAAGTGTACAGCAAACTGATAAAAAGAAAACAACCCACAAGTGAGCACAACAATATACCCACTGCATCTGACCATTGTCTAAATCTGAGAAAACACATTGGTTTGACCTTCTCACATCCAAACAGAGGCTGTGCAGGTTTGTCCTCTCTCAGAGCTCACTGCCACATTCTGCTGTGGATTTGTGATATTCCTTGAGGTTTGACGCCTTTTGAAGAGCCAAACAGAGGATCTGAACAGTGTGTGACCCTTCGGTTGGTGACTGTGTAGCTGTTATCACTGTGAATTTAACCTCCTTTGAGCCTTCAAGGTTTCCATCTCCACTGTCGTACAGCAGGTGTGGGCTCGCACACAGGAAAAAAAGCCATCTGAGACACGGTCCTGGTACCAGGCTCAGGCCTGACTCTGTGACCCAGATTGCATGGGGTTAAAGACTTGCACTGTTACACATTAACCACACCATTCAAATGGAAAGAAATGAAACATAAGACAGGATCATATCAAACATATGTCCAAACATATGTCCAAAAGGCGAACTTTGTTCCAAATCTCTTTTTTTTTTTTTTTTGCTTTGTTGATTGTTTGTTTGTAATCAGATTCATGCTCAAGCAAATGCACATCTTCAGTTGCAAGTGTTACAGATATCTGATCAATGTCATAAAAAACACATCACCTCTGGAGCAAGACCTTTATTTTCAGTCTTGGCTTCATTTTTAAAAAGTTTACATTCCTCATGAGGAGACGGGGTGTCTAAACAGAATGACATTTCTGCTTGTGGGTTGGCCTTGTTTCTGCCTGTAGTGAGCAGTCAAATGGAGGACTGCAACAGAGGAGGTAGTGGACAGGAGATGAATGGAATTTGGATTCCAGTTTATTTTCAGTGAGGTTTCTGAATGGACCAAGGGAATGTATGTAGCATAAGGAGGTTAGAGTTAAAGGTTTAGGTGTGGGGTGGTGATGTATAGCAGACTTTTAACTCCTTGAGATAGCGAGTAATTAATGGCGTGAAAATGATGGATTTTCACAGGGTCACTGCCTCAAGGGATTGTTTTCAGCCCTTGAGTTTTGTGCAGCTACATTTATACTACAAGTGAGTAGTGTTTTAAATAAGCATTTGAGTACCGTTTTGGCTATGCTGAAACAACTGTGCTTAAGTTCACATGACTCCCTGATTCTCTGTAGGTGTACTGTATGGAGCATGCTCTATGAGACGGTGCTGGTCCGGCTGCTCATGTCTTCTCTGAAGGCAGTGTTACTTGGCCATGCTGGTGTGTTGGACGTTTGCCTGAGAGCAAAGCTGTTCTGCAGTGCTGGTGCAGCTGGGTTTTTTAGCCTGAGTCACGGTGTATTGGCTAAGGACTGAGAAAGCTCCACTGTGTTTCCCAAGCTGACAACAACGAGCCTGTTCTTATCCGTCCCACTGTTTCCCAGACACACCAAGGCGAAGTCTGGGCCCTCTCCTACACAGTGGACCTCTGTTTATAATCACAGTGTAAGAGTAGAGGTTGAGAAGGACAAAAAGGTGGCAAGAGGTTGTAAAAGTATGAGTTACGGTCGACAGAATGTGCAGTTTGATAGGAAGTATAGAGAGACGGCGGTTAAGGGGTTTGTTGGACGTGGTATTTCTGCATAAGGTCTGAGGTGAATGAGGTTATATGGAGTACTCATTGGCAGTCTATGGTGTAGATGTCTAGGCAACCGAGGAAACGCAACCACACGACAACACACTGACCTGAGTGGAGGGATTTGAGACAGATTTTATGACGTGGGGAAAGCAGAGCACTGAAAAGCAGCCTGATGCAAAAACAGGTGACCTGCAACACACTAACACCTGTCCTTTCTCTGCACTCACACAAGCGAAAAAGACTGTCAGTCATTCAGAGGCAGATAAGCTCGGATGGATACTAAATGCTTAGATAGACACGAAATGCATCATTCTCCTCTCATGGAAAAGACTAAGTTTGTCAACCACTTATTGTCTTGAAAAACAGGACCAGAGAGATGTAACCGTGCTGTTAAATATGCATATTAGGAAAGGCATGCAGGCAGGTTTGGACGGGACAAAGCCAGGGGTGTAGGAGACGCATGTTTATGTTTGTGAATGTACAATAGGAAGGTGGCTGGTGAAAGCAGGGGTGAGGTAGAGAGTGTTGGTCAAAGTCCATAATGAGGTAAGTGACAGTCATTTTTTCTATTTTGTAAAAATGATTGCTAAGGTTCTGAGATTCCTGTGTGAGGACTTCAGCCAGGGCCAACTGTGCACTCCGGTCCTCTGCCTCAGTCTCCAAATCTCCTCTCTTTGTCTCTACTTGTTAAGTCACTCAAAGCATGCACTCTGTCCTCATGTCCTTCTCCTGATGACCTGCAGACAGGTATGTTTGTGTGTTTGGGTTGGATTTTTCGTTTTTGTTTTTATTCGCCCTGTTAATCCTGCATGGATTATAGCATTGTTAACCCACTCCTGCTCCTGCAGGCCTGGGCACCTTTTCACATATTTACATCCCTGTTTCATCTAACACACCTTCTGCAGCGAATCAGAAGTGTGGTAATTAGCTGAAGGAGGTGATGGAGGTGTGTTGTAGCAGGATGTAGCTGTGCAGGCCTGTGGGGTCAACATGAAGGTGGGTGGAAAGATCCGGATCAGTCAGACTCAGCTTAGGAGACATGGGGGACAGAGACATTGCATTCAGTCCTGAGGCTATGTTATTCCATACTGGCAACATTTTATGAACTGCTGGTAACATCCAACCAGTTTTGATTTTCGATCCTCTAACATTAGTCAACTTCAACAAAATTCATATATAGCCACCACTGGGTAGTGATATGGCCTAGTATTTCTTTCGAGGGAAAGAGACGTGGACAGAGCATGTGAGAAGGAAATGCTTTAGGACACATGCACAGGAAGAGCCCACTAACAGGGAACTACAAATAGGATGAGGTCCCTGTGGTTTACTGTATGTCTGAAATGTGTGGACTGAAATGTAATAGGCTTGTGTGATTGAAGACAGATATGATCCAGGCTGTGTGAACTACATGAATATAATATGCACTATATTGTCCTGGGTGTGGATAGATAAACCAAAATGGGTTCAGGTAGAAGAATGTGTAACGCATACAGGTATGAGTCCAGTGTTACTCATACATCTGGGTGCTGGAATATACATGAGGTATTGACTTGGCTGCAGGAATCTGTGAGGGTACATATGCATAGAGTGTCTATGAAACGTATTCCGTAAGTACGTTGTCCATAAACACATATCCAGTGAGCACAGCTGGGCAACGAGGCGTGAAAATACTGATACTGATGAATTGGTTTCAGTATTTCAGCTTTTGTTTCCGCCTCTAATCATTCAGTTGTTACGGTGTAACTTTCCTTTGCCGTCAAAATAATTAGGGTCGTGAAAGACTTTCGGCACCCAATTATCCAAATGTCACTGCGGTTGTTTGAGGACTTTGATGTGCTCATTAAATATTCTCTTCGGCATGCTCAGAGGTATAGAGGCATGTGGGGAGGTAGGTTCATGAACGCTAGCTTAATCGTAATCCCAATCTGACACTGACAGGTGGCAACGGCGATAGTTCAGACCCTTGCCTGCTCCGTCACCCAACGGGACACGACAACACGTCCTGCCACAGAAGTGCCTTCAGCGTCAGTGTGAGGATGTGGAAAAAACAAGTGCTGCTGGGGGCTTTGCACAAAAACAAAAACAAAAACAAACAAACAAAAAAACAAAATAGCAGACTTCCTTTGGTTGCTGCTCACACATCCTGGTCCTCGAAGACCTCCAGGAAGAGTGGCGGGAAAAGTTCGGTGGGACACTCTACCTTCATGTGCAGGAAACGGCTGGCGTGACAGGCGCCAATCATCCGCAGGTCCGTCACCTTCATCAGCAACTTGGGCCAGAAGTGTGAGATGTTGTGTTTGCGATGGTTGATGTAGTGTTCAAACGCAAGCAGGAACCTCTCCTGGCATTTCTCGATCTTCTCCACGCAGGTCAGGCCCGAGCGATCTGAGGAAAACCACCAATAAAACCATCACAGTGCTTAGCCTTAACTGAGGCTGGAAAAGGCAAGATAATCATAAAGATCGTTGTGTGTGTGTGTGTGTGTGTGTGTGTGTTTGAAATTAGCAGCTGTACAGCATAAAACAATAAGTGTGTAAATGAGTCAGAACAGTCCACCCTGAAGCAGGACCTCAGATGACCTTTCTGCTCTAGGATATTATGCAGACATTTCACAGATACACTGTGAAATACACTATGATACAGTTTTCACTTCTAAGTTATGTTTCTAATTTCAGCACATCATGTAGTTATGCTGTTCTGAACAGGTACAGTGGTAAGTCTATGTTACGGAGGCTGGACATGGATTTGATTTGATTCTTAATGGTTTTATCATCGTGATGCGTCCGTGATGCGTCTGTGATGTGTCTGTGATGTGTCCTTGGTATGTCCGTGATGTGTCCGTGATGTGTCTGTGATGTTTCCGTGATGCGTCCGTGATGTGTCCGTGATGTCCATGATGTGTCTGTGATGTGTCCTTGGTATGTCCGTGATGCGTCTGTGATGTGTCTGTGATGTGTCCTTGGTGTGTCCGTAATGTGTCCGTGATGCGCCCGTGATGTGTCTGTGATGCGTCCGTGATGTGTCTGTGATGTG
Organism: Chanos chanos; assembly: GCF_902362185.1. Taxonomy (NCBI): domain Eukaryota; kingdom Metazoa; phylum Chordata; class Actinopteri; order Gonorynchiformes; family Chanidae; genus Chanos; species Chanos chanos. The sequence goes on from NC_044502.1 coordinate 21,843,433, forward strand.
TCCGTGATTGTCCGTGATGTCCGTGATGTGTCTGTGATGTGTCCTTGGTATGTCCGTGATGCGTCTGTGATGTGTCTGTGATGTGTCCTTGGCATGTCCGTAATGTGTCCGTGATGTGTCTGTGATGTGTCTGTGATGCGTCCGTTGTTCCTCTCACCTGAGCTCATGAGCAGTACGGCCTGTAGCAGCGCCACCTCTGAGTCGTCCAGGTTAAACTGCGCCAGGCTCTTCCCCAGGTCGAAGATGGCGTCAGAGACCACGCCCAGGCCTCCGTTCTTCAGCTGCTCTCGCTTCACCGCAATCTCTCCGCTCAGCGTCAGCGTCTCGCTATCCGGGTCATAACGCACAGCTGCTCTCAGGGACATGATCTCCATACAGCAACCTTTTAAGAGGATGATCTGATCCTCACACGGCAGCTGATAATACCACACAGACAAAACATGTGGTTATAACAAACATCACTGCACATCTAGGATCTCTGTCTCTGAGTAAACACTCAAAATGCTGTGGTTTGATCATACGTTTTAAGTCATTAACCTGTGCGCTTAAATGCCCTTTCCACAAAATCAGTGGACAATATTTTACTCTCATTCAGTGCAGCACTTTTCATGTGTGATAAATTTGTCTCCAAACCTTGGTCATGAACCCAACTGCTTAAAAGGCCCTCTTACTAAAATTCCTGTTAAGAAACCCAACCTCAACCTCAGTGACTTCTCAGATTAAACTCCTACTTCACACTTACCATTAATCTCCAAAGTCTTGGAGAAAGCACTAAAGAAACGTGCATATTCTTACACTGAACTCCAGGCTTCCCTGTGTTCTCTAGCTGTGGGTGCAAAGCTGTGTGTCTGCTATTAGATCTAATACCACAGATCTTAATGTTATTTTCAGGTAAAGCACAGGTAGTAGCACAGGTAAATGATGAATTCAGGTAAAGCACAGGTAGCACAGGTAAATGATGAATTCAGGTAAAGCACAGGTAGCACAGGTAAATGATGAATTCAGGTAAAGCACAGGTAGCACAGGTAGCACAGGTAAATGATTAATTCAGGTGACGCACAGGTAACACAGGTCAGTGATGAATTCAGGTGATGCAAAGGTAGCACTGGTAAATGATGAATTCAGGTAAAACAGATAAAGCGCAGGTAACACAAGTAAATGATGAACTCTCCAAAACAAGTGAATCATGACGTCCTACATTACTGTTGATTCTGGTCTTGTACCAAATGCCCACATTGTGAACATTTCCACAGTGGTTCCTTGTGATGCTTGAGAACTAGTTTAAGACTGGCTTATGCAATGCTCTGTACTCTGAATTACCCTCAGAACAGGCTTTTATAATGCAGCAGCTAAAATCCTCCCTAAAACTCTCACTAAAACCTTAAACGCATTAGGCTACTCATGTCCTGTCTTCTCTCTGCTAGCTTCCTGTTAAATTAATTGATACAACGGCACACTCACAATGCTCTGAATGGTCTTGGTAGGGCTGCCACCTTTTATGTGCAGAAATAAGGGATGCCTTTTACGTTCCACCGGAGGACTTCATAGATCATTAAAATAATAGGGAAAAGAAAAACACAGCAACTGCGGGTGCTATTTTTAATTTTAAGCTACAAGGCAAACACCGAGTTACACCTAATGGAAACGATGACACTGACGGGCAGTCTAACACAGCACGCAGAGCTTGTTGGTCTGTAGCTCACCACTGAAATTAAACTTCCCCAGTCCACATGTATAAGTGGTTTGAGTTTACTTGATGTTATGTTATTCTCAGCACTTTGAAGACCCAGTGCATATATGAAACGACATGTACGAAAATACGGGACAAATTGCGTCCCTTCAATACGGGAAGCAGCACTTTATTTTCCAATACAGGACGATCCTGTATTATGCGGGATGGGTGGCAACCCTAGGTCTTAGTCACCCGTATTTGAGCGAACGTTTAGATCTTTATGGTCCTCACTTGCTTCACTAACAATGTGTATATATATGGCAGCAGCTAAAATAATTACAGCTTTTGTTAGAAGCATGTTGTAGAGCCAAAACAGCAGAACATTCCTTCACTAGCCAATAGAATTTCCCTCTAACAAACTCAAGGGTCACAGACGCTCTTGACACTGAGAGGCATAATTGTTCCAATAAATAGATAAATACACTCTTGCTAGTCTTTTCCCCTCAGTTAGGCCAGAGATATAGCTCCTTTTTAACCATGTGTTTGTGTAGAAAACCGGCTGTGTCGTGAATGTAATTGTTCATATACTTGCCTATGCACTACATGTGGTACTGGAGGATTCCACTAGAGGGCACACCAGAGTAGTCAGACTATAGAATTTCCGGATTTGCATGATGTAAACAATAAACATGGCAACTGACCCAGTTACGTAACATGCCCCTACACTGCCCCTACCATTCATGTGTTGCATCTTGCAGACGTGTAGCGTTAATTTTTGAGGATGTGCACAACCGATGCTCCAACCATGTGCACGCGAACGCGTAGTTAAACGCAACTATATCTCCGGCCTACATCTCCGGAGGTGGATATGAGCCAATTCCGCTGAGGTCTCTGGTGATCTCATGTTTTCAGGGCTAGAGTCTTGTGACGTGTGTCAGAGTCTTCTTGACTGATAATAACATGTGCTGTCTTTCCAACTCACTCTCCACATCAACCACTGCCTTAGTTGTTGATGCCTTAGACTTCTCTACATTTAACCTGTGTGTTAGAAATGCTTCATAACATCACTGTCTCCTGTCCTCTCTTATACTTCCCTTTCCTCTCCTCACACACACACACACACACACACACACACACACACACACACACACACACACACACACACACATTTTATATATACAAATCACATGAACTCAGACCCTGTTTTGAATGTATGGAGTTATGCATACAAAGATAGCTAACCAGGGTTCTTTCCTCTCCATGATTTGATAAGATGCCAGGGCACATGCTGAAGGGACCCACCTCAGAGAACATAGGTAATTTTTTGGCGAAGTCAACCACACGGGTGATGGCAGGTGTGATAATCTTGGTGAATTCACCAAAGGCCTCCAGGTCCACTTTGTCTGCGTGTGAGGCAGGCGTTGCAGGGGATTGGCCGATGTCTTCTGGCTGAGATTAAGACCAGGACAAAGACAAACGGTCAGAAAAAGACACTGCATATCCGAGGACAAGACCAGGACAAACAGTCAGAAAAAGACTGTACACTGCATATCTGAGGACAAGACCGGGACAAAGACAAACAGTCAGAAAAAGACTGTACGCTGCATATCTGAGGACAAGACCAGGACAAAGACACACGGTCAGAAAAAGACTGTACACTGCATGTCTAAACAAAGCACATAAGGTACAGACCAAGTACCAGTGAGTACATGACATCATCTCAGCGTGTCACAGTTTAAACCGAGCGTATAAGGGGGAAAACATAATCGTAATATCATATATCATGATCGTTTTTACTGGAGGATCTCTGAGTGTCTGTACACACTGAGTTTATACATCTCATGTGAGGACTGCCACTCAAATCTCTCAGTATGAAACCTAGCGCTGCCCTTGCTTTCTTTTTCATCCTGTCCTTCTCTGGTTGCTGGGCAACTACTGCTTTGACATCCACCATTCACTGCAGCAGTTGCCTTGGCAGCAGAAGAATGCAGAACTGATGCTGTGACTGCTGCTGCTGCGCCAACGAGGCAGATTCCACAGCACATTGTCAGTGTGAGAGGAAACACACACGCACGCACGCACACGCACACACACTCAGTGTTTATGGTACACAATGTTTTTGCAAAGTAACTGTGACTCTGACCAGCCATCCAGATAAACAGGAGAGAAACTCATTCTCATAACCAGTCTAACAATCAGAGAGGCATCAGTCAAATCACAGTTACACCCCTGACCTGCATTCTGCTGTCTGAAAAAAGACTGCTTATAACAGATGGACGAACAGACAGACAGATGATGAATGGAAGGATGGGTGGATGGATGAATGGTAGAGGGACTCAATCTCAGACCATAATCACCAACATACAGACATTACACATACAGACCTTACACAGCCATTTACAGGGACAGACTCCAGTAAACTCCAGTGATATTAAAACAGAGTGAAAGACAGGCTACAGTAAACTCCAGTGATATTAAAACCGAGTGAAAGACAGGCTACAGTAAACTCCAGTGATATTAAAACAGAGTGAAAGACAGGCTACAGTAAACTCCAGTGATATTAAAACAGAGTGAGGGACAGACTGACATATAGCCAGATAAAGACCTGCCTCACAGACCAAAGGTTTGTCATGTATGTGGCAGTCTAAGCCATAGCATCCATGTCCTCACTGTGGACATGGCTGTAGTTTTCTCCTTCCCATCACTAGGGGGTAGTAAACATTAGTCTGACTATCGTGGGTTGAACTGAGTGAACATCAGAATGCGTTTTATCATTCACAGTGAATTATATCGGTGGTGGTTCTGTGGCTTATGTAGTAAGAAGAGATGCAGTCAAAGATGCAGTGGTATAACTAAAGCCATGAAAGGAATACAAAGTACAGAAATCCCAATAGCCACAAATATGTCTATAAACCTCAGATTAAATGCATAATTTCCAAAATTACCATGGTTTCTCTCAAACCCCGTGTGTCCTAATAGGTGTAATAGGTTGACACCTTGTCAATAATATTAGCCTTTTCTAAGAAAATGAAAATTCTGTTAGCGAGAAACAAATGTGAATGTGACGAACTGATCGAGTTTTTGGCTATCAACTTGAAGGGAGCCGAGAGCATTGTGCCATTGCTAAAAAACTGAAATTAAGGCTGCAAGTTCAGTGGGCGTGATTCGTGACTGACATTTTGGGCGGAAGTAACAAGAATTCCTTGCTGTAAATGATAAATGGAAGTAACAAAAATTGCATGCTGTAAACGATAAATGTCAGTCTAGTTTATCAAATCAACTGACAATTTATCACTCTATTTCAGCTCATATACATTTATACCTGGCGCGTGCCAAGTTACAGAAAATTGAGAGGTGCACGACCAGCCGAATACCCAAGCGCACCGCCTTGATGTCATTTTGATGCCACTTTTGGCACACGCCACCGTGCGCAAGGGTGGCAACGGTGAGTAAACTAGGCTTAACCGAACCTCAGCTATGAAAGGATCTGACAATGTGAGATCGACAGATGTGTCTCTTACCAAGAACTTGCGTTTCTGTTTCCAGTGGGAGCCCTGTGCGTTGGTGTGGCGATGGGCCTCCGTCACCACGTTGATGAGTTCCCATTCGGAGCCTGTGGGTTCTGGTCTGTTTTGCAGCATTCTAACCATCTCCTCTCTCCTACGCTTCTCCCTGTTCTCCTCTATCAAACGCCTCTTAGCCACACGCTTGGAGTCATCCAACACCACTGCCACAGAGAAGGAAGGCAACATTATGTCTCTACAGAAAATCAGAGGGACAGTTTCCGGTGTATGTGTGTGTGTGTGTATTTGTGTGTGGGTGGAACCTCACAGTCTATGGCCATTCCCATAGAGATGCACTTCCTGAAGCGACACAGCTGGCACTGGTTGCGAGTTGTTTTGTCAATGACACAGCAGCCGTTGTATTTGCATAAGTAGGAAGGGTGAAGGCTCTTCTGAATGGTCCTTCTAAAGAAACCCTGCCGGACAGGCAGAGACAGAAAAAAGGAGTGTAGGTGAGCACTGGCCAAAGTAGTGTAGTCTGAGGAGGGTGTGTAATGGCATTAGTGTGTGTGTGTGTGTGTGTGTGTGTGTGTGTGTGTGTATGCGCGCGCGCAAGTGTGTGTGTGTATGTTCAGTGTATGTACCTTACAGCCCTCACAGGTGATGCAGCGGTAGTGGTAGCCTGTGGCCTTGTCCCCACACACCACACACGGCTCATCCTGCTCCAGATAGCTGGGAATGTACCCTGGAACAGATAGACTCATCTCTACAGGGGGGAAGAGGAGGCAGTGTTACCGTGGAAACACATACAGACACAAATACACACGCGCGCACACACAGACACATACACAGACTCACAAAGACCAAACAGGCACAAATCACTAAGCGCAAAATTCTTACCTGTCATGCCCTTCGCAGAACATAGGTTTTTCTTCCTTTTCCGTCTTAAATCATTTGACCACCTATTCATAGACAGATACAAAAAGTAAGAGAGAGAGAGAGAGACATTTTTAATTGCTATGTATGATTTGAAACATAAAAACACATGACTAAGAGTGACAAAGTAAAGATTATTGTTTTGGGCCATCATTAGCAGAGAGTTGGTAGTTGTTTTTTGTTTGTTTTTTTTTTACCCAGCTCCATATTAAGAATGAGTTCACATTAAGAATGAGTTCTCAGTAGAGGGCAGAAACTGCAGTGAGGTAAGACTCCAGCAGGACAGACGATTTGTCCATTCATAAACACAGATTTATTCATAAACTAACTTTAGTACCATTATGACAAAAAAACAACAAAAAAACACATACACTCACTCAGTAAACACAAATATGCTACATGTTATTACACAATCACATCCATACAAAATCTATTTTCTTAAGTACAATTACAAATATTCCTTTTCATAAATAAAGAGACATAAAGATATTAGAGACAGAATCAGGCAGAACATAAGTTTATTTCACAAGTACACACACGCACAAACAATTTCATTTTAAGGATTCCTGAGCGGACACAGACTTCTGTGGACAGACACAACATTCCTTTACAAACTGGAACAGGTGAATCTGCTCCACTGGACAAACAAATGAAACTGTAAACAAAATAAACACTGTTTAAACACTGTAGGACACAGGTGTCCCTTGTGTTGTTTTGTTGCTATTGCACCATTCTCAGCTCTCCAACCGGGATCACCTGTCCTCTTTCTGACAGGGTGTTACTACTTCACGTGCATGGGTCTGACCCAAAAATGAAACTGCCACTTCATCTATTTCGCTGCATGCAAGGAGCTTCATGAAAAATGGTTCAAGCAGTTAAAATCGTTCAAACGGTTTCAGCTGTGGGCAGACTACAGGGACAGCTGTGGACATCGCCTCCTTCTGTTCACCACAGCAGCTCTTCCACAGACTTCTGGGAAGTAGCAGGTGCTGCTCTCCTCTTCTTTGTCAGGTTTGTCCGTGAGCCGACAGACAAGTCCTCCACCATTTTCTCTGTGGTAGTCACAAACTTAACCTCCATCCCAGCCTCCATCAGCCCAGGACACAGCCAACCATCCAGCGCACAGAGGTGGCCTACTCCAGTTAGGCCAGTTCTCAGGAGGGCAACCATTAATTCACAGTCAGTATGGATGACCAGTAGAGAGCAGGCTCCTCTAAAACCCCAAGGCCAAAGGCTGTCCCCAGAGAAATCGGAGAAACAGCCCATGTCTGCAGCAGAATGAAAACATGCTAATCTAGCTAAGTCAACAATCTCTAAATCCATTAAAAACAAATGACAGTCCAATATCTGCCACCCTACACAAGCAATATCCCCACAGCTCAGTTCATACACACACAGAGGCACGCGCACACACACACACACACACACACACACACACACACACACACAGAGTTCAGTTCATTCACATACACCAGGCTGTGAGCAGCTTTACACCACAGCAAAATACATATACAACACAAGGAGGAACATTTGCTCTCTCTCCATTTAAAGTCAAATCAAAAATACATCTCCAGTCCACCAACCACAGCCACACATTCCATATGATCATCCTGACACAGTTTAATATTTGCAGAGGAGGGGAGGGAAGAGGAGAGGAGAGGGGAGAGAGAGAGAGTTCTTGTCTTTGAGTGTACTCAGTACTCCAGATTACCTAATTATACTGTCTGGTGTCACTGTCTTATACATCATTGTGTCACATAAGGATATGACCTACTCACTCATACAAACACACATGCACGCACGCACACACACACACACACACACACACACACACACACACACACACACACACACACACACAAACAGACATATATAATACCCATAACCTTCACAGATAATCTCCAACTGCTATCACCCATCAGTGTGTCCTGAAAAGTCTCTTGCTTTTCTCCAAACCCCTGCTTTAACCAGGCCAACCCTCATGTCTCTCATTCCCATATGTAATTCCTCATTAAATGACACCCAGAAAGATTTCTCTCATTTCATTGGTCAGCTGACCACTCTGGCTGTCTCCATGACAAGCCCATGCCTCTCACCAACCAGCTAATAATGAGTCTATGCCCTCTACCTAACCAGCCAATAACAAGTCCATGCCCTCTACCCAACCAGCCAATAATGAGCTCATGCCCTCTGCCCAACCAGCCAATAACGAGTCTATGCCCTCTACCCAACCAGCCATTAACGAGTCCATGCCCTCTACCCAACCAGCCAATAATGAGTCCATGCCCTCTGCCCAGCCAGCCAATAACGAGTCCATGCCCTCTGCCCAACAAGCCAATAACGAGTCCATGCCCTCTGCCCAACCAGCCAATAATGAGTCTATGCTCTCTACCCAACCAGCCAATAACGAGCCCATGCCCTCTCACCAACCAGCCAATAACAAGTCCATGCCCTCTACTCAATCAGCCACCACAGAGCACTCAGCACCTCCCCACTGTGCAACTCTGGACCAGTCTGGGTCACACATAGGACTCAAGCGTGTCTGGACCACACACAGGACTCAGTCCTGTGTGTGGCCCAGACCGTGTCTGGACTGGTCTGGGTCACACACAGGACTCAAGCCCATCTGGACCAGTCTGGGTCACACACAGGACTCAAGCCCGTCTGGACTGGTCTGGGTCACACACACACACACAGAGTAATGCAGAAGCACTGACTGAAACATGCAGAGTAATGCAGACTAGAGCCTGAACGATATATCGGCATGCCAATATTATCAGCCGATATGAACTACTTGCCGATAAATCGGTATCAGCGTTTATAACGGCCAATAAATGACAATTAAAAAAGAAATGGAGAGACGGAAGATGTTATGAGTGTTGTCGTTGCGTAGTTTGTCCTCTAGAGGGCACACTACAACTCCACTGTTGGCAACACACATGCGAACACAACAAATGACAACAATCGGCGGACCCAAGCAGAGTTCAGCAGAGTAGCCCACAACAGAGATGGTCTGTTCATGGTAAGTTGATAATTGTAGCGTGAAATATATTACTCAAATAATAATAAACATCCCCCATCACTTCTCCTCTTAACCCAAATAAGCTTGACAACATTTATGTCAGCCATGCCTGGTTTTACTTCAGTAATGTGAAACATCAAAATGACGTTAAATGTTAGGGTAGATGAGTAGTGTAGGCTAAACTGTCGACAAACTTGATTGTAGCTTTATTTATTAAACAGCGCGGCAGTTCTAGCGAGTAAACAAAAAATGGTTCTATCATGTCTCCCTCGTCCGTTCTAAAAATTTTCTGGCAGCATCGCTTACAGCGGCTTGTAACGCTATCCATTGTTACGTGAGGTCACCCACAAAGCAAGCTAATGCCATGTTTATGAGTGGAAGTCCGCTAACGTTAATGCGCGGTTAAACTATAGGGTTTATCTTATTCTGCCTAAAGGAAGCAATCATAAATGTCTCTGTGACTCGTATGTCTGCAGTTACAACTGCAGTGCATTGGAAATTATTAAGCCAGGGGGGACACGTAAACAAACGTGAGTTGCACAAGTATCTAACATGGCTTCGTGGCCAAACAAAGTTAACAAACTTCTCTTTCAAATGTGTAGCGTGAAATCCCAAAGTCGTAAGTCCTCGTTGCAGACAGTCACGTAGTATTAGTTGCATTCAAAAACAGCGTTTAATCTAGGTCATTATAAGAGTTTACTGCATAGTCTAAGATGGCATGTTTTGGATGGCACCAAATGGTGGTTCAAAAATGGTTTCTTGTAGCTTGCATTGGACAGAATTAAAAGTAAAATATGTACATATATATATATGTATATATATAAAACTTTTGATATGTTTATACATTTGACTTTTATTTACAAAACTGTATTATGTCTCATTATTTTGGTGAGGACTCTTAAATAACTATACATAGCAAATGTTAGGGTAAATCTTTGTTTATGTTATGGGTTTCTGAAAAAAAAAAAAAAAAAAGAATATCGCCCGATATATCATTATCGTTTTTGTAAATCCTCAAATATCGAAACTGGTATCGGTCTTAAAAATCCTAATACAGACGCACTGACACACACACAGAGTAATGCAGACACACTGACACACACACACAAAGTAATGCGGACGCACTGACTGACACACACACAGAGTAATGCAGATGTAGTGATGTGTAGACACATTGACTGATACAGTTATGCAGGTGCAGACGCGCTGACTGACCGTATCTGCTCTCCCTCTGAGGGGTTTGCTTCCTGTTGAGGGCTTGGCGAATTGAGGGGTTGGGCTTCCATTCAACCCAGTTCCATAGATTAGCCAGTCACACAACACAATATGGCTCTGGGAATCTCTGCTCCTACAGGAAACACGTTTGTAGTGCCTTCTCTGCATTCGCAGACTGCCTTTTCTTTCAGCAGTCACCGTCACCCACAGCAACACATCTAAGGCATGTTTGTCTGGTCCAGCACCGAGTCACCCGATTTCACCTGCAGATCCTCCAAAACCTGTGAGACAGACAGAAAACAATACAAACTGACCAAAATGTTTAGCCACATATTTATCTACATGCATAACATAGGAGGAACTGCTAGCTTTAATCCAAACATTCTGGAAAATATCCAGCATTCCGTAGTAAGATTCCACTCCACACCCAAGTGCTCCAAAATAAGAAAACACAAGACCACATAGGTTTAAGCTCAACTTTGCCCTTCAGGGTAAAAATAACAAGTAAAAAAACAGGAAACTCCTATGGGGAAATTGCTGGGTCACCTCTACAAACAGGAGAGGAGGATTGAGAAAGCTCCAGTTTACGGCCACCCGTCGCTGAGTAGCCTACTGCCAAAGAAACCTACAGCCACTCCGACAGCACACACTCCCAGATACTGTGTACCTGAAAAACCCTCACATGGAGGATTAGGAGCTGAAAGAAAAGCTTTTTATTTCTTATGAAGAAAAATTACTACAGTAGAAAGACAGGCAGCCCATGCATATAGTTTCCCAGTGAACTAAAACAGAAACGGAGAAGGTACATTTGAATGAGTAGAATGGCTGTCGCTCTATAAACCACTATAGAGGCAGCCTTGTGACACAGTATTTTGAGGTAGTTTGTGGATCTAGATTAAAAAAAAAAAAGTTTTATCTTGTACAGAAAATGAATCAGAATGTCTCTGGCAGCTTTTGGAAATAAATTGAACAAACTGAAGGTGATTGATTCCAAGGACTCATAATTTTTTGCCATCAGTTCAACGTCCTAACTAAGGTAAATATAACTCATAGCTTTCCTGTACTGTTGTCTGAGCTATTCTAACCCAATTCTCAATTTAGAGCCCAATATCACTGTTTACAGTCTCAGAGGGCTTTACAGGGCTGCAGGTTTACAGCAAACAAAGCAGGACAACACCCCCGACTTAATCCTCATAGCAGGCAAGAAAAAACTCCCCCCAAAAACCCAGGTGTAACAGGGAAACAATGGAAGAAATCTTGAGAAGGACCACAGAGAGAGGAGACCCCTTCCTGACCAGACAGGTGTGCAATAGGTGTCGACCCAGTTTGGCAAACTGACAAGTGACAAGTCATCTCAAGTGGGATACTTGGTGTGTTTTCAGTAAAATGTCTTCTAAGTTAGCAAGAACAAGCACTGTCACACACAGACACTTGAACACACACAGACATGTACACATGTTCTCATGTACACACAAAGCACATACACACTTTTACCCAGTCCAGTCCTTACATCTAAAACACTTCAGGAAAACTTTCAAAACATGACTGTATTAGAAAACGGCCTTTGACCTGTTCACTTTCCTTTCCTCCCTCTGTCATTTTATGAGTTGCAGCCACACACTGACTGAAAGACCACAAACAATCCACAGTCTTCTCCTGACCTCTCACCGCAGTTAGTGTATAAAACACACACTCTCTGCATCTTTTCCTGACTTCTCACCGCAGTCAGTGTATAAAACACACACTCTCTGTGTCTTTTCCTGACCTCTCACCACAGTCAGTGTATAACACACACACTCTCTGTGTCTTCTCCTGACTTCTCACCGCAGTCAGTGTATAACACACACACTCTCTTCTCCTGACCTCTCACCGCAGTCAGTGTATAAAACACACACTCTCTGTGTCTTCTCCGGCAGGACAGCAGGCTCATGCCAAAATAACATTTAAAAACATTAAAACTACACATGTCAAGAAATTCTTATTGGTTCCCAACTACAGCATACAGTTCAACATATAAATATGGGCATGAAACAAAAAAAAAATCTAATTTCAAAATATTCAGAGACCTAGTTGTCTCTTTCCAGTCAAAACAGCAGAGGTATTTTAAAAAAATCAAAACAACCATGTTTTTTAAAAAAAAAAACAAAACAGACTGACTTTTATCAGAAGGGGGCAGCGCACTGGATGATCACATCTTGCTGACACTTTAAAAGATACCAGGCTCATGGAACTGAGCCAAGCGGGTTCCATATGTCAGGGCTACTGTGAGAGCAGAGCTGGGAATGTAATGCTTCATGTGGGGGAGTGAAAATCCACAGTGTGGCGTGATGGTGAGGTTGTGGCTATCTTTAGTTTGGGTTTAACATTACATTAAGATTATTCTGCAGTCTCTCTCTCAAAACAGCTCATGAGAGATGGCACACAAAACACGTACGGAACATTTAAAAAACAGAGAAAATGGAGGGGTATGGCCTCCATATTAAACAGGAACTGTCATAAAGAAAAGATTCACATAGTCTATTCACATGGTTTCACTTCAAAATTACACTGTACAAAGCAAATTATATACAAGAAGCACAACACATGCAAGAAGAAAAACAAGAAGGGTCTATCTGCAGTCTCGCAGACCTACATGACACGCCCACTTTACTAAATGACACACCCACTTCAGTACATGGCACACCCCCTGGGATAACTTCCTGGATTGGTATGAGGATGCAAGTAGGTCTAACTGCGGACACACAGTACTACACGACACGCCTGCTACATGACACACCCACTTCGCAGAGCCGCCATCTTCCACACTACACTAGCCTTATTAGACTTCTGGTTTCGGTGGTGTCATAATAAAATTCCACCCCAAAGTACCTTAATTTCGCTATTTGATAGGACTACAAAACATGTAGGGTTAGGGCTGGAGTTTAGGCTTAGGGTTATGGTTAAGATTAGGGCTGGCGCTTAGGGGCAGGGTTATGATTTGGGTTAGAGGCCTGTGACGGTTAGTGAGAGACCCCCACGTCTCATCCAGGAAGTTATCTTAGGGGGCGTGTCGTGAACTGAAGTGGGTGTGTCATGTAGTATAGTAGGTGTGTCGTATAGTCTGTGACTGCAGGTAGACCCTTCTCTGAGGATGACAAGTGTTAACAGTTGGAAGTACTGCAAGAAAAGTCCAAAAAGAAAATTGGTAGAAAGCCCGTAAACAGAACCATAGATAGACCCTTCTCGAATTGTACGCTAGGGACTTGAATAGGCTAATGTTATGGTAAGCTCTGCAAAGTGGTCGTGTCATGTTGTATGTGTGTCATGTAGTACTGTGCATCCGCAGTTAGACCTATTTGAGAAAAACACATACAGAGACTACACATACAGAAAGAGTAACACATATAGGACAGGAAATAAAATTACTAGGGAATAGGAGACACACTCACACTCAATAGGAGATATACACACACTTCTCTGTGCATAATAATTTTTACAAAGACAACCTTGTAAATATCTAAGAACATCCAATTAATATGGTGAAATAAATGGCTACAATCCACTTTGAATTGAAGGAACACATGATATCCATGTCATGTCTGTGTCAGTATCCATGTCATATCTAATTATTATTTATAGACCCCGTGGGCCGTACTCTGAATTCCTTTGTGAATTTGCATAATTCATCTCAAACCTCGTTGTTTTTTAGACAAAGTTCTAATTGTCATTTTGATAACCCAGAACATCCTCTGAGAACAGCGTTCGTGTCCATTCTAGATTCAGTAGGGATTAATCAGATGATCATAGGGCCCACTCATAATGGTCACACCCTCAATTTTATACTAACATTCGGATTAAATATAGAAAACAGTCAGATTTCCACAATCTGAGGCTATCTCAGATCATTATCTTATCTCATTCTTAGTAATAATATATGCACCTCGCCATGCTATTGTAATAAACGTACATTTACGTCAACTACTACGCAGAACTTTATCAATAATCTTCCAGACTTATCAACTTTGATTGGATCACTGTCACACCCCACAGAACTTGATCAGGCAACTGAATCCTTAGAGTCAGCATTCTGCAACACCTTAGATAATGTGGCCCCACTTAAAAGGAAAATAATTAGAGAGAAAAAATTAGCTCCCTGGTACGATGATCACACAGGCAACTTAAAACTTACCACTCGAAAATTAGAACGTAAATGGCGCCAAACTAAACTGGTAGTATTCCAGTTAGCATGGAAGGAGAGCCTCCTGAGCTATAGAAAAGCTCTTAGTGCTGCTAGATCCACGTATCTTTCCACCCTAATAGAAGTTAACAAAAACAATCCTAGATTCTTATTTAATATTGTATCAAAACTAACTAGGAATAAGAGCACCTCGGAAACTTGCACACCGTCAATATACAGCGGCGACAACTTCATGAATTTTTTCAATAGCAAAATTGAAAATATCAGGCAAACAATTCAGACTATAAATTTAAAACCAGATAATTTTATAACGAACAATGTAGATAACAATATAACTATATCAGATCAGCGATTAAAATGTTTTACTCCCCTTCAAGTGACCGAATTAACCTCACTAATTTCTTCATCAAAATCACCAACTTGTGTATTAGATCCCTTACCTACTCATTTCCTCAAACGGGTACTACCAGTACTCATCGAACCTCTTCTAAAAATAATCAGTTTCTCCCTTAGCACTGGCTATGTACCTAAATCCTTTAAACTAGCAGTTATCAAACCCCTAATTAAAAAACCTGACCTCGACCCCTGTTCATTGTCCAACTACAGACCAATATCAAACCTCACCTTTATCTCCAAGATCCTAGGAAAAGGCTGTAGCACTGCACTTATGCTCATACCTGCATAGGAACAGTCATGAAATGTATCAGACAGGATTTAGGCTTCATCATAGCACAGAGACAACACTGGTTAAAGTTGTAAATGACCTACTACTGGCCTCTGACCAGGGTTGTGTCTCCTTGCTTGTGTTGCTTGACCATAGTGCAACCTTTGACACCATCGATCATACTATTCTCCTTGATAGACAAGAAAATGTTGCTGGAGTTAAGGGAACGGCCCTCTTATGGCTTAGGTCCTACTTGATTGATCGTTATCAGTTTGTTGATGTAAATGGTGACTTCTCTACACATACTGAGGTAAAACTTGGTGTTCCAAAAGGTTCTGTTTTGGGCCCACTGCTTTTTTCTTCATATAATATTATTCATAAACATGGTATTAGCTTTCACTGCTATGCTGATGACACACGGTTGTATGTCTCAGCGAAACCAGACGAGAGACACCAGCTTAACAAAATTGAGGAATGTGTAAAGGATATTAGGCACTGGTTGCTTACTAACTTCCTCTTACTTAAATCTGAAAAGACAGAAGTACTTGTATTAGGACCACATGCAGCTAGGAGTAAGCTTTCCGATCACGTAGTCACTCTAGATGGCCTTTCTTTTTCATCTTGTGTGGCAGTAAAAGACCTTGGTGTAATTATTGACTCCAGTCTTTCATTTGAAGCTCATGTAAATAACATTACCAGGATAGCCCTCTTTCATCTCAGAAATATTAACAAGATAAGAAATGCAATTTCATTTCACGATGCTGAAATACTAGTTCATGCTGTCATTATCGCTAGGTTAGACTATTGTAATGTCCTACCGTCTGGATGTTCTAACAGGTTTATAAATAAGCTGCAGCTAGTCCAGAATGCAGCAGCCAGAGTTCTTACTAGATATGACCATATCACTCTTATCTTATCCACACTGCACTGGCTCCCAATCAAATCTTGCATTGATTATAAAATCTTACTATTAACCTGTAAAGCACTAAATGGTCTTGTGCCACAGTACCTGAGCGAACTCCTGGTCTTTTATGATCTGCCATGCCTACTTAGATCAAAAGGTACAGGCTATTTGTTGGTACCTTGAAATGTGACGGCTACAGAGCCCCACAGTTATGGAACTGCCTCCCAATTAGTGTTCGAGGCTTAGACACAGTGTCTATGTTTAAGTCAAGGCTGAAAACTTATCTGTTTAGCCAAGCCTTTTCCTAACCCCCCCCCCCCCCCCCCCCCCACTCTAACACATTCACTCAGGTTTGTTGACGGTCGAGTGGGTGGCTGCCTAGTGTCCCAGAGTGCCCTCATGTCCTTATTACCTTCTAGCTCTCCCTAATAGCTAGTCTTGCCGGAGTCCCTGCCTGCACTCGGCACACGATGTACATTGTCCCTTAACCATTATGTGTAAATGAACATATCTAACAATGTCTCTCTCTCTCTCTGTCGACCCACACATGCTACTCCTGACACACCAGTGATCCTGACTCCTGCTGCCCTCCGGACCAATCCATCCTGGTGTTCCCATCTTTCATCCCCCTGTCAGCCTCCTGTCAGCATCGCCATCCCCTTTGTTTGTGTTCTGATTGTATTTACTTGAAATTGTAATTGCCCGCTGGGTCGGCACCTGCAAACTTGTCTGGCCAAGACGGGGTCTCCTGTCTCTGTGGTTCCTCTCGAGATTTCTCCCATTTTTTCCCTGTTATTCCTGTTACACCTGGGTTTTTGAGGAGTTTTCTTTTGAGGAGTTTTCTTGCCCGCCATGAGGATTAAGTCAGGGGGTGTCATCCTGTTTTGTCTGTTGTGGCATGTAAGGCCCTTTGAGACTGTAAACAGTGATATTGGGCTCTAAATAAACTTGAAACTTGATATCTATGTCAGCATCCATGTCATATCTGTGTCAGTGTCTGTGTCATATCTCTCTTAGTATTCATGTCATATCTGTGCCAGTATCCATGTCATATCTGTTTCAGTATCCACATCTTATCTGTGTCAGTATCCATGTCACCTCTGTGTCAGTATACACGTCTTGTCTGTGTCAGTATCCATGTCATATCTGTGTCAGTGGCTGTGTCATATCTCTCAGTATTCATGTCATTTCTGTGTCAGTGTCTGTGTCTTATCTGTGCCAGTATCCATGTCATATCTGTGTCGGTATCCACATCTTATCTGTGTCAGTGTCTGTGTCAGTATCCACATCTTATCTGTGCCAGTATCCATGTCATATCTGTGTCAGTGTCTGTGCCAGTATCCATCTCATTTCTGTGTCAGTGTCTGTGTCAGTATCCATGTCCTATCTGTGTCAGTGTTTGTGTCAGTATCCAGGTCATATCTGTGGCACTGTCTGTGTCATATCTTCGTCAGTATCCATGTCATATCTATGTAAGCACCAGAGTCATATCTGTCTCAGTATCAGTATTAATATTTGTGTCTAAATCAGTGTCTGTATCAGTAACTGTGTCAGTACCTCTGAGTGAAATACATGGCACATGACCTGGTGCTAATCCTTAACTGCCAGAATTCACCCTGACAGCACAAACAGCATAAGCGCTGAAATAAATAAATAAATTCTTATTTTAGCTGAAAGGAACTAAAATAGCACCTTTGTAACATACCACCTTAGGAACTACATTTACTTAAATAACTTCATGTAATTTATTAAAACTGATTACCACAGATGTCCTGAAAGCACTGTTAAAAAGTTTAATTAGAGAGATAATTTCTTCCTTGGCAGTCAGAAGTGGTAATGTTTTCATTTTGGCTTGAGCAGGCCAGGGAAGCTGCCTGAATTCCTGGTCTGTCGTGATTTGTGGTGAGGATGTGGAGGTGAGACTGTTGTGATGTGGGTTTGTACTGATATCCTAGTGGGGACTTCCCATTGACTCCAATTATTCTGTAGCTAAAGAATACTAACCTATCCCTAAACCTTACTTTAACTCTAACCGTAACCTTAATCTTAACCAAAGAAATCTTTTGATATTTTTTGTTGTATCAGTAACAACAATATAGTTAAGAAAAACGTTGTTCTCTTAGTAGGGACCAGCATTTCGGTGCCAACAAGGCACTTTTTTCAGATTATGCTATTTTACTGGGGACTTACTGGGGCACACACACACACACACACATATATATATGTATACTAGGGACGCAACAGTACACGGTATGTTATCGAACCATTTGGTACGCCCCCCATGGCTCAATATGCACACATGAACCGCGGTATTACGATATGCCTGTCATTTTCCTGTAATTTCCAAAACTGGCTTATTGCGCTGCAGACTACATGCACGTTTTACCTTCAGATCCACAGAACATCTCTGGAGCCTATCAGAATTTCCCTGCAGCCTATCAGTGCTTTGTATGCAAATACGAGCTGGAGAAGAGAGAGGAAACTAAAAACAAATATTCTCTCTGCTCCAACGTGACAATGATGGGTGCTAGCAAGACAGAGAGAAGCAAATTTGAAGGTTGTAATATTACGAGAATAAAGTTGTAATTGAGAAAAAATCATAATATTACAAGAGTAAAATCGTAAAATTTCGAGGAAAAAAAAACCTTAACTTTTAATAAAATATATTACCAGCAACCAACAAAACTGGCGGGAGGACAGTCAATGGCATCGTTATTTGTGAAACCTATACTAAAGTATAACTTCACAAGACGCTCCACATTCCTTACTTTAACGCAGGCAGCAGGCTGCCTTTCTAATATTTCCCCTCTAAAATAACACTCAGCCTAAAATTATGACTTTATTTTCGTAATATTATCTTTTTTCGCGTAATATGACGACTTTATCCTCGTAGTATTATGACTTTTTCTTGTACAATTACGACTTTATTCTCATAATATTACAACTTTACTTTCGCAATATTACGACCTTATTCATGAGATCTCAGATTTTTTTAAATGTGGCCCTAACACGTTGTACAAATCCATTGATTCAGCGTTCAATACAATGACCATTAACAAAGTACAGTCTGCAAACATTGCTTTGCCACTGTCGGCCCATTCAGTCATGCTTCCATTTTTCTGAATGGAAAGTATTATTTGTCAATAGGCAAAATAAAGAGTTCATTGTTCAAAGGGTGATGTGTTTTTTTTTCTTCAATATAAGGATACCGAAACCGTACCATTACTGTGGCCTATCGTGGGCCCACTGTCCCATTGTATCCCTAATGTATACACACAAAAACATGTGAACACACACACACACACACACACACACACACAAAATAAAAACATATCTACATACACACACACACACACACACACCATGACTCACTCGACAAGCTTAACATAATAAAAGAGAGTTTCTGCATGAGGGAGATGGAGGGAAAATGAACAGAAAAATAAAAAACAAAAAAGGAAAGTGAAAAAGTGTAGAAATTGAGTAGTTTTGGATGCCTGAGGTAAGACAGTCCTTTCATTCATTTTCCATCTTACTGCTCTGTTTTGTTGTTTTGGTTTTTTTTTTTATTTTCATAACAGAGGATGAGGCAATAGACGATGGGTAATATAATGTGTGTGTAGGTGTGTGTGTGTGTGTGGGGGGCTGTATGCCATTGCATTTAGTCATAAGGAGATTTTGGTAGTAGTGACACAGGAGTGCTTTACAAGCAAAGCCAGAACACACATATGTCACAAGAGGACACCAAACCTGCAACTCACAGCACATGAAGCTACACAACAATTAAAGATGTCAGTATCCACATGACACACATAACTGCATGAAAATTGTTAGGGCATGAGACTCTCCAAATTCATTAGAACAAGCCATTCAAAATAGACAAGAGTGGGACCCTGTGTTAAGATGTATGTAATTTAACTTCACTAACTGCTTTTAAGGTCCTGATATGATAATGATTTGTAGTCACCTATACAGTATTCATGCTAGAGTAAACAAGGCCCACTGAATGTGACCCACACTGCACATGGCATCAACTTTTCATATAAATAACCAGGATCCAGAGGGTGGTGTACCTCCCCAGTGTCTGACATATTTAAAACATGTAAAGGGCGGCTCAAGTGTGAGGTTTGGCACCATTTCACAGTGCACAGGTGCAAAATGGTTCATCTGGGATTCACAGCCCTGCTCTGTAAAATCTGACACCTGTCAACTGTAGCTGGGTGTTTGCAGCAGACTGCAGACATTGCAAGGCCATCAGAGTTACTCAGAGTTACCAGCAGTGAGACACCAATGCAGTTTATTAAAAACGTTAAAGTTATTGCTTTCAGCCTTCTGTACACCTCTGCACATCTCCTGATCAGAACTGTGCCCTCAAGACACTCGTCGGAACACTTTAATCCATGTATTTCAGCATCCTGGAACATAATCTACATTTTAAAATAAAACATCCTGGTACCTGGTAAGGTTTTTAGCACTGTTGTCAAGGCAAACAGGATCACCTCCTTATTTTAAAGAATTAAAAGTGAATTTTTTCTACGTTTATGGTTAGTCTGGTCACCAAGCCTTGTTTTTTTTGTTTGTGTTTGTTTGTGCCTTCTACATGGTAATGGATAACAAATGAGTTCTGCATGCATGATAATCCTGTAAAATTGAGTTATGGAAAACCCATGTTTCTGAACTTCAGAAAGAACATATTATAGTAGAGTGTTGAAGATCACTTAAGTTTCAAGTTTATTTAGAGCCCAATATCACTGTTTACTCTCAAAGGGCTTTACATGCCACAACAAAAAACCAAACGAAACAGGACGATATCCCCAACTTAATCCTCAATGCGGGCAAGAAAAAATTCCCCAAAAACCCAGGTATAACAGGGAAAATGGAAGAAATCTTGAGAGGAACCACAGAGAGAGGAGACCCCGTCTTGGCTAGACAGGTGTATAGTAGGTGCCAACCCAGTAGGCAATTACAATTTTAAGTAAATACAATCAGATCACAAACAAAGGGGATGGTGATGCTGACAGGAGGCTGAGTGGGGGATGAAAGGTGAGAACACCAGGATGGATCGGTTTGATTTTTTGATTTGATGTTTGATTTTACTCTAGCACCAAAAAATTGTAAAAATTGTAAGCATGCACTATTTGAAATAATTTACGAAAAAATGTGAAATTACATCATGTTGTGATTTGTATAGGTTTACTAAACAAAAAAAAAAAACTCAGTGAACAACAGGTTCTTTCCCATGTTGTCAATAAACATATAAGTGTCTCTGCTGTGATTTGACCTCTGTTGCTCTCAAAATACCAAACCCACCCAGTGGCTCTCACCCTTCAAACTGTTCTAGAACGCTCCCATGTACAGGGATCATACACTGTGCTAAATTCCCCAAAGCGAACAGGTCATGTTGTTTACGAGTTAACAGTAAATTAATAGTCTGGTCGCCAATTCACTGAACCCTCTGAGAGAGGCTCCGTGGAAAGAGGCCTGGTTCCGACCCAGTGACTGGCCAGGCCTGGTGGCTGTGGCCAGGACAATATTTTGACAGTGTGTACCTCTCATGAAGCCTTTATAAGGTGGTAAAAACATCTGCCTGTAACCAGAACTGACTATAGCCACAATTCTCATGTACCTTCTTCAACTCAACAGTGACCAAAAGGGGGCGATGCAAGAAACAGAAGTATTAGCAGAAATTAGCAAGTCAAAGGCAGCACTGTGAATAAACCTACTTACCTCAAAGACACCCAGATACTCTCCTATCAGCTCCACTGCTCAGCTCATTTCTCATGGTGTGTGATGTCCAACTGTGAGGTCAGCAGTTCAAATCCTGCTGGAGCTGACTCTGCTATCATTTCGGAGTTCACATGGACATCAAAGGAACTATGGTACATGTTAGTCTAGTATCGTGGGATGCTTTATATCTCCGAAGGTTACATGGCAAAATAGCTGTGAACTGTGATGGAAACAATGGGGACAGGTCTGATCTGGCCACACCCAGTGTTGTGTTACAGAAAAGAACACACTCCTGGTCCCTCAGCATAAGCCTTCACTATCATGTTCATTTACCTAGCCTCACCCTCTCAGGATGCCTGAGAGAAACTGTATATTGTAGAGTAATATAGCGTGTTAGCTGCAGAAAAATGACTGATGTTTGGTAGACTGTTTGGTAGACTGCTGTAAGAACGTTTGGTAGACTGTGTGGTAGATTGATGTAAGAGTGTTTGGTAGACTGTGTGGTAGATTGATGTAAGAATGTTTGGTAGACTGTTTGGTAGATTGATGTAAGAATGTTTGGGTGGTAGACTGCTGTAAGAACATTTGGTAGACTGTGTGGTAGATTGCTGTAAGAATGTTTGGTAGACTGTGTGGTAGATTGATGTAAGAATGTTTGGTAGACTGTGTGGTAGATTGATGTAAGAATGTTTGGTAGACTGTGTGGTAGATTGATGTAAGAATGTTTGGCAGACTGTGTGGTAGATTGCTGTAAGAATGTTTGGTGGACTGTGTGGTAGACTGCTGTAAGAATGTTTGGTAGACTGTTTGGTAGATTGATGTAAGAATGTTTGGTAGACTGTGTGGTAGATTGATGTAAGAGTGTTTGGTAGACTGTTTGGTAGATTGATGTAAGAATGTTTGGTAGACTGTGTGGTAGATTGATGTAAGAATGTTTGGTAGACTGTGTGGTAGATTGATGTAAGAATGTTTGGTAGACTGTGTGGTAGATTGATGTAAGAATGTTTGGCAGACTGTGTGGTAGATTGCTGTAAGAATGTTTGGTGGACTGTGTGGTAGACTGCTGTAAGAATGTTTGGTAGACTGTTTGGTAGATTGATGTAAGAATGTTTGGTAGACTGTGTGGTAGATTGATGTAAGAGTGTT
Organism: Chanos chanos; assembly: GCF_902362185.1. Taxonomy (NCBI): domain Eukaryota; kingdom Metazoa; phylum Chordata; class Actinopteri; order Gonorynchiformes; family Chanidae; genus Chanos; species Chanos chanos. The sequence continues at coordinate 21,866,396 of NC_044502.1, forward strand.
TGGTAGACTGTTTGGTAGATTGATGTAAGAATGTTTGGTAGACTGTGTGGTAGATTGATGTAAGAATGTTTGGTAGACTGTGTGGTAGATTGATGTAAGAGTGTTTGGTAGACTGTGTGGTAGATTGATGTAAGAATGTTTGGCAGACTGTGTGGTAGATTGCTGTAAGAATGTTTGGTGGACTGTGTGGTAGACTGCTGTAAGAATGTTTGGTAGACTGTTTGGTAGATTGATGTAAGAATGTTTGGTAGACTGTGTGGTAGATTGATGTAAGAGTGTTTGGTAGACTGTTTGGTAGATTGATGTAAGAATGTTTGGTAGACTGTGTGGTAGATTGATGTAAGAATGTTTGGTAGACTGTGTGGTAGATTGATGTAAGAATGTTTGGTAGACTGTGTGGTAGATTGATGTAAGAATGTTTGGTAGACTGTGTGGTAGATTGATGTAAGAATGTTTGGTAGACTGTGTGGTAGATTGATGTAAGAATGTTTGGCAGACTGTGTGGTAGACTGTTGTAAGAATGTTATAAGATTGTTTTCTTTAAGGTTCCTGTGGTAGGGAGCAAAGAAAAACGTGGGGAGTTTGGGAATTCGTTTCAGACACATTCCCAACAAACTCAGGGGAAAAAAATCTCTGCAGTCTGTCAGAGAAGATGTTCATTTGGTTCAGAGTTTGATTTCCTCTAAGACTCACTGACATGTATTTGTTTTCATTCCAAACATGTCTTACTTAATGACAAATGTACTACACTGAGTGATTACTGCAACCACTTCTGCTGGAGTCAATCTGTAACTGTTGTCTGCAGCATGTGTTTTTTTCTTCTGAGAGAAACACTGGCTTCATCATGCAGTTTCACCACATATAACATGCATGCCTGGCATGAGTCACCTAGCCCTGATTGGGCATTTAGAAACTGTCAAATCTGACGCAGGTTACCTTGGTAACGGCCTTGTGAATTGACCCTGAAGCAAGGCAGATGATGAGAGCTCTAGTCGTGCCTTGCAGAGGAGAGAGGAATTCACAGCCATCAACTGACAGACAGCACTCACTCTCTATTCAATCCTCAGCACTATGTCTTTACGTCAGACTCTTACACATAAACATTTCTCAGAATAGTAAAGAATATCTACATAAGGTACGGAAACATGATCATTTAAACAGTGTTATAGAGAGGCCTCCAAGACTACACCTTAGCGTTAAATGACCACAGAAGACGCCCATATTCCTCCTTGAACAAAAGAAACAGGTGTTTCCCTGCCATGAAAAGAGGGTCACAATTTCAGACTATCCAGTTTATGCAATCTCTGCCAATTTGATATCAACGGGAGTCAGGTGGCACACCCTCCCAAGAGACACAGCTTGCCTCACCTAAAACACAGACATCATAGCTGTTGCTAGGAGACTGACACAACATCAGAGGCATATGGTACATCAAAGACTCGTCTCCCAACCTGCACATTAAAAGTATGGCTATGGTTCAGTTTAAGGAGACTACACCAAAATTAGACCCTTTTCCCAAACACATACAGTACTGTACCCCCTGCTAAACACCCACCCCCTCTGAGTCCTGTAGATTTGAAGAGATCCTTTTTTGGCACAGTTTTGAGGTGCGTTCTCAGGCTTGTATCAAGTTGTATGAAGGCCTTCATTAAATACAGAGTCAGTCGACTCACAGAGAGAGAGAACAAATATATCCACAGTTTATTTCTCTGTCCATAGCACTGTCATATGTTAGAGCATGTGGTGTTGCAGGTCTGTAGATTTGGCAAGCACCCCTCTGTGACACTCTTAACACAAGCCTACATGTGCAATGGCATATATTGTTTTAAGTTTGCTGGTACAATCCTCTTTTAATGGCTTAATCTTGATTAATAAAATTTAATTTTATTTACTTTTATGTATTCGCTTCACTACCACATTGTTGTGTTGTTGTCAAATCTCCTTATTCTTCCATGTGTGTTTCTGCTTTACCACAAACACAAGCTCTAAAAACCAAACAGACATATCTACAAAGGCTCTTAACCACACCAATGAAACAACTCCCAATGTCTCCTATAATCCCTGCTTGGGGAAAGAGAGAGAGAGAGAGAGAGAGCGAGAGAGAGAGAAAGAGAGAAAGAGAGAGAGAGAGAGAGAGAGAGAGAGAAGGAAAGGGCTTGTCATTTTGTTTTCGTTTTGGTAAGCCTAAATCACTCACACCAATGCAGATTAAAGACTTAAAGGTTTTGAGAATGAGAGAAAAAAGAAAGGTACCATACCTCGTGGTGACCATACACACTGACTATAAAAGACAATCACTCACCAAAATCAATGGCCTTGTTTCATTCAGTGTTGACTAAAAGAAAAAAACATGTCAAAATAATGACCGATATAGACTAGGCATTAAAACTGGTGTGGAATTCCCATTAGTGGATTTCAGAAATGAGACCGAGGTGAATTGGCCCTGATCCTGCATTGGAAAATGCCAAAGCCCACATAAAGAACATTCCAGCCTGCCTCCGCTCTCCAGCTGGACTGTCAGCATTAGCCTGGGGAAACACGGCAGAAGAGGACACCAGAGAACACACTGGGAGAGCAGAGGCTGACTGGGATAAGCCAGAGGTCCAGGCTCTGAGAGAACACACGGCAGGGACGTGTGGTGCCACAGTGTGGTCCAGAGGTGAAAGAAGGTCCATATGTGTGGAATTTAGGTCTCTTGGCTACACTCCAAAAATTCCCATGGGGAATATCATGGAGCCAACAGCAGGCCAGGAGAAAAAAAAACTGGTAGAACTTGCCAACACTTGTGGACAACATCCTCTCACATCTACGGCCACAACATCAAACATAGCTGAGATTTCCCAGTGCTTTCTTCACAGAATGTGTTTTGGGGAAGTGATATTGAAAACACATCTTGGGCAGTCTGAGTGTTTTTGAGAGATTTTGGGTATTGAGGAATTTCTGTGATTGGTGCACATGTGAACGTGGCTGGTGGTGACACACTGTAGATCCAGTGATCCCTGACGCTGCAGGGAGATACAGCGAAGCAAATCTGTGAATGTTTTTACAAGAATCAACTGAGAGCTTTAATCACACACTGTCACCACCACCACTACCACGGCTACTGACACGTACTAAGGCCACCACTCATACTACCATGACAACTGATAATAACAAAAAACAACAACCACAACAACAACTACAACAATAACAACAACAATAATAATAATTATAATAATAATAATAACCCTTATAATTAGGTGTGTAACGATACGCCAAAGTCACAGTTCGTAGTACCTCGGTTTTGAAGTCACGGTTCGGTACGGTTTCGGTACAGTGAAAAAAGACATGCAAAACATGAAGCTCCTTTCATTTAATATGAATTTACTTGTAAACTTATAAACTTGAACAAACTTATAAACAATGGCAAACTAGCCATAATTTCCAGTTGCTCTCCACTCTGTTTTTTTCCTTGTACCGGTAATATTGACATTTGGACGATGCCGTCTCAAATGAGTAATCATATTTGATAGGGATGTCCCGATCCAATCTCAAAGATCAGTATTGAGCCGATCAAGGCATTTTTTAACTGATCGGTATCGGCTTTACTGAGCACGACCCTAAGCCCGATCCTTTGTTTTACGTCAGCTGTCACACAGGTGCCCTAAACGGAGAGCATAATTTGTAGGACGCGGCTAAAATGTCTGCAATATGGATATGTTTTAAATTACCGTTACACTAACACAGAGCTGCGTTCAATAGGCTACTACCACTTTGACATCATGTTCGACGTACTGCCAGCAACATACCCGATTTCAGTCTAACAATGCGCTGCCTTCATCGTATCCACTTGCCTTTGCCCATTGCTTCTGTAGTTCACAGGAAAACCGAAATATTCCCAAACAGAGGACCTTAAGGATACTGGAGGGTCCTGAAGCTCTGGCTTTACGGTCGCCATATTTAAGAGGCTGCCTCATTGAATGTGTGCTAATTCAGTTGCTAAGTTACAGCTCCGTTATGGAATTGGAGAGGAAACTGAGTTTTTAATTTTAGTTCGGCATACAGAAATGTAGAAGAGAGGGCACACTGTATTGTGGGTGAAATTCTCAGCCTGGGCCAAATGAGACTGAGTCTAACATTGAGTCAGATGCAGTGTAAGTTTACTGTATAGTTCAAAAGGCATACAACAAACTGAGTCAGGTCCCGGGGAGTGACTGACGCCTCCTCACAAAGCACCGGTTTTTATACGTTTTCTCAAAAAAAAGATACACATTTCCTTGTCTCTTTGTATGTGAGGCGCCTCTGCCAGCCCATCTTCACAGAACCCTCTCATCGCTGGTTTATGTTACATTATCATTGTTTATTTCCTTTACCTTTAGCATACGTCGTCACCAATATTTACTGCCCTGCTAAGTAGTGGAGTAAGATATATCATGAAACCTGGGATGTTTCACCTTCTCCATATATTATGACTGACCACAACACTCTGGCAGAGGCACCGTCCTTATGTCACATGCAGTCCCCTAAAGGGCCAAATAGGCCTCTTCTTTTTGAACAAAGAGAACTTGACGTTTTTTACAATACAAAGGATTGTATAGTTATAACTGTTAATATAAACGATTACATTGATTCATCCCTATAATAATGAATACATTATTGTTACATTGTTTATCATGGTTGCTACAATGGTTATCTTAAAGGAGAGTAATATTTCTCCAACAGTATCTTGTCAAGTATCACTTTATTCGCTGACATTTTGGTCGACTGGCCATCAGAGCATAAAAAAGTTATGCACGTAACGTGCATGGTTATAGCCAGACTATATCCACTCGGACCACAACAGGCACCGAACCGAACATCCTGTACCAAATATGTGTACCATTACACCCCTAACACAGAATATACAACTTGATGTAACTTTATATAGAATAAAAATTTCATGGCTTACATGTGTTATAGTGTTAACTGTGAAATGAAAAATGAGTTTTGTTACATTAGTTACGTAATGAGAGCTCAACAGGCTGCACCTGCAATGGTTGGCAGCAAGCTGGGTTTGGAGGGGACGGGGGATCGCGGTTCTATATTCCAGAACCATGACACGAGGCTGTGGACATTTGTATCGTGGTTTCGGTCTCAGTTTAAGAACCGTTACACCCTTACTTACAATTGTAAGAGGGATCCAGGTGCTTAGATCCTGAAAAACAAGATAAAATCCCCCCATGTGTCATGCTGTACTTTTTAACAGTTGAGAGAGTCATGAGATGGTGGAGCAGAGGATCACGGCTAGATATTAGAGTATATGTCACGAGGTGGCCGGATCCCAGTGTGAAATACACACACAGACCCCATGCTTAGTCCAAATACTATGATAAGATATTATTTCAAGTTTTACACGTTTCAGATACCCTTTGCTGTATGTTCCGTACACCATACATTTGTTCCAGAAATCACTACTGGGAGATTAAAATGTAATCTCTGCACTACTGATATCAAGAGAAAGTGAAATGCCACAGTAAAATAAATGAAAATGAAACACCATTCTAAATATGGATATCAAGTAAGAGAAAAACCCTAATTAGAATCGTACACCGATGTACACAGAATGTTCCCAACTGCATTGTACAATGTGCGGCACAGGCTTTCCCTCACATGACCTACGCACAAAGGGTTAATCCTTGTTCCTCCTTCGACCAGTCTCTTACGTCACCGTACAGTGATTTCAGGTCAGGCCATCAGCTGCGCAGCCGGCTTATGTAACTGCACTCTTTCTACCCCTGTTTCAAACACCAAGTGGCAGATCACCTCCATACGTAGGACACGAACAAGTCGCTGGGAATCAGTGTGCTCGATCACGGCTTTCCGCAAATCACGTTAAAATGTGCTATTCACGATCGGTGTAGCGTTCAGAGTCGACATTAGTTCGGCATTGGTCGCTGCAGTTTCAGTGACCTATCTAAGTGATCTCGTGTGATTCTGGTGTCCCAACTACCTCGGTATTTTAAGGACACAGAGTTTGGGCGCACCCATTCGTTCAATAATTCAGCAATTCCTTGTTGCAATAGTGTGCATTCTGTTACTAGCATCGGCACTTCTTAGATTCCTATGTAAGGGCAAGAGAATTCATTTAAAATGGATTTCATAATGTAACGATTGCGAGTGCTGAACGTCAGCAGATCAAAAAACATGGAGATTACAGTTGTCTGTACCGGAACAGCTGGGGAGCTGCTGTTGTTTCGTGAGCCACACAATCCAGTGTGGATTTATGGCCTCACCTGTTGAACTGTCAATCTGAAGATTTAATGCGTTATTTTCTTGATCCACGCATCCGACGAATCAATAAACTAGTCTGAATATTTACGCTTTAGCTACATGTTAGCTGGTGGGTACAAAACTGAAGATTACTCGAATGACTGAAAGCTTTTCATGCCAAAGAAATCGCCAATCTCACGTAATAGCGAAACCCTAATCGTTAAAGGCAATGGATCCTGCACGGTGTGGTCATGCCGCTCCCCTTAGTGATTCAATCATCATATTTATGTAAACAGAGCTATAGGCCGAACCATATCGTCTAACTAAACAGAAAGCCATGCTGGGTCCAGGCTCAGCTAATTACACAAACCCAACGCTTTTTTTTATTCAAAACGTATAGCAGCACATTCATTGCACACATTCCACACGTCACGGATAAGGAATGTGTGCAATGACCGCTCACACTGTAAGCACATTTACTGAGGAGTAAATATGAATGATCCAAACATTTTGGTCTTGTCATAGTTTGAGCTATACCCTTTTCCAAAGTATCTGAACAGCCATACTGCTAACTGGCTCGAAATACAGCACAGGCCACAAAATAAGCCCAAATAAGAAAAACTGACATTGAAACAATATTGGTCGGATTCATAGGCCAAACTGTACTAGAAAGTAGCTAGTGCCCGAACCTCCGCTAAGTATGCGTGTGCACTGTGGCTCGAGTGCAGGGTACATCCGCCAGTAAATCATAACTGGGCATTATAGAAATTTCAGAATACTCACCCGTTTGCGATTAAAGGCAAGATTTCCTGAGCTGAAACAGTTTCGTAAGTCCGAACAGAAATGTTGTTCTCGCTGCTCCCTCGTTTACTTAAGCCATTGAATTATTATACCGCTTCTTGCGAAGTAGTGGGTTTTAGAGATAAATCATGTTATGTTTTGCGGAGGAATATATTTGCCATTTTTACAGTATGAGAACAAATGTACAACGTTCCTTTTCGGCTGCCACGAAAGTGAAATGCAACAGAACTATGGTCGCTCCACCCCTTTTACAGTATGGGCGCGCGCTGATGGTATAGAAGATTTTGATCATATCGAATGCTGCTCTCTACAGGTCTGTATGTAGTCTACTTAAACCTCTCTCCGTAAAAAAACAGTGATCCACAGTATCAAATGAAATGAACAAATGAACGAACATGGCATTTTTCCGTTAGGACTGTAGTATATACCATGCCTAGGCGTGACGTTGTATTACTTCATCAGTGTACGTTCAAGGAACCCTTCTTTCGGTTAAGCATTTTCCCTGACCTTTCCTTTTGGACGTATTCTCTCGTTCCATGTGACTTTCTGGTGTTAAGTCCACTGTTACAATGTGTGATTTTGTGACCCCACATGTCCGTTTTAAAGCTGGAGGCTTTTCAGTTAAGCCAATTTAAACTTTGTTTGCAAACTTTCATTGCTGGTAATTATTTATTTGGGGTTCTGATTTTGAGAATGCATCTCCTAACACAGCTTTGTCTGATGGTGGATAAAGTAAGTTTTTCTAGTAGTCAAAAGGTTTTCAGGTCTTCCCAGTATCTACTGAATTTTATAAGGAATCATTTCTCATAGACACACACTGGTAGAATGTTCCAGAATTCATGCATCATCAAAATTCTAACACCTGATGGCAAAAAGTTCTGAACTACTCAGTGTCCAGATGACTGGAACAAGCATTTATTATAGCTCAGTATTAACAGAGCAGTACAGTCCTCTCACGTCTCTAGCTTTCATGCCATTACTCCCTCTCTTCTTCCCTGCTTTCATCCATCATCTATAATACAACATTATACTTTTTTTCTCATAACTTTGCTTACACATTTTTGTTTAGTTGCACAGTATTGTGTTGACAAGAGGAAGAACAACACTCGTGATAATGATTTTAATCACACTGTTTTGTGGGTAATCATAGAATTAGTGATAGCCAAATTACAGTAAAAAGAAATAACAAAAACAGTTAAAATGATTTTTAAGTATTTATTGAGCACAAAAAAAAGAATTCAGAATATGATTATTTAATTAGTGCTCTTATTCTCATTTGCTAAATTATCTTTGAAAGATTTAAGTCCAAGCTAAACTCTGTGCCCAGTTTGATGAACTTTGTTACTGTGATCACTCTGAGATTAGACCCCTTCTGCACAGTCTCAGACAGTCATGTTTCCAGCTGCGCAGTCTGAGACAGTCTTCTTTTCAGCTGTGTCCTCTCAGACAGTCATGTTTTCATTCATTCATTCATTTTCAAAGCCGCTTATCCTAATTGGAGTTGCAGGGTGCTGGAGCCTATCCCAGCACTTGTTGGGCGAAAGGCAGGGAAACACCCTGGATAGGTCGCCAGTCCATCACAGACACCCTCTACACACATTCACACCTAGGGGCAATTTAGTGTCTCCAGTTCGCCTGGCCTGCATGTCTTTGGACTGTGGGAGGAAACCGGAGACGCAGACACGGGGAGAACACCTCACAGAAAGGACCCTGGCTGTCCAGCCGGGAATCAAATCCGGGACCTTCTTACTGTGAGGCGACAGCGTTACCCACTGCCGCCGTGCATCCCAGTCATGTTTTCAGCTTTGCAATATGGAGACTGCTTCAGAGGACTCCTCTTCCCTCTCAAATGAAATTCCTCATACTGAGGAGGGTGAGAAGCTTGACAATGACAGTGAATTCTCAGTGAATTCTCTGAACGGTTTTCCTGATTCAGACACACATTGTTTCCACTGTTTCCACACATAGTGGTTTACAATCTTTTGTTATGATATAGATGAATTTAGCAGTTTTAAAATTAGCCACTTAGTTTAACCATGAAAAACATCACAACTTCCTCTGAAAAGAGAGAGAAGGATCGCTTTGGTTGACTGAAATGCAGTGAAAATCTACATTACACATTACATTATCCACTATTAACAACATCATCCAGTATCCACACAATAAAACTTTATTTAAAGTAGTCAAGTAAGTGTGAAGTAGTGTATTGTTTGAATCGCATGTGATAGTGCAAGACCAAAGAACAATGTGCAGAAGTCTGTCCAAAAAAAGGATAAAAAAAACTATTATGACAGAGCTATTGTCCACAGTGTCCATCATGGGTTTTCTTAAGTTTACACCATCTCATTTCAACAGTGGCTAATGAGGAAGGATCATTTTCCAGTCACACATAGTTAATGGAAAAAATATAAATGAAGAGTGACAATGACAAACTAGTATTTTTACTCACTGAATCCTGTAATTTGCCCACTGTCTTTTCTGTAGCTTCTTCTCTGTTGCTTTTATGTCCTGTCCTGAGTTGCATCACAAGAGAACAGGCTTTCTAGTCAGTTAGCCACAGAATTAAGCTGGCTATTTACCGACAAGAAAGTTTTTGTGAGTAATGAAAAGGATGGTTTTGGCTCACTAACATGCACTGTTTTGTCATGAGCGGCTTTATTTAGAGGGATTAAGTCAGTTACACTGGCCAGTCTGAGCAAGGCAAAGCTTTAGTCCAAAACTCTTATTCAAGACAAGCTCGCAGGTCCTGAGCCAGTGGCTGTGGGTGTGAGTCGAGAGGGCAGCACATGGTTGCCATTGTTAATGTGAGAGTTTCTATTGGAGTGACTAATAGTTTTATATCTGTTAACGACTGATTCCCAAGGGAACTGGAAAACAGGTGATGTGGCAGAAGCTGGTGATTTTCATGCTCTCTTGAAATTTTTTGTGAGGAAATAGTTTTAAAATGGAGCCATATGGGTGGCCAAGGATGTTTTTAAATACACTGTCCTGACAAGCTGTGACTGGCTTTGCCCCCATGGGGGCAGCCGTGGCCTAATGGTTAGAGATGTGGGCCGTGGTTTAATGGTTGGAGAAGGAGGCTGTGGTCTAATGGTTAGAGATGCTTGCGACCAGAGTGTCGTCAGTTCAATCCCTGGGACTGGCAGGATAAATGTGGGCGGGGGGAGTTGGTGAACAGTGCTTTCCCCTGCCACAACATCCACGGCTGAAGTGCCCTTGGGCAAGGCACTCACAACTGCCCCCACAGGCGCAGGCGTGCTGCCCACGGCTCCTGCTCCTGGTGTGTGTGTGCTCACTACCAGTGTGTATAGGATGGGTAAAATTCACTACTCTCTGCTCACAGTGTGTGTGCGCACGATCATGGAGATTCTAAATTTTGTCCTCTGTTGCACAAAGTATATCAGATCTGAAGCATCTTCATCTAGATGTTTGTTTGGTTGGTTGGGTAGCTGTTTGTCTGCTTATTTGTTTGATTTGTTTGAAATGCATAGTTAAACCCCATCCCCTCACGCACTGACACTAACCACACAAGATTAATGTCTCTCCTTTAGCACGTTGGGGCCAACACCACTCCTGTAATGTGAAAAACTGTTGCAAACCGTTACACTTAAGAGATTAGTTGTAATTCATGTTGATAACCTATTTGGCCACAAGAGTGTGTCAAAATGCTGTGGGGGTTTTTGGTTGTTGTTGTTGTTTATGTTAGTTTGGTTGGTTGGTTGGTTGGTTGGTTGGTTTTTTGTTTTGTTTGGTTTGGTTTGGTTTGGTTTTGTCTTGCTCCATTTTTATTGCAGCCATTAAAAGGGGTGATAAGTGTTTTAATAATACAAGTGAGTTTGTTTCCTATTGTAATATATTTTACTATTCATATGGATTACATTTTATTATATTCACTGAAAGCAAAACTAAATAAAAATATAAATACAGATTTTGCTAAATGTAAATACACTGTATGAACACCTATAGGCACATCCAGAAACAAATAAATAAGATAATTATTTAATGTTTTATATAGCCATTGTTCCATTTGTAGCTTTTTATTATATAATGTTCTTGTATATTGTTTAACCAGTGTAACCACTTTTCATACTGGAGGGAAGACAGTATTTGTCAGAGAAAAATTCAACATGGCCTTTATGTTGTGCCATTACAGAGTCAACAAATAAAACTAGTGTTCATCCACCTCTCCGGAGTGTGCAGCCTGTTGATTGTATATAGGCAACAAGACAGAGTGAGAAAAAGTCATGGTTTTATGGCTAGACATCTTCATTTTCTCAATTAATTCTTGCTCTCTCCTCATGCAGCCCCATGCCTAATACCTTTGTATGGAGTTACATCTTAGCAAGCTGGGGAACAGTGTGTTTGGTTTTGTGCTTTTACAGCCTCCCAGTATGTTTGAAGAGCTTTCTTAATGTAGATTAACTAAATTAGCACTGCTAAAATCAAAGCCTCCTGACCAAACTCTTAGTGTATGAGCTGCTCCATGATGATTTTATGCCATGATGTTTTAAATATGAAGAGAATGACCCAAACATGTTCAGGAAGTTGAACTAAAATGGGCTGTACTATGTGTCCTCAGAAATAAGACACTGCCAGTGAGTGCCGAGGCTGGCACCAGCTAGGACCTTGCATGGCTTTGTTCTACAACAGTGCAACCAACAAATGTGAAAGGTTGTTTTTTCCTTTTCTGATACCAGCTGTAAAAATAATTCTGCCTCACCTGTGAATATTTTCTCTGAGATGGAGTCCAGTGAGGGTACAGAGGTTGTGATGACTCACTTTGTACTGTGAGGAGATGAGATGATGTGGCAGTCCCTCTCTCTCTGTGTCCCCCCTGCTCTCTCTGTGTCCCCCCCCCTCTCTCTCTCTTTGTGTGTTTTAGGGAGGTGGCCTTACTCCCCCAGTGTCACCCCTGAAACACTCACGGCACTGGAGCTGTGGCCACAGACGGAGCTCCAGTTCTTACCCTGACAGTGAAAAACAGCCTGTTTGTAAAACGTCTCCAAAGCCTGTTCAGTGCTGACTTGTTGTTATGGTGTTAAGATCTAACTGTTCACCTCTTTCATGGATGCCAGTCTGAGATCACTGAAGAGAGGCAGTGATTGGTGTGAGAAAACAGGGAAACATTTATACTTGATATTGATAAAACACTGTGGAGATGGACCTTTGCCAATGAGAGAGAAGCTGTTTAGTGTGAGTGGAGCTTCTTCAGTGATGATAAAGTTAGCAGCAGGCTAAAGTTTGATTTTATACCATACATGGTCCACAAGTCTACCTGACACTCATTATCACTACTTTACTACTTTATATTGCATGTTTTTTTTCTCTATCCCAATTGCTTGTCTCACACTCACATCATCTTTTTACAGAGGTGTCCAGAGAGCAGGAAAGTTTGATTACTGAAGTTGTTTCCTCATTTATAATTCAAAGTTTAAAATCCAAATTAGTAAAACTTTATCCTCAAAATATCACCCCCACAACCCCTGGGCCTAATAAGAGCTTCAGGAAGAGTTTTCCCATGTAAGAGCAAAAGATGGTGAGATAGGGAAAATACTGACAGCTAAATCATTCAGACTAGCAACCAGTCCTTGACAGACTTACGTTACTGTATGGATGTCTTCCCACATGCAGCTCTCAGACACACTGGTGGAAATAATTAGGGGAGTCTTTCCTGCCCACATGATGAATTAGTTAAAAAACAAACCCTCTCCCATCAGTGGTTCTTGAATTACACAGGTCTATGTGGAGAGGGGAAAAGCAGGGAGCAGTATGAAGAGGAGAGATGAGAAAGGCTGTTTGGTATGTTCAGCACACACACACATACACACACACACACAGCCTCTGTGTTCACTCAGGCTTTTGACCCTGTATTTGGCTGGTTCTAAAGAGATTTTCACCCTTGATACCACCTAGGACCATATGACCATTACCTGTGTCATTCAGGACCATATGACCATTACCTGTGCCATCCAAGACCATATGACCATTACCTGTGTCATCCAGGACCTCATGACCATTACCTGTGTTATTCAGGACCATATGACCATTACCTGTGCCATCCAAGACCATATAACCATTACCTGTGCCATCCAAGACCATATGACCATTACCTGTGTCATCCAGGACCTCATGACCATTACCTGTGTCATCCAGGACCTCATGACCATTACCTGTGTTACTCAGGACCACATGACCATTATCTGTGTTACTCAGGACCACATGACCATTATCTGTGTTACTCAGGACCACATGACCATTATCTGTTATAACATTCCGATATATTCAGTAGGTCTATTATAGCAACAATGGGGAAACAAAGTTCATTTCATCAAGTAATTACTTGAGATAAGTTCCTGTTCACATCCAAAATCAATTCACTTTCTTGAGTATTTCAATTCAAGTTCTTCGTTTCCCAAGTCCTTTTATTTAAATATCCTTGGGATCTCGCGGATTATTCCACTGGGCCTATAAGCAGCAGCGTCATCTAGGACCATATGACCGTTACCTGTGTCATCCAGGGCCGCATGACCATTACCTGTGTTATTCAGGACCACATGACCATTACCTGTGTCATCCAGGACCACATGACCATTACCTGCGTCATCCAGGACTACATGACCATTACCTGTGGATGAGCAGAATGCATATGCAGGCCTTGGCTGCCACTGACTGGACTGTCTGGAGACAGAAGCAAACAGATGAAATCACTTTTCTACATTGTTCTATTTCTCTTATCATTTTCTGGGCTGAAGGGAACAGCGGTTTCTTATACTTCCAAATAACCATATCTTTCTTTTCAGTGTTTTGTTTTCTGCATGGTGTGTTTGTTTGTGTGGTTTAACCAAGCTGTTAATGGTTAATACTAAAACATTCATAGATGCAAAACAAATAGAGTCTATCCACTGAAAAATTTTACATGCATCAAGTTTTCTCATACTTATTTCTGAAGTGTAAAAGGCAAACGGAGCATGCAGTTTCTATGATTTGTTATTTCAGTTGATAAATATTTACCAGTGTTTCACTAGTGTCATGTTTACCCATAAATCACTGATACACAGACTCACATGCACTGCTACCAACCCGGCTGTAATCTTAATGCGTAGCCATGAAAATAATTCGGCCCCCAGGAGACATGAAATTATATGATCTGTATTGCAGCACTTCCCTATCTCTCTGTCAAAAACACACACATACACACACACAGATACACAAAGATTGTGTGGTCCTCCATTTCATTTGTGTGTCTGGGACTTTATTGCAGTAATACATCTTGCATCTTGCCATTCATTTTTAATATTCATGACATAATAAAGAGCTCTGGACACCAATCACTGTTCACCAATAAATAAACAAGCCAATGAGAACGGTTTGCAAGCAAATATAAAAAAAGAAAGAAAGAAAGAAACAAAGAAAAGAAAAGAAAAGAAAAGAAAAAGAGAAGTACAGACAATGAGCACGCACACCCCCACACACACATACATGCAAACGCACCGCACACACCAGTCCATGATTTTTCACACACATAAACTTAGACCCCTCTGGTGAGCACTGTCTTATGTACAATACACTGAATGTTGATGTTCATCACAGACTGCATGGTATGTTTCAATTCAATTACTAATTCTTGAACACTGGTCTGCAACGCAACACAAACACAAAAATACACACACACACACACACACACACGAGATACTCTACGGAGATATACTACTACCGGCTGAAACAGGCCGAAATTAAATCTAGCATCAAATTAGACAGGAATGCTCTGACCCAACTGAAGACTGATAACACCTTATCAATATAAACTATGTACAAATCAAACAAAGGTAACACTTTAACATTATCTTCTGTGTTACCACCAAAACAAGAACACATAAAGGAAGAGTATATCTGTACACACTTTCACTTAACACACACTAACCTCTTTCTTTTCTACACATGTTTAAAGGATCATCATTTTAAAGTCCTGGATATTGATATACTTTGTGACATAGTACAGACATGGTATTTGTGTACTACCTGTAATAGCACAGACATGATAGACTTTTCCATGTCAGAGTGGAGTAGATCTCTCTGTAGGCTGAGATATAAGTAAATATCTATTCATATAAACATACAGCATAAAGACACAGCACACACAGAACAAGACAACACTGAGGAAAGATATGGCCTTTGATATCAATATGACTGAGCTCTGTCAGGTGTTTATATTGGGGGGGAGGGGTTGTTTGTGCAGAGAACAGACATATATGCCACTGAAACATGCAGAGCACAGCAAAGTCCTCCAGAAAGGGCGGGGCTGGGGCAGGGGTGTAGTGTTAGAGAAGCTCTCCACTGTTCATCACAATCTCCTCTTTCTGCTTTATTCAAGGAATCCTCTTGCTCTGACGGGAGACAAAACAAGAGCAAAAGGCCTAATGTCTATGCATATATCCATTTGGTATGACCACAAAATAATAAATGCTAGTTATATGGATGAAAGGTTTGTTTTATTTTGGTCTGTGAGAGCCCACATTTATTCCCTGTGTAAATCCCAGGTGAGAAATAGGACGTCTCTCATTAATAAGACACATGCAGGCCATTGGTCTTATCCTCCACACATGCACTCACATCTCCACACCTGCACACACCTGCACTGCATGCCATTACAGCGTCCTTCATGTCTCTACACATACAGCATCCACACTGCTAACGCACATCCACACTGTTAACACAGCAGCTTCACACAGGGCTGAGCGGCTAAGAGGAGAAGTGGTTTTGCTGACAGTACACATGGCAGTGTAAATAGCTCTGTGTATTTACACCTGGCTGTACTGTGTCCAAACTGCTTCCTTAACATCCTCTAGACTCCATTTAGCAGAGTTAGATTTCAATGTCCATATTGTGCATTTACAAACTGCCCAGCAATTGCCCAGTTTATTTTACACTGAGAGGTCTTCGAAGCAATCAACAATGACTATGGGTGGGATGGGAGGGGCCTACATCAAGAGGAACTGAGGGGAAGAGTAAAGACTGATTTATACTTCTGCATAGGCTCTATGCAAGTGGCCTACGCCTTTGTGAGCATTTATACTTGTGTGCTGGTGTGTCTGCATTGCTCTGCAATTACGTCACAAAAATGCTATGCCACTGCATTGAGTATCTTCATGTACTTCAAACAATGGCGACTGAAGCTGAGCAGATCATGTTGGAGTTGGACCTAATAAATGTAGAGCAGTTACTTTTACTGAAACTACTGCAATGCAATAACTCTTTTTTGGAGGCAAACATACTTCTCCCTCAAGTTCTTCCATCTCTTTGTCCATTCCGTGACATCCAAACCGATGTTTGTAGAAATCTCTTTCCATGAATTTGCTGCCATCTCACAAATATACAAATTTCCTCTCCTCGATTTAGTCCAATCACAGTTGTTGCGGTCTGCATTGCCGCACACCGCCACGACATGTAATTACATTTCTGGGGAGATGCATGTCAGGCTACAGTGTAGATTTGACACAGAAGTATAAATCGGCCTTAAGTGGAAAATTAAAAGGAGGTGGCGCTTTGTGAACTAACATGAGCTTGCTCTTTTGCTGGAACACTAACTATGGGATCCTAATGCTAGAGTGAAATACATTACTAAGTAAGCAATTGGTACTTTTATGATAAAAGGGGTTCTACTTAACGCAGTGCCAACCAGTATGCTTACCAAGTTTTCTCATGAGAAGTGGAGTGGTAAAGTTAGATACGAATGTGGTTGTTCTCATCCAACCTGACAGTTACAACAGAATAAATGAATCAACTGTAATCCAATGGTCTGCTAACCTCTCACTGTGTGACTTTTCTCTGGCCAGACAAACCACTAATTAATATTTAATCATGGTTTATTTCATTATAAAGAGTACTGTTAGGAGGAACAAATGCCTACTTACATAATGAATGAATGAATGAATGAATGAATAATTATTAAATATAGGCAGTGGCTGTTAGTGGTAGAGAACTGTATTGAACCACTGAAGTATGTGGACATGACATGTATGAAATAAATGTAACATGTATGAAACAGTGAGGCATACTTACGCTCCTTCATCTCTGAGCAGAGACAGGAACTTGCTCACTCTGTATTCTTGATCCATCTGCAGAGAGAGGCGAGCAAAGCCATCACGCTTCAGCACAGCTTTCTGCATTTATACCTCTCTGAGCGCAGATTTATTTTAAAGGCTAACCTGCTCACATACGTATGCTATGGCAGTAACAGAGAATATGGCAGACGTCTTCAGTTGCCTTGGATACAGATCCAAAATACCGCGGTGTCATAAAGTAGCTGGCATAGAGTCTCATCTATGGGTTAAT
This sequence comes from Chanos chanos, assembly GCF_902362185.1. Taxonomy (NCBI): domain Eukaryota; kingdom Metazoa; phylum Chordata; class Actinopteri; order Gonorynchiformes; family Chanidae; genus Chanos; species Chanos chanos. The sequence continues at coordinate 21,883,757 of NC_044502.1, forward strand.
CACTGTGATATCTCAAAATTACTTTATAACATCACAGTCCATCACTGCGATAACTCAAAATTACATTCTAACATCACAGTCTATCACTGTGATATCTCAAAATTGTATTATAATATCACAGTCCACCACTGTGATCACCCAAAATGACATTAAAACATCACAGTCCACCAATGCGATACCTCAAAATGACACTTTAACATCACAGTCCATCAGCTAAAAATTACACTACAACATCACAGTGCATCACTGTGATAACTGAAAATTACATTATGACATCACACCATGAAAGTGTTTTTTTTTTCTCCGATGTGGCTAATCATGAATATACTTATGTGTTTATTTGTATGAAAGGCAGCTTAATTTCAAGTTTACAAATGTCTAACATGTCAAGTCGCAAAACGCAATTCTAAATAGTTGACCAAACCATCAGTTGATGAGAAGAGTCTTAATTGACCAAGTTTTCATTGGTCGGTTAGTCGCAGAAAAAAAAACCCCTCAAACTCCATTCGGGAGCTGCATCTTGTCATTAAATAGTTATTAGACTATGTCAGGCAGTAAATCATCCAAATTGTGGGATTGTTTCAAGCGTGTAAAGGACAACTCCAAGAAGGTGACATGCAAACTCTGCATGCAAAGATTCGCCTAGCATTCCTTGACCTCAAACATGACTTATCAGCTGAAACATGTAAGTAGCCTAACGTTATTATTCTATTATGTTAAATAATTAATGGCCTAATTGTGTGACGGCCTGGGAGAGCCCGTTAAATGTTGCTGCCACTCAGATACTTCAATCCCTATACTTTACCATTGTGTATACAGTTTTTAAGAAAACAAACGGGATATTGTCTACATTAGGTAGTTATGAAAGTGAGCTGGCCAGCTTTGTCGCATTGTTGCTAACAGGCGGCTTGTTTCATGTATGCGCTTGTAAAATTTATATTTTGAAGGCTCATAATTACAGTTTTGTATTTCTCTGTGATGCAGCACAGTGTTAACAATGTTATTTAGAACATTCTTTCTCAGTCCTGGAACTCAAACCATCTTCTGATGCCCCCAAAAGTTATATATTTAAATGATTAAACTAATATCATAAATGTGTGACGACTAGTCAACTAATAGCTTGAACTAACGACTACTAGTTGACTAGGAAAATCTTTGGTCGGGGGCAACCCTAAAAAATAAATATTTGTTTAGGTTCAGAAAATGACCAGTAGGCCACAGGATGACTAAATCTTGAACACACACATTCTCTGTACTACAAAGAGTGGAGACTTAGTCTAAGAAAAGTAAGTAAATTACAGTTATCACTTAAAGTAATTGAATACAGTTAATTACACAAAACATGCCATGATATGTTAGTGTCCAAAACTGAAATTATATTGTGATATAATTTATTTTGCTATACTGACCCCTCACTGTAGCTAAATGCCCCATTAAAGCACTAGTGTGGAGAACTGACATAAATCTGTCTTGAATAACTCACCCACAGAAATATCCCAAAATACATTAATCTGTTTAGAATAACTCACCCACAGAAATATCTCAATATACATTAAACTGTTTAGAGTAACTTGCCCACAGAAATATCTCAATATACATTAATCTGCCCGGATTAATTAACTCACCTGCAGAGACATCTCAATGAGCATGAGCAGTTTCTTTATGCCGATCCACACCCTCTTTCCCTTCACCTGCTGGGCAATGGTGGCTCTCTCTGCATCTGTGAAGCTGCTTAGAAGCTGTAAGACAGTTCAGAGGAACCAAAGACAAATAACTTAAAAATCACACAGTCACGGGTGGACACAGACCTACTCCGCCATTACACAAAACTTTTCTGAACAATCCATTCCACATCCTCACAAACTATCTTCCCACACACTGATCCAATGCATGGAATGAATCTTCTGAAACAGGCCCTCTGTCAGTGCTCATCTTTAATAAACATAAATAGCAGCTACTGAATTGTTCTGAAAAGTAAAATGCCTAATGTTAGCCAATGAACTGTTCTGAAAAGTACTGAAAATGCAGGTAGTGAAATATGCATTACTAGTGGCCTCTAGTGGAAAACCCTTCAAAAAAACATTCACCCCAAATCAGACAGAAGACTGTAGCACTGCAGAGAACAAATAAACCAAAAAACAATAGATCTTATGAGTTGTGATTACATTTTTAATACAGTCAGGTGCAGTGATCATCAGAACAAATCTATAAATCCAGCATGATTCTGTTTACTGATTACATGATATACCTCCATTCACAGCACCAAAATTCACCAGAATTCATTTGTTTTGAGAAGAGCTAGTTTTCTCACCTCCAGTGCCTCCACCAGGTGCTCTCCGCTTGAAATGTTGGGTACATGGATGGTGGTGCTGAAAGCATCCAACATCTCCATCTCCTGCAGCACATCCTTACGACTGGTAGTACCAATGATCAAGAGTTTACGGCCCTGAGGAGAGACATGGACTATTGTGCACACATATACCATCATCTGGTATTACCCATCACTTTATCTACAGTGAACAGTACACAGTCATGGTAGGAAAAAAAGCAATGATCTGAATAATAGAGAACAAAAAGATAAAACCTAAAAGAAATGATTTCTGCATTACCACTCAAACACAGACAAAGAAAGTAAGATTACAGTGAATGAGTTGGACTGACTAACAGCAAGCCCAAATCACACTTACAAAACAAAAACACATATACATTTTCTCTCTCTCTCTCTTTCTGAGACACTCACACATTTTCTTCCACACAAAGGCGCTTTCGCACTGGAGGAACCTTTCCATAGTTATTAGAACTGTTGGAGAAAGTACCCCCTTTTTCGCGTGTTTGCACCGCAGGAACTTAGAACGATCATAGTTCTTAGAACGCAATTTTGAGGGACTTTTTTAGCTTTTTTACTTCAGGGTAGATACTTTCGCAGCGTAATAGGAACCTTGTGACGTAGGTGTACGGCCATTGGTCCAGACGTAGGTATATGATGATTGTAACCGCCATTTTTAAAGATCCGTGTAAAATATAAAGTCTTAGAACAGCTTACATTTAGTTTTTGATATTCATGTCTAAAAATGTCTTAAAATGTCTTATTTTACCGGTATTCTATATCCCCCAACAATGACCATTTCTGCAACGTCCAATGTATATTTGAAGAGTTAGCGTACACTCCGCTTTGGTAGGTGCTTGTGTGTCCACTTGTGTGGCTGTGATCCGCATTTTAACCTAAAATAAGAATGTGTTTATCTAGCTTACAAAAAACAAAACAAAAACAAAAAAAAACAAACAAAAACAAGCAAGCGTCAGGCACAAGCGCTATGCTAGCACCCGAAAAGTACTATGCCCATCGAGTCGTTCACTGCTACTGTGGTGGTAAATGCAAGGGGACATTTTTTTTCCATTGGACTGGGTCTATCGCCACACAGTTTTATTTTTTTCACAGTTAATAAGAAGGTAGTTATATGTTATCTAATGTGCACTCAATATTTCTGTCATTCAAATTCAATAAAACTCATTAATTGTGTATACTGTAGTCTAGTTTGTCGATTTCTTTTGCCACAGTAATGGCATTTTTTTTTTCCTTTCGGAGGTATTTAAAAGGTCTTAAAAGTCATTAAATTTGTACTTAAAAATGTGCAGCTATCCTGGTTAGCCATAAACAACAGCTCTTAGCGTGATGTTGCTATACCGTCGGCCGGTGTCGCATGAAATATGGAACGGCATGAAATATGGAACGGGTGCATCCGGTTAGCCATTTTCACAGGAAATGCGTCAAATTCTGTCTACAGTTCCTAATGTAAACTATCACAATTTGGAGGCACCAAACTGTGAAACGGCTGTTAAAGATACAACATACTTACAAAAAGTAAAGTGTGAAAGAATGAAATCCCACTTTTGTGGTGTATCGAATCCCTTTAAAATACGTTTGGCTAACCGAGCCGCTAATACAGATAAGCGATGCTTTGCCCCTATACCTTGGCTCAGTAAACTAATTGTAGACGATACGATATGGGATGTACATTACATGTCTATATGAACAGAATTATTGTCGTGAATTTGTAGTTTGGTCGCGTGTCTAGCGATTAGGTATCGTGTTGCTTCTATATTTTAATTCACTGATTTTCCCACTTTGATTTTGCAATGCACTGTTGTATTGTCGACAGAATTTGACGTATTTCCTGTGAAAATGGCTAACCGGATGCACAAAATGGTTTGCCGGATGTACCCGTTCCAGATTTCATACCGTTCCATATTTCATACGACACCGGCTTACCTCACTTCAGCGTTCCTACTGGTGGTGCGAGACCTGGGCTGCGTCCAAAACCGCATACTACATACTGCACACTAAACTTGCATTGAAGTACGTAGTGCGGAGTACGTACTAAAAGATTTTAGACAAGAAAGTATGCTAGAATTTGCACACACTAATGAGGTAATCAAATTGCGCCACATTTTTGCGCGAGAGCTTTTTATGAGCATTATTACTGGACCGGCAAGGTTTTAATTTCTCAGGTTTTTTTTTTTTTATAAGTTTTAGCAAGCAAAAACCGGTATGCAACTGCCATTTTAAAAACATCTGTGTATAACGTCACATCAGTGTTCCTACTGGCGGTGCAAATGCAAACAGAATAAAAGCCCTTGAGGGTATCTAGTTCTCCGGGAAGCTCTTTAGGGGGTGGTTCCTCTAAATGAGTCCTTAGATCTGTTTGGTCTGAAAGCGCCTAGAGAAACTCAGAATTATCTGTAACTTATTTTCACTACACCATACCACAGCTCTCAGTATATGAATACATACATGAGGAGGAGTCTTCTTCAGCAGAACCAGTAGGGCCTGAAGGACAAGGTTGGAGAAGCGTGGTCCTATTGGTACATAGTCTGTGGGTCATCAGAGGACAGTGGTGTAAGGAGAAGAAGAAGGAAGGAGAGAAACTACTGTTTTATTTCTTCACAACCACCGCCGTATCGTTTGCACACTGCTTCTCTTACCACTGTACCATCACTACTGCCACACAGAACTCAGAACTCCACTCACACAGAACACTCAGGGAACAGAGCAGTCAGAAAACAGAGCAGTCAGAGAACAGAGCCGTGAGAAAACAGAGCAGTCAGAGAACAGAGCCATGAGAAAACAGAACAGTCAGAAAACAGAGCAGTCAGAGAACAGAGCCATGAGAAAACAGAACAGTCAGAGAATAGAGCAGTCAGAGAACAGAGCAGTCAGAGAACAGAGCCATGAGAAAACAGAGCAGTCAGAGAACAGAGCAGTGAGAGAACAGAGCAGTCAGAGAACAGAGCAGTGAGAGGACAGTGCAGTGAGAGGACAGTGCAGTGAGAGAAGAGAGTGCTCTGAAGACACAGTAAGCAGTAGCGGTGCGTTCGGATTTAGATAGAGGAACCCCAACACTTGCCATGGTAATGACATGCACCGATCAGTAGCGTGGTGTAAATATTAGGCCACGTGAGACGTTTCACAGTGAGTGTCATGTTAGCAGTTGACCACACAGTCTTGGCATAGTGTTGGGTAGAAAAAGTTCTTACTTTATTGCTGTTTTTTGGCACTATGGCAATATCTGGCGTCTGCCTCTCTTCCTCTGTAATATGAAGTTGTTGCGCAAATGGCAACTCAACAAAATTGTTTTGCAACTAAAAATCCAAGTCAACATCCACATGTCTTATTACTACAATGGTCTCTGATTAACTACTCACTCTTTGGCTGAAATTCAGTTTATTAGCTGCTCATATCAGATGGTCATGTTTCGCATTTCTGAGCTAACTGGTTGTGAAGACAGCGGCAGGTTGGATTTCCTCGCCTACCCACTGACAATCTCCTTCACAGTCCAGTCAGAGTGCTCTGATACTCAATGGTGATTGGCTAATTTTTTTGTAAAAAAAAAAAATGTGAGTGGTGGCCAAGCAGGTGTGAAGCAAGTCAGGCTTCCCCTCGGCAGCATGCAATGTACATGCAAGCCTACTATAAAGCGAGAAACATACAACAATATGACATTAAAAAGCTTTCCCATCACCATAGTCACTGTAAAAATATAAGGTAGGCTACATAATCAAAATTGGAATATAACCATGTGAAAATTTTCATTAATATTTATTTCACATGTTGTTACTGTTATAGAGATTTTGAGGAAGCCTGGCCTCCACTAGGAGTCACCACTGACAGTAAGAGAAAAAGAGATGAGGCCTCACCTAGCAGTCGCTCGATGTCGTCAACCACCACACAGCTGAGCTGCGACTTATACGCATCATCAAAGACCTAAGAGAGAGACAAGCCTTTGATTTTTATGATTACAATCCAACACCTCAACCTGAAGACCAGTCAAACACCATGAGAATGTCCATACTCCTCACAACAAACAGGGATAACAGTAAAAAATTCTGAATAGAGGTATGTCAATGGCTCAACAGTTTCCAACTAGCAGACCACAAGCTGTTATGAACCCATCATTATGAATTGGCACAGTATCAGTCTCTACAGTAAAAGAACTCCCTGTGTGTCTCAAACCTTCTTGATAGCCTGACACTTGGAGATCTCAGAGTGGCCAATCATCTTGTCCGGTGAGCAGATCTTGATAAAGGGAAACTGGGAGTCCTCTGCAATTTTGGCAGCCAAAGCCGTCTTTCCACTGTGAGGAGGTCCTGTGGTAGACAGAGTCAGAGTTCAGAACTCAGGGCACCGACCTACATCAGTCTGGTCCTTTACATCTGAGTCAGTGACAATCCAGTTCTGTTTATCGACGCCAGAATGGGGTATGCTGGCAGCAAAGACAACACACTCAGTTCTTTTCATGCCAAGACAACACACAGAGAGCAGACCTGATTTGACCACACAGAAGAAGATAAGTTTGAAGTAATAAAATTGCAATGAAACAAACGTGATGAAACGAAACAAAAATGTGACACAAAGAAACAAACGTGATGTAATGAAACAAACATGTGATGTACTGAAACAAATGTGTGTGATGTAATGAAACGAACATGTGATCTAATGAAACAAACACATGACGTAGTTTTGCCAAAGATGTGAAAGACATACAGTGTGCTTTAAATTTAAATCACTGTCATTCTTTTAATATTTAGTTCTGCTCCTGCTTCTCCAATCTAACCTCCACACACCCCGATAAAAAACATTTCTTAAGTATCTGTATCACCACATTACATTCCACCGGTCAGTTAACCAGCTCTGATTTCATGATTCAGACATTCCACTGGTCAGTTACGCAGCTCTGATTTCATGATTCAGGTGTGGGATGTGTCTGGAGAAATGGACCCACTATATTGCACCTATAAATGTCTCTGACTGTCACACATGATGACAGGCCTGTTGGAAATGGGGCATCATTTAACTTTCTGTGAGTGTGCGTGTGTGTGTGCATGTATGTGTGTGTGGGCATACCCTCCAACAATACTGCAACGAGAGGTGTGCGGTCACTGTTCTTGGTCTGCTGCACGAGCAGTTCTCCATCATCCAGAACCCTGGTGACTGCGTCTCCCCATTTGATGATGCCGTTCATGATGTAGCTGGAGTAGTCCTCTTGGTTGGTACCGAAAGCCTGAGACAGGAGAGGCACAGAGACTTCTGAGGAACATATATTTTAAAGTTACAGTTCTGACTGGCTCATACTCTGGGCTACTAAAATAAATAGTTTAATAAAATAAGTGTTTCTTTAAGGCTGGTTTAAATAGTTGTGCTTCTTTAAGGCTGGTTTAAATAGTTGTGTTTTTTTAAGGCTGGTTTAAATAACTGTGTTTCTTTAAGGCTGGTTTAAATAATTGTGTTTCTTCAAGGCTGTTTAAATAGTTGTGTTTTTCTATGGCTGGTTTAAACAGTTGTGTTTCTTTAAGGCTGGTTTCAATAATTTTGCTTCTTTAAGGCTGGTTTCAATAATTTTGCTTCTTTAAGGCTGGTTTAAATAGTTGTGTTTCTTTAAGGCTGGTTTAAATAGCTGTGTTTTTTTAAGGCTGGTTTAAATAGTTGTGTTTCTTTAAGGCTGTTTTAAATAGTTGTTTCTTTAAGGCTGATTTAAATAGTTGTGTTTCTTTAAGGCTGTTTTAAATAGTTGTGTTTCTTTAAGGCTGGTTTATCTTTTTGGGCACTGTGTACCCACTTTTTCCCTTCTTCAGTTCCTCGTGAAAGCCGTTTGTACTGGTTTAGAAAATGCTTATAAGTGTTTCTAAGAAAATTGAAAATTGAATGATTCGTGCTATATAATTGCTGAAAGCCTTTTTTTTGGACATTAAACTTTGTAATAAAGGGAGTGTATGAGGTTTGCTTACTGGCTTGATATCATTGTTCAGAGAGCCCATGAAATCTGCCCTGGTGACCTGAAGCTTCTCCGCTCTCTCCATATCCACTTCCACCGTGTTCGTTGCCTGCAACACACACACACACCACAGCACACACACATGACCTCAGTCTGAGGCATGTCATCTATGAAAAATAATGCCATTCTGTACTGATTGTGAGTATAAGACAGTCTCTCTGCAGCAGATTCATACCTTGATATGACGGTTCATGGCAGTGGACTGAGCTGCTCTGACTAGGCCCTCTAACTCAGCTCCACTGTAGTTCTTTGTCTCAACTGCCAGCTCTTTAATGTCCACATCTGAGGCCAGCAGGTTGAACTCGCGCATTTTAGCCGTGTGGATGTTAAGGATCTGAGCACGGCCTTTCTCGTCTGGCAAACCTGTGAGGAAATAGAGCAAAAGATGGTTGGATGAATGAATGGATGGTATATCAAAAGAACGGAAAGTAGACTGATAAACTGATCAATCAGTAGTAGGTAGGTAGGTCTTACCAATTTCCATCTTCACCTCAAATCTACCGGGTCTCATCAATGCCTCATCAATCAGGTCAGGTCTGTTAGTCATACCTAAGAGACACAGCAGAAAGGAAAGAGAAAAAAGATGAGAGACACATATCTAACACACAGAAATAAACAGGTTAAATGCTGATAAAATTAGAAGCTTAAAAATAAAAAAGAAAACATCTTAGGCAAATAAAGCTAATACAAGACTGCTCCACCCTTCCTCGCAGCTTTTAACTTCGAGCTCCTCGTTTCACTGATGATTCTCCCCCGGCCCAATACATTCCCCTAAGCTTCCCTCTTCACTACTGTACATTCCCCTAATCTTCCCTCTTCACTACTGTACATTCCCCTAAGCTTCCCTCTTCACTACTGTACACTCCCCTAATCTTCCCTCTTCACTACTGTACATTCTCCTAATCTTCCCTCTTCACTTTGGCACACTCCCCTAATCTTCCCTCTTCACTACTGCACACTCCCCTAATCTTCCCTCTTCACTACTGTACACTCCCCTAATCTTCCCTCTTCACTACTGTACATTCTCCTAATCTTCCCTCTTCACTTTGGCACACTCCCCTAATCTTCCCTCTTCACTACTGCACACTCCCCTAATCTTCCCTCTTCACTACTGTAAACTCCCCTGACCTTCCCTCTTCACTACTACACACTCCCCTAATCTTCCCTCTTCACTACTGTACACTCCCCTAATCTTCCCTCTTCACTACTGCACACTCCCCTAATCTTCCCTCTTCACTACTGTACACTCCCCTGATCTTCCCTCTTCACCACTGTAAACTCCCCTGACCTTCCCTCTTCACTACTACACACTCCCCTAATCTTCCCTCTTCACTACTGTACACTCCCCTAATCTTCCCTCTTCACTACTGTACACTCCCCTAATCTTCCCTCTTCACTACTGCACACTCCCCTAATCTTCACTCTTCACTACTGTACACTCCCCTAATCTTCCCTCTTCACTACTGTACACTCCCCTAATCTTCCCTCTTCACTACTGTTGCAACTTGTGTTTATCCTAATAAGCCACGTATGGACAACGGATTTAAAAATGGTAAAAGATGAGGTGACAGACCGATGACGAGGATGTTGTTCAGCTGTTCCACGCCGTCGATTTTGGACAGGAGCTGGTTGACCACGGTGTCGTGGACACCTGTGCTGCTGGCCCCAGTGCCACGCTGCTTACAGATGGCATCCAACTCATCAAAGATGATGATGTGTAGGCCACTGTTGGCACCCAGCTATGGGAAAGAAGAAGCAATGGAGCAGGTTTACAGAAAGAGACAAAATGAAAAATAAGTCAGTTTGTTTGAAAATACCTCCCGTAACTCACAGTCAAGTAGTGTTTAGTGTGAAAGGTCAGTAGTAATTAGCTAACACAAGTATAAGTATTCTCCATTCAATTATAAGAGATAACACTAAGCTTTATCTTCTGCTTAAATAACATATTAACGTCTCATTAATCATTCATGTGCTCATTGGTTCCTCACTCTCTTCTGCTCCTCCTCTGCATCAGCGAAGAGCTTCCTGATGTTGGCCTCAGACTCGCCCACGTACTTGTTGAGGATTTCAGGGCCGTTGACCACCTTGGGCTCACGGGCATTCAGCATTTTCCCAATCTGCCGGGCCATCAGGGTCTTACCGCAGCCAGGTGGGCCGAAAAGCAGAATGCCTTTCACGTGTTTACAGCCTACCAAACACAGAGGCCTTTCAGAGACACATGGGGACTGAATCTACCTGGCTATTCAAATCACAGCATGGAGGAAAAACAGTCAGGGCACTGCGCAGCTCTGAGACAGTAGGAATGGGAACATCATTCTCGGTAGTGTAGTTGTGAAGAAAAGTCATTGTTAGCTCTGCAAAGTCTTGAAAAAGGATTGAATTTTTGGTTCTGAAACAGCAAGATTCCAGATCTGAGAAATGCAAATTGTGTGTTGTTCTTAGAGGACAGTGTGTAGAGTCGGTTGGATGATGAAGAGTTTTGTCTTGCCTTAGTCCTAAAACATGGCAATGGAAAAGAGTGTTTGACACGGTGCACCCCTAAAATCACAGAAAACGGAGTGTCCCTCATTTACATGAACATAAGCTCCATGCCCTGAATAAGCTCCTGAATAGGGTGAGGAAATTGGGAAAGGAATGCATGCTAAATGTCATGATAGTCATAGTGAATGTTATGGTAGTCATTCTAATGGTTATGGTAGTCACAGTGAATGTTATGGTAATCATAGGGGATGTTATGGTATCATAGTGAATGTTATGGCAGTCATTACAATGGTTATGGTAGTCATTCTAATGGTTATGGTAGTCATAGTGAATGTTATGGCAGCCAGAGCCACTGTGGGCAATTGACGGAAGCATACCCATTTGCTCCACAATATCAGGAGGGAAGACACGGGATGCAAATGCTCTGCGGAAAATGTCTGAGAACTCCTTATCCAGACCACCAATGCCCATGCGCTCAAAGTTCCAGTCTGGGTTTATAATCGTCTGACGAGCCTCTTTGGTCTTGGCCTTACCTAATATACACAGAATCAACAAAAATATGTGGATCTGTTACAAAACATTCAAATATGACAGAAATTATTTAAAATTATTAATACTCCTCTACGTAAGATCTGAGTGGACGAGACACTTAAACTCACCCACTAGTGTGAGGGAGGAGCTTTCCGCCTTTTCAAAAATCACTTGACTGTTACCCACCAAGAGACCAATCTCAATCTACACAAAAGGAGAGAGAGAAAGAGAGAGAGAGACATACAGGCAGACAGAAAGACAGATAAGAGAGAGAGAGAGAGAGAGAGAGACAGAGACATACAGGCAGACAGAAAGAGAGAGAGAGTGACAGAGACATACAGGCAGACAAAGAGATAGATAAAAGATAGAGAGACAGAGACATATAGGCAGACAGAAAGACAGATAAATCAATCACAAAGTCTCATGTTTACTGATTTACAGGAGCTTTGTCACAGTCATTCTGCCATGTCATCTGTCCAACACAGAAAGACAAGGACACAAACTAAACCCAGCACCTCTGGGGCCTGATAGAACTCAGAGAAGATGAAAGACAAGCCTTTAACCCCTGAGAAGCTGGGGGATCAATCATGTCACTGTGCTAACGGAGAGAACCAAAAATGGTACCTTCTGCTTTTTGCCAGACGCCGGCTCTCCTTTCAGAATACTGGGATCCATTGCGTCAATGTCCTTCACAACCAGGCCAAAGAGCTTGTCACAGAAACTGAAGACAAGCTATGCAGACAAAGACGAATGAGAGAGAGAGAGAGAGAGAGAGAGATCAAGGGGAGATTGGATAAAGTGGAGAGCAAACGATTCCTTGTTTTCTTAAAGATTGCCTGTTGAAGTTAATGACATGGGGAAAGCTGTCACTGATAATGGAGAAGTCTGAGTAGAGAAGGACATCACGAACCTGCTGGCCTACAGTAAATGCCTGGTTGTTGAACTGCTGGATAAATTCGCTCGCCATCTTGTCAGAGTCATATGGACTGGAGTCAGTGCTCTTCTTCTGTAGGAAATCGATCTCTATGGTCATGGCCCCAATGCACTGCTTAGACTTGTCAAAGTTGTAATTGGCCACTGAAAGCAACAGAAGATAAAATAGATAACTGAATACGGGTTTGTTTAATTCTAAAGTTTGGTTTGTTTGACGTTTTCTATGGCCAGATGTGCACTGAAAGTGCAGCTGATTGGTTTGAGTCTGTTTCACACAAAGTGCGGTATGGTTCACTGCAAGGATGAGAGCAAAGTGATTTTAATGTGCTCATTTCACTTTGACATAGATTCTACATTTGACGCAAAATTTCACCTGACTAGGTGTTTTATTTTTAAACTCTGATAAGAACCTAAACAAATAAACAAATTAACTTCACATCACTTCCGCAGTCACGATACTCACCTTCCACTTCCTGTCCGATGGACAGTCCTGCCCATTTCCTCTGAAAGAGACAGAGAGAAGTATGGTCACCATCACAGAGACAGAGACAGAGACAGAGACAGGGAAATATGGTCACCATCACAGAGACAGAGACAGAGACAAGGAAATAGGGTCACCACCACAGAGACAGGTTTATCATGTGTGTGTAGACAGGGCTGACTGATCCAACAAAGCCTGTTTGCTCTCTGCTGCCAAGTCATGCTTGTACGTCTGATTAGTTGCTCATATGTCTAATAACGTGACATGACAATGTCACATGGGCACTTTATTGTCTTATCATCTCTGTGCTGACATTAAGCCATCTGAGCTCAGTGTTCATCTGTATTCAGGTCTGTCGAGTCAAGTTTGTAAATCTCGCCCTCTGTGTGTTCTAATGGGTTAGATGTGCTTACTATACAGTGAGAGTGTAGACAGGTGAGAGGATGAGTGTGAGTGTAGACAGGTGAGAGGATGAGTGAGAGTGTCGACAGGTGAGAGGATGAGTGAGAGTGTAGACAGGTGAGAGGATGAGTGACAGTGTAGACAGGTGAGAGGATGAGTGAGAGTGTAGACAGGTGAGAGGATGAGTGAGAGTGTAGACAGGTGAGAGGATGAGTGTGAGTGTCGACAGGTGAGAGGATGAGTGAGAGTGTAGACAGGTGAGAGGATGAGTGAGAGTGTAGACAGGTGAGAGGATGAGTGTGAGTGTCGACAGGTGAGAGGATGAGTGAGAGTGTAGACAGGTGAGAGGATGAGTGAGAGTGTAGACAGGTGAGAGGATGAGTGAGAGTGTAGACAGGTGAGAGGATGAGTGTGAGTGTAGACAGGTGAGAGGATGAGTGAGAGTGCTGTCTTACTTGTGGCAGACTGAAAGCGATGGTGCCTGGGACCACAGAGTGGTGAGTCTTCACTGTGAACACAAACTTGTGGTTGGGCGTGGTCTTCACAGTCACATGCCTGCAAAGAAGAGAAGACAAGGTTTGCAAGTGGAATTTTAAATGTGTAAACCTTTGTGAATGTTTGGAGTTAAAAGTGTGGAATAAAATTGTGTATCTGCATTTTCAGTCACATTAGAAAACCACATAACTTGAGAATGACACTGATGGGTAATGCCTGTAAGAAATGGATGCTGACCAATAAGCAGTCACCAGAGACCCCACAGACATACTGACAGCACAAAAGTCTTCCTGAGGGGAGAAATGCATTTCATTATGCCTAAAAGATGCTCAAAACAGCACCCTGTGATTTTTCAAACACTTGAAGTGATTCTGGGTAGTACTACCATGTCAGTGTTAAAAGAAATTTTGGGTGTAAGGGAGTTTTGCTTCCAGTCCAATCCATATGGGTCATGTGATAAAGACCAAGATAATAATCAACAGGGAACAATGAGTACATGCTGGTAACTTTCATGAATGGGACTAAAATTACGGGAGAATCAGCTGATCTGTTGAAGGACAGACAGCTGAGCATGCTTTAGACAGGTATGGAGAGGAAGACAATCCTACACAAACAGGAAGTGCTGTTTTAAATCTACCACCCACTGTGGCAATCAACAAGATCGCGGGTGATTTGATCTCAAATTCTGTGGTCACTGATGCCAACCATTTAACAGATTATTCTAATCCTGGACAGGGAGTGTACATACAGAGTAACACAGGGAATCATGACACGGTATGACATACAGAGAGGAATCAGACAGGTATGACATATAGAGAGGAGTGAGACAGGTATGATATATAGAGAGGAATCAGATAGGTACGACATATAGAGAGGAGTGAGACAGGTATGACATATAGAGAGGAGTGAGACAGGTATGATATATAGAGAGGAGTGAGACAGGTATGACATATAGAGAGGAATGAGACAGGTATGACATATACATTGCAAACATGTAATGCACACGTGCACACACACAAACACAGGCATGCAGACATACACATTTAAACACTCAGACAGACAGACACACACACACACACACATGCACACGCTCACACACACAGGCACTGAGACACACACACACACACACCCTGGCCCTGTCAGTCTGTGTTAATACCCATCCTAGTCACACAGAGCCATGCCCTGTGAGGCGGTGTGCAGCCTGGCATCCAGGCTGTTCGTCCAACACCACGGGCAGGAAACCACCCCTTTATTCCTGTACTGTGGTACAGTCCAGTGAGATTGTGTCAGCTCTGGGTCTGACATGCCCCTTGCCCATCATAGTGACTGAAGACGGCATCTGGACATGCCAGCCAGATAGACCACAGTGTGGGGGTGAAACAGAAAGTAAAAAGGAAAGAAAAAAAAAGGAAAGAAAGATGGTACTGCATCCATCTGACATCACAGGGGCCCTCAGACAGACATCCCTGTAAACCTGTTAAAATCACCCTTTCTTTTCATTCATTCTGATTCCCCTCTATTTTCCCATCTTTACAAATAACCAAATCTGGTTGTGGATAAAATTTGGCCAAATATGAGTCATTTACTGCTCAGTGCGGATGTGTGTGATCGCTGGGCATCTGCTAAGTGAGACTTCACAGGCTGTGTGTGGGGGCCTCAGAAGAGAAGACCATTTAAAAGCAGAGTATACAGTCTAGAACAGAGATTTATTTCAGTTGTCTTTAGTGCTGAATACATGAGCAGGTTTTACTCCCCCAGGTGAACATAGTTTCACAGACTTTTCACAAACATTTCAATAACAGCTTATATTTCCAGAATACACACAGACTGAGCTGTCTATATTAATTAAACACTGACCACTGCTCACAGTCTAATGTTCAGGACTGTAGTTCCTTCTCACTGACCACTGCACAGTCTAAAACAAACACTCACTGACCACTGCTCACAGCCTACAACACTCAATGACCACTGCTCATAGTCTGAAAAAAACACCCACTGACCACTGCTCATAGCCTGAAACAAACACTCACTGATCACTGCTCACAGTCTACAACAAACACTCACTGATCACTGCACAGTCTGAAACAAACACCCATTGACCACTGCTCATAGTCTAAAACAAACACTCATTGACTACTGCTCACAGTCTAAAACAAACACTCATTTACCACTGCTCACAGTCTAAACAAACACTCATTGACCACTGCACAGTCTGAAACACTCACTGACCACTGCACAGTCTACAACAAACACTCACTGACCACTGATCATAGCCTGCAACAAAGACTCACTGACCACAGCACAGTCTAAAACACTCACTCACTGATCACTGCTCACAGTGTAAAACAAACACTCATAGATCACTGCTAACAGTGTACAACAAACACTTACTAATCATTTCTCACAGTCTAAAACAAACACTCACTGACCACTGCTCACAGTCTAAAACAAACACTCACTGACCACTGCTCACAGTGTAAAACAAACACTTACTGTCCAGACTGCAGATCCTTCTCACTGACCACGGCACAGTTTGTCAGTGAGAGCTCATCTGTTGGGCATCGCGCCGCCTGCATCGTCTGAGAAAAGACAGAAAAAGGAAGAGAGGAGCCAGAGAAAGAAAGACACACAGAGAGAGAGAGATACAGAGAGGGTTTACAGCTGTCCTCACTGAAGCTAATCATTCAATCTCGAGTTTACAGCAGGCTTTGTTGTTGCTTGTTTTTTATTAGTTTGGTTTTGCCCACAGTGCTTTTATGGAATGTATCTGTATCATCTGGTGTTTGAATTATCTGGAGAAACAAAACAAAAAAAATCTAATTCAATGTATAACTCAGTCTTATATATTAAATATATTAAATTTAGAGTGATGATATATTGGTCTTGCATATTAGGTGGGACGATATTCAGTGAGAAGAAAATGTCTCATGTCCCTATGTTTTAAGACTAATAAAATGTTCACTTTCAATGACAGTAACATCAGTGGCGTGAGACCCAGCATGATGGCTGTGTGTATTCAACCAAAGCCCAAAGCTGACTCACACAACAGAGCTGACATGGCCATAGCTATTGTAAAGAATGAGAACAGAAAACCAGCCACTGTTACGCAATAAGGAAAACAGCTGTCAGGACAACTGAAACCGTGAGCACACAGGTACCCCCCGCTCTCCATCATAACAATAATAACCCCTCACTCTCCATCATAACAATAATAACCCCCCACTCTATACATAATGAATGTATAGACACAGGCCCCCCCACTCTCCATCATAACTATAATAATGAATCTACAGTGTGAGCACACAGGTACCCCCCACTCTATACATAATGAATGTATAGACACAGGTACCCTCCCACTCTCCATCATAACCATAATAATGAATCTCTAGTATGAGCGCTTTTGGCACGCGGAATGTCACCTCTCTGGGGGGGAAGGAGCCGGAACTTGTGTGGGAGGTGGAGCGATACCAACTAGATATAGTTGGGCTCACTTCTACGCACAGCCTTGGCTCTGGAACCAAACTCCTGGATGGGGGCTGGATTCTATCCTTCTCCGGAGTTGCCTGGGGTTTGAAGCGACAGGCAGGTGTGGGGTTAATTGTTAGCCCCCGACTGAACGCCGCTGTGTTGGAGTTTGTCCCGGTGAACGAAAGGGTCCTCTCACTGCGCCTTCGGGTTGCAGGGGGGAAACCTCTGACTGTCATGACAGCGTATGCGCCAAACGGCAGCTCAGAGTACCCAGCCTTCCTAGAGACACTGGAAAGTGTCCTAGTGAAGACACCATCTGGGGTCTCTGTAGTTCTACTGGGAGACTTCAATGCTCACGTTGATGGAGAGACTTGGAGGGGAGTGACTGGGAGGAACGGCCTACCCGATCTGAACCCGAGTGGTGCTTTGTTGTTGGACTTCTGTGCGAGTCACGGATTGTCCACAACGAACACCATGTTCGAGCATAAGGCGGCTCATAAGTGTACCTGGTACCAGAGCCCCTTAGGCCAACGGTCGATGATCGACTTTGTAGCCGTCTCATCAGACCTGCGGCTGTATGTGCTGGACGCTCGGGTGAAGAGAAGGGCAAAGCTGTCAACTGATCACCACCTGGTGATGAGTTGGATCAGATGGCGGGGGAGGCTGCCGGACAGACCTGGTAAACCCAAACGCATAGTGAGGACGAACTGGGAACTGCGGGCTGAGGACCCTGTCCGGAAGATCTTCAACTCACACCTCCGGAGGAGCTTCTCCCTGATCCCGAGGGAGGCTGGGAACATGGAGTCCGAATGGACCTTGTTCAGAGCCTCCATCGTTGAAGCGGCAGCTTTGAGCTGTGGCCAGACGGTTGTCGGTGCCTGTCGTGGCAGCAACCCAAGGACCCAGTGGTGGACGCCACCGGTGAGGGAAGCCATCAGGCTGAAGAAGGAGGCCTTCCGGGCTTGGCTAGCACGGGGGACTCCGGAATTGGCTGAGAGGTAGCAGCACGCCAAAAGGGCTGCAGTGATGGCTGTCATGGAAGCAAAAACTTGGGTATGGGAGGAGTTTGGGGAGGCCATGGAAAAGGACTTTCGGTTGGCCTCAAAGAGGTTCTGGCAAAGCTTCAGGCGACTCAGGAGGGGCAGGCAGGGCCTCGTCCAGGCTGTTCTCAGCAGGGATGGGGAGGTTCTGACCTCAACTGAGGATGTGGTCGGACGATGGAAGGGACACTTTGAGGAACTCCTAAACCCGACTGACACGCCCTCCACAGAGGAGGCAGGGCCAGAAGATTCAGGAGGGTCCTCACCAATCTCTCTGGCAGAGGTCACTGAGGCAGTTAGAAAACTCCGCAGTGGCAAGGCGCCAGGAGTGGACGAGATCCGCCCTGAAATGCTGAAGGCTTTGGATGTTGTTGGGCTGTCATGGCTGACACGCCTCTTCAATGTTGTGTGGGAGTCGGGGACAGTGCCTGTGGAGTGGCAGATGGGGGTGGTGGTTCTGATTTTTAAAAAAGGGGACTGGAGAGCGTGCTCCAATTATCGGGGTATCACACTGCTCAGCCTCCCTGGGAAAGCCTACTGCAGGGTACTGGAAAGGAGACTGCGGCCGACTGTCGAACCTCGGATCCAGGAGGAACAATGTGGATTCCATCCTGGCCACGGAACAGCGGACCAGCTGTTCACCCTTGCACAGATACTGGAGGGATCACGGGAGTTTGCCAGTCCAGTCTACATGTGTTTTGTGGAACTGGAGAAGGCTTACGATCGTGTTCCCCGGGGTGTCCTGTGGGGGGTACTGTGGGAGTATGGGGTGCCAGGTTCGCTGCTGCAAGCCATTCGGTCCCTGTATAACCGCAGTGAGACCTGTGTCCGTATTCTTGGCACAAAGTCAAACTCGTTCCCAGTGAGTGTTGGACTCTGTCAGGGCTGTGCCTTGTCTCCAGTCTTGTTATTGATTTTCATGGACAGGATCTCAAGGCGCAGTCAGGGTGAGGAGGGCGTCCAGTATGGTGCCCTCAGGATTGCGTCTCTGCTTTTTGCAGATGATGTGGTTCTGCTGGCCTCATCAAACTGTGACCTCCAGCATGCATTGGGGCGGTTTGCAGCCGAGTATGAAGCGGTCGGGATGAGGATCAGCACCTCCAAGTCCGAGGCTATGGTCCTATGCCGGAAAAAGGTGGCTTGCCCCCTCCGAGTTGGAACTGAGTTTCTGCCTCAAGTGGAGGAGTTCAAGTATCTTGGTGTCTTGTTCACGAGTGAGGGTAAAATGGAGCAGGAGATCGACAGCCGGATCGGGGTGGCGGCGGCAGTCATGCGGTCGTTGTACCGGACCGTCTTGGTGAAGAAGGAGTTGAGTCAGAAGGCAAGGCTCTCAATTTACCAGTCGATCTTTGCTCCAACCCTCATCTACGGTCACGAGCTCTGGGTAGTGACCGAAAGAATGAGATCACGGATACAAGCGGCGGAAATGAGCTTCCTCCGCAGGGTGGCTGGGTGCACCCTTAGGGATAGGGTGAGGAGCTCGGACACCCGGGAGGAGCTTGGAGTAGAACCGCTGCTCCACCGCATTGAAAGGAGCAATAATGTGTACACTTCCATCATTAATGAATTCAGTTTGATCTTTTGTATTCCTAAACAGGCAGTAAGTGATCAAAGCTAAGTGCTGTGCCCCGTTCATTCAGACTAATGAACTGAATGAATAAGAGCAGGCAGCTAAGGCTTCAGCTGATCTGTTCCGGAAAAGAATCCCCGTGAGGATTAAGTCATTCCTTTACTGGGAAAAGCACAGAGTGAAAGCCTTACTCTCGTTCCTCAGTGGACCTGTACGCCAACACTAAGGCCATCAGACCCAGAATAATCAAATCTCACTAATAAACCTCAGGCTGTAGATTTTTCCATTATTTCTTCACTGAACACTCAAAAACGAAAAAAAAAAACAACAACAAAAAACAGCTGTCCATCTGGTCCAATCAAATCTTTCCACATCAGCTATATTAGACCTAAGCTACACTGGGTTCTTCAATGCATTATCTCTGCATTAGATACAAAAGCAAACAATAATGGATTCTCTAGAGTATAAAGCAGTAAGAGCAAATATCTAATTGAATAATGACTTAAGCAGGCTATGGGAAAAACATAACATGGCTGATTGGTCTAAATTACCTCTGTGTTATAAAAGGTTAATGCTCAATGTCCCCGCAGACTAAAATATTTCATGTTTTTGACAGGTATTAGCTATCATTTGTGCATCAGAGTAGTTTAAAAATTACAACCACTTACTCAGCTAGAGTCTGACTGTCATTTGTGCTTAAATTCATTTATTAGGTATCTGTCAGCATGTGGGTGAGGGATAACTGGATCAAGCAGCACTGGAAAGGAACATGGTTTAAACATCAGCAAGTTAAGTTTCCCAGAGTCCTGTTGGACGAGCTGTGTGTGTGTGTAAAACACATGGCCCACAGTCTGTCGCTGCATGTTAAAACACACACACCGACACTATGACCTAGCGTCAGACTGGCAGGCTGCACATTCTCTCTGTGTGATACAACAGGACTGTATCAGAACTCATGAATGAAGTGATCAAACGCCCTGCTCTTATGAGCTCTACACCTTATCCAGTGTATGGACCAGTCTATACAAACGCCCTGTTCATATGAGCTCTACACCTTATCCAGTGTATGGACCAGTCTATACAAATGCCCTGCTCTTATGAGCTCTACACCTTATCCAGTGTATGGACCAGTCTATACAAACGCCCTGTTCATATGAGCTCTACACCTTATCCAGTGTATGGACCAGTCTATACAAACGCCCTGTTCATATGAGCTCTACACCTTATCCAGTGTATGGACCAGTCTATACAAACGCCCTGCTCTTATGAGCTCTACACCTTATCCAGTGTATGGACCAGTCTATACAAACGCCCTGTTCATATGAGCTCTACACCTTATCCACTGAATGGATCAGTCTATACAAACGCCCTGCTCTTATGAGCTCTACACCTTATCCAGTGTATGGACCAGTCTATACAAACGTCCTGTTCATATGAGCTCTACACCTTATCCACTGAATGGATCAGTCTATACAATTTTATAGGCTTTGTAGGGCTGTAATATGACATGGCTCCTTGGAGGCGCTGTTGTGTCGAAGGGGTCCCTATGTGTAGGTAAAGGTCACAGGCCTGTCACATGCCTATTTATGATGTCTCTCTGTGACAGCAGGGGTTCACTCTTAGGGTAATTTTCAGCTGACTTTCCTCGCATGCTGCTCACAGCCTAGGTTTTATCAACACTGTTCCATGGTAGTACAGCGCCAAACCAATGAATACTGGAACATATATAAGCCAACCTGCCACTGAAGGTGAAGACTGCCGTTCACTTCCAGGGCAGGGAAGCCCTCATCTCTGTTCTTTGTTGCTTGCACTGGCTGTACTGAAATGGATGTGTTGCCATGGAGAGTGTTGCTATGTACCAAAATGAGAACGATGAAAACCGTTTTTTTTTTTTTTTTTTGTAAAATTGCAATTATACTTGAGAACACATTATTTATAATGCCCGCAAAGATTTACACTTTTGTGGCAGAGTACGTTTTCTAACTACCCACTCAGGGACAAAAAAGGTGTAAGAGGATGTGGATGTACACAATAAAATTACACATCTTTTGACAATGAGGTCAAAACTACAAAACTGACACACAACATATACACTCCCCCTGTTTCTTGGTGAAACAGAGCGATGTATGATGTGGTTGAAAAACAACAACAACAAATGAGCAGAGAGGTTGACATACATCAGTAACCATTCTCATAACAAGCAACAAAACATTACAGCATTCAAAAATAGACAAGATCACAGAGGAAAAACAGCCCATAAACAACAACACACACCAAGGAAAAAACAGTCAATAAGCAACACCACGAACACAGCAAAAACAGCTAATAAACAACAACAGAAAAACAACAAAAAAAGCAAATAAGCAACAGCACAAACAGCAAAAACAGCCTGTAAACAACAGCAGAAACACAGCCAAAATAGTCAGCAAACAACAGCACACACTGAGCAAAACTGACCAATTAGCAAATTGATCTGCTGCATGAGAGCTGAAAAGCTATACTAGACAAAGCAAAGCAGATAAGCAATTCTCTACAAGCACTGAGAGCAGAGGGTCAGTCAGAACTGGAATGACTGCAGCATGGAGGAAACAGAGAGAACAAGTCTCTGGACTGAGGGAAAAACAGCAGTTGGGCCAGAAAGCAGTACAGAAAGCAAACAGCCTGTCAAAACACGATTCTGACAGAAAAACACACAAAAAACAAAGGAAGACCCTTTTACACTGATCTAAGGACAGGATCTTCAACCATCAACTAATTGAGAGACTGATTAATAAAGCTCTAAAAAAGGAACGGTCCAAAGTAAGATAAAATGACCTGATCTTTTCCAGTTTCCAAGCTGACAGAATTTGGCCCTGGCTGTGTTGTTTAAAAATAACAACAATAAATGCTGTCAGCCCCAGAATATCATGACCATTTTACTAATATGATTTAATTTTGCTTTTTAGACCAAAACATTGGACGATTTTAACGATTATGAGCTCTTACCACAGTGTAAACCCACGAGACTTAGTAAAGAGAGACAGAAGAACAGGGAGTCGAGGAGACTCAGTCTCTGCTGTGTACTGTAGACTCTGTGTTCTGACTGAAACATCAGGACACACGGCTGGAATTAGAGCCTATGATATCATGTTACAGGGTGGAAACAGAAGAAGACCCCAAAACCTAATTGCTCACTCAAAGCCCCAGTAACATCAACAAAGCATTAGCTAAAACGTGGTCTGTGCAAGCACTGGTCTACAGCAGCGGCTGTGAAGTGAGGAGGGAAGGGGAGGGAATGCACCATGCACCTCTAGCATTCTACCTCTCCTCCATACAGCTATCAGACCTCAGAACCAAAGCAAGCGCTCTGTCCTGATGCTAACAGACCTGCACTTTGGTGCCAAATCCAAACTCACTCTGGAACAGCGTCTCAGAGCTCTGCTAGCGTGTGGGGTCAGAGCTGTGGACGACAGCCTGTCGGTTTTATGTGGCTGTTGAAGGAGAGAAAGCTACAGCAGTGCTGTTGAAGCTCAGGGTTGCCTAACCGACCAATTGGTCTAGCAGCAGTCATGGACGCTAGCTAGGCATGGCTGCAGAGCGCTGGGGCAAAAGGATACAGACATACCTTGAAAAAGATTACGACCTGGAGGTGGAGAGAGGCCGGCAGGAGGGAGGGGGAGAGTGATGAACAAGAGAATGAAAGAGAGAGACGCAGTGATGAAAAGGGTCAGGGTGAGTCTGAGCTGCAGCAGGTGTGAGTAGCAGTGAGACATCAGCACTAAGCATGTGAGTTGCACTCACAGTCATTTGCTTTCAGAGAACCACTGACCACTTAGGAGCAACAGTTGAAAAAGAAAAAAACAAATACTACATGCATTAGGTAGCATTAGAGTTGACACACCAAAGTTGGTCCCAGATCATTGGTCAAGACCATCCATGTATGAGTGTTTGTGTCAGAGGTGAAGACGCTACCACAACAAACATCCTAATGCTGGGCACTAGGGCGGAACGATTTGGGGAAAATATCTAATTGCAATTTTTCTGAAAGATATTGTGATTGCAATTTGATTTACGGTATAATTTTTTAAAGTCAAGCTTCAGTTCAATGTTCACTGTGATGGAGCTTTACCTCATGAGATCAAAATATTAACTGCTCTATATTCTAATGCAAGGATGAGAACTTAAAGATATGAATTATGTCCAACATGTATTTATTACATTTTTTCAGTTGGCATAGAACATAGAACAATCAAACATAGAACAGTCATCACAAAAGCTCTGACTGTGTTAAATTAAATAAATAAAGTAATAATAATAAAAAATAAACAATTCCAATAAGAAAATAATAGGACCTTTCTGTAAACAATCTCTGACATTGAAATAGGTAGGTGATTTTCTTATGGCTCAAGAACAGCATCTAAATATTGCACATTCTGCAATCAAGTTCAATAAAGTTTTATTTTCTTTTGTTGCACATCTGTCGTCTCAAAGCAAAAATACTCCCATACCACCGAAGTGCTGCTTTTCTTTGGGACTATACTGTCCAACATTGCTTCAGACTCAGCGGAGACCATTTTTTCGCTCCATGGATGTAACGTTTTCCTTGGGTTTCACTTGTTTGTTGTTGCTGGGCATATACACTGTCACATTGGATCAATTTTGATTGGTGAGCATGTCTGGCACATGAGGAGCATGGCACTTCTCATTGGTGAGCATGACTGTCACACAAGGCATACAGCATGAATTTGTAAAACCAATCATGAATGTATTAGTGAGTGAATGTATTCAGAATATGTAATATGTTGTTTGTGTGTGTGTGTGTGTGTGTGTGTGTGTGTGTGTACTCAGTAGACAGTACTGAGGAATCACTGAGAAACATTAACTCACGAGACGACAGATTGTTTGGATGGCTCAGAGCTTTTCTCCAGACTCAGCCATGGAATCTGAATAAATCATATCCTGAGAGGAGCCATCACACAGCTCGATGCCTGAATCTGTGCCAGGAAGACTCTCAGCTGGAAGACCTTCGGCACTGGCTCATGCTATTTTCATCTGCTTTTTATCAGTCGTCACTTCACCTCATTTGTTCTGATTCCAGAGAGCAACAAGAGAATTTAACCAGAGATTTTAACAAGAGAATTTCACCTACACACAGAATCCTTCTTATCAGAGAGGCAGCTATTTACCAAAAACATGTTAAGTGGGGTCTTAAAGCGGAAACAGAGGTGGACTGAACAGGGACATGAGCTGTACTGACTGTCAGTGTCTTGTGTTCCTCACTGAGAACATAACTAGACCTAGAGCTAGACAGACGACTACTGAAAGATCTCACAGAACATAGTCAGGAACACAGACGACTACTGAAAGATCTCAGGCGAATACTGAAAGATCTCACAGAACACAATCAGGAAGACAAACGACTACTGAAAGACACTGTCAATAATCGAATCCAATCATACCCAGAGAACACCTGCAGCAGCTTTGGCCAAAGATTACACATTAATAATGTTTAAAATCAACTATCTAATTTAAAACTGACACCACAACATCAAATATTTCTGAATGGTTTACTGTGGCAGTACCAGTCTTGGTCTGATGTATTTCAGTGTCAGCGTTTAGGAGAACAGAGACCGGGGTTTATTCAAAAAGCACTGCTCTATTTCAGATACTGACTCCTTTATGTTTCCAGCCTGGAAATTCAGAGTGTTATCTCATATGTAAAAAACAAACAAACCGTAGAACTTTTTATGGCAAGAAACAGCTCAACATCAGCTCCTAAATTAGAACTTCTAAGGCACACAACTCACAGGTGATGAATCTATTACACATCACTCTGTGATAATAACCCATTTCATTCTCTGTGATAACAGTCTATTTCATAATCTGTGATCATTTATTTCATTCTTTGTGATAACTTCTTTCATTCTCTGTAATAATAACCTATTTCATGTTCTGTGATAACTTGTTTCATTCTCTATAATAATAACCTATTTCATTCTCTGTAATAAAAACGTACTACATTCTCTGTGATAATGATCTATTTCATTCTCTGTGATAATTAACTATTTCATTCTCTGTGATAACAAACTATTGCATTTTCTGTGATGACAATTTATCTCATTCTCTGTCATAACTTAATAATAACCTATTTATTATTTATTTATCTCATCCTCTGTTGTCTGAGGCAGCTGTTTTATACCTAGATATCTCAATATTTCAGTTCCACTGAAGGGTTTGGGCACTGGAGACATCCCTTTATGAGTATTACTTTACACCAGGGGTCACCAACATGGTTCACCATACATGAACTCTGACGCAGTATGGTTCAGAGGTCAGTCTAGTGCGCATGACAAACCAAAGCTTTGCTGAGATGAGCTCGCGAGCCCTGCGAAGATGAGGAGATGAATGCGGTTTCTACCCACAAAAACATGGCAGAAAAAAGGAAGAAAACGTATCATTTTCACAGTGAATGGGAGGAAGAGTTCTTGAAGTGAAAGAAAAAAGAAAGAACGTGAAAGAAAACTGTGTGTGTTTCATTTGTGGTGCGACTGTGGCGACGGCAAAGCGGCACAACGTGGAGAGACACTTCAATACATGTCACAAAAGCTACCGTGTTAACTACACACCGGGCAGCGCACTACGGACGGAAAAAGGGAAAAAGCCCGCGAGTTAAAGGCAGCTTTGGGCAAACAGCAATCTTTTTTCACGAGGCCGGTGAAAAACTCCCTAAAAACAACCGAAGCCTCATTTAGAGCTACACAATTTTGATAAAGAAGAAGGCGTTTTCAGACGGGGAGGTTTTCAAAGAAGCAATGATGATTATTGCGAACACTGTACTTAAAGACGAGAAGAATGGAACCAATATCCTCTCCACTCTTGGGCAAGAGTTTGAGAACAGGTTTTGTGACTTTGATCAGCTTGAGCCATGTGTGTCATTCATTTCCAATCCTTTCATGCAAGTGGATATAACATGCATTGCTGAGCAACTAAGTGCAACGTTCAACTTGGATGTTGGACAGGTGGAGACTGAAATTGTAACATTGCAAAATGACCTCCACCTCAAGGCCAACCAGGCCGCACCAAACTTTTGGTGCCTTGTAGACACTAAAAAGTACAGTGGTGTATGCACAGCAGCTATGAAGGTTGCCAGCATGTTTGGTTCAACCTATCTGTGTGAATCAGCCTTTTCTGACGTGAACTTCATTAAGAACAAACACAGAACACACCTCACTGATGTACATCTGCAAGAGTAACTCAGAGTCGCAGTGTCAACTTACATCCCAGATTACTGTACACTGGTGAAGAGCATGCAATGCCAGGCTTCCCACTAACAGACAAAGAAACAAATTCCAGATGTTGTTGGTGGCAACATGTCAGTGCCATGACAAAGTTAAATTAAAATATTGAAAAACTGTGACAGATGTTTTCCTAAGTGTAACAGACATGATGATTTTTTTTAATGGCTGCAAATGTAGTGATTAGTACAAATGTGATAAGATTTATTTTAAAAGGAGTCAATTTTTGTTAAATCTTACATAATTGATCATTTGTACAAACATGGTACAGAGTTCATGATTTGATAAAAACTGTTAGTGGCTAGTAAAAACTGGACATGATTTCCTACAAAATGTTGTGGAAGCGATCATTTGAAAATGAAACAATTGCAAAGGTTAATAGAAATAAAATATTGCATGTTGAAATGTATCTGTTTCCTACCTTGCTGAATCATTCTGAATAATTATTGTGATGAATCATTAACGTGATCAGTGTCTTCACTTAGAATATCATTAATAATAATATAAAATTAAAGGTAAACCGTGCAACTTTGTTATTTCAGAAGTGTGTTATCAAACTGGTAGCCCTTTGCATTACTCAGTACCCTTGAAGTAGCTCTCAGTTTCAAAAAGGTTGGTGACCCCTGCTTTACACCCTTCTCACTTTGGTCTTTTCAGCATGGTACAAACTAAACAGACACTTCACTAAATAATCATCATTTGTTTTCCAAGTGGGCAAATTCTTGCTTTGACATGTGATGATGTGAGGAAAAAGAACACCCTTTATCCGAGAACATAAGTCTGAGGGGACTTTGCTGAAAGTGATATTTGGACAATGTTATTGTTAAAATCCCAAGGACATGTGAATATAAAGCAGAGGGAATCCTGGAAGGCATGGATGAGCAGACAATGCCAGAGTTGCTTAACAGAGGACAACGGGGTGAAACAGGAAAATGCAGATATTAAAGACATTCCACATGGGGGGCACTAACTATGGAATAGTCCAGTTCTTTCATGTACCATATCTTTGCCAGGCAAGAGTTTAGATGTTCCTCATATAAGCTTCTACATTAGAGGATATGAATAAAGCCAGTGCAGGTTTTTCAGATCTGTCGTAAATGCTGTGAACTCTCTACCCCGTGATACACACTGATGTGGTTGTGGTTAGCTATGTTTCAGCTCAGCATGCCAGTTACACCACTCGATATATTGCTAACACAACTGCTGCTGTAATACTACAAATTACACTATACAATATGAAATACAAAGAAAACACACAAAAATCAAACCCACGACTGACAGACCAAATTACAGCATACTTCAACTTTCCACTGAAAAAATATACACACAAATGTATAGGGTCTGAAATGGTGGTAATCCCACAGCCAATAACAGGAATACATCCACACAGTGGTTTAGTGGAACCATGAGTAAATCACATGTTATGCTCAACCCAGAGCAACATCATTGGCTAAAAATCCCTAGTTCCACCCACATCATGGAGCAACACAACTGTCACAGCTCTCTGCTTATTAATCACCAGAGGGTATTTGAAGGTCAACCTTGACTTGCTATCATAAAAGAGTAAGGGAAATGAAGAGGAGACTGTTTTGGACTTGAATTAAGTGTGTATGTGTGTGTGTGTGTGTGAGTGAGAGAGAGAGAGAGAGAGAGAGAGAGAGAGAGAGTGTAAAAGAGAGAGTGAGAGTGAGAGAGAGAGAGAGACAGAGAGAGAGAGACAGAGAGCATGCTAATACCTTGCCTGGAGCCTTGTTGGTGTCTAAATATAGATACAGCTCTGGGCTTTAATGGAGCAACACTGAGCAACAGAGATGAGAGATCTTTCTCATACTATCACAAATACACTATAAAATGTGATTAGGTGACTGTACTTAAAGAAGGTTGGAAATCCGTTGCCTTAGGAAAACTAAGTAAATTGATGTGTTAAGGATAAGTAATGCAGAATTGAAAAATATTTGTTGGGAATACTTGATAAAGTTGAGTATTACAATTTCTCAGTTTATGTAACAATGGAAAATATGTTGTGGTCACTGATTTTTGTCAGTTGAACTAACTTGCACTGATTAAGTTAAAATCACAAGAGAAAGAGTACAAGGCCCTAACTCATAGCCTAACTCTGAAACAGACTGTCGTCTTCGCTCGGCCCACTTCACCTGAGTCACCCCAGGAGAGAGTGCCAGCTATCTCATGTCAATCATGAACATCAGCCAAGCTGGAATCATTATCGTAACGTCCTATTATATTAACATGAGATTCTGATTTAGAGGCGTTCAGTCATTATCTGACAGATGGTAGCATTGCACCATTGGCTTGTCAGTCAAACACTGCATCAAATGCAAAGTAGTTGCAGTGAAGGCTGTAGTGACCGAGCTCTTTTTAGAAAACTCTTTTCAGTCGCTGTAGAAAGGTTGCTAGGTCGAATGTAAATGTTTGGCGCCCCACAGTGTCCCGTGGTGCTGACGTCGGAACTCCAAAATTTTAAGTTATAGTGACTTAACAATCTGGAGCTCATATTACTTAATCCAAAAATGAATTGAAATTAATAAAGAGTTTTTAGTTGACATAACTCAGAATTGGATATCTTTTATAACAGTTCAAAATGTATAAGTCAGTAGAACTTCTAAAGTCATTTTAAGTTTACACAAGTTAATAGAATTAAGTTATTTGAACATTTTGGTTTAAAGTGTAGCTATACTTATACACTGTCAGTATGATAACAAATATACTCACACTGTCAGTATTGTAACAAATACACTCTCACACTGGCAGCACAATCACAAATATTCTCATACTGTCTGTAGCCTATTATCACAAATACACTCTCACATTGTCAGTACTATCACAAATATACTCATACTCTCAGTATTATCACAAATATACTCACACTGTCAGTACTATCACAAATGTATTCACACTGTCAGTGCGGGAGCCTGACCAATATAGGACTTTTAAGACCAATACTGATTTAGATATTTGAGGGTTTAAAAATCCGATAATGATATATCGGCCGATACTCTCTCTCTCTCTCTCTTTTTCAAACACATGACATAAACAAAGATTTTCCCTAACATTTGTTATGTGTAGTTATTTAAGAGTCCTCACCAAGACAACAAGACATAATGCAGTTTAAAATAAACTTGTTTTATTGTCATAAATAGTGCTTTGAACAAAGGCACAACAAAACATATCAAAGTTTTGATAAATAATGCAGTAAACGCTGCTGTTCAATGCATCTAATTCTACATGACTGTCCGCAACGAGGACTTGCGACTTTGGGATTTCACAATATGTCTGAAAAAGAAGCTAGATAACTTTGTTCGGCTACCAAGCCATGTTAGATGCTTCTTCAGCTCACGTTTATTTGCGTGTGCCCTTTGATTTAATCATGTTCAATGCACCGACTGTAACTACAGATATGCGAGTCGCAGATATATTTACCATTGCTTCATTTCCACACAATAAATTAAACGCTATAGTTTAACCGCTCATTCACGTTAGCGGTCTTCCACTGATAAACACGGCATTAGCTAGCTTTGTGGGTAACCTACTTTAGCAGAGGACAGCCTTATAAGCTGCTGTAAGCAATGTTGCCAGAGAATTTTTAGAAGTGATGGGGGAGACATTATAGGATTGTTGTTTGTTTACTCGCTAGAACTGCCGCACTGTTTTATAAATAAATCTACAATCAAGTTTGTCAATAGCTTAGCCTACACCACTCAACTATCGTAACGCTGAACGTAATTTTGATGTTTGACTGACTGTAGGCTACCCGTTTTACGTTACTGCACACAAAACGAGGCTTGGCTGACATGAATGTCATAAGATGGTTGAAGGATCCATGTGTAATATTCACATAGAATATATTGGTAAGACTTGTTTAACGGTAATATTATAAATATGAAATGGTGACAAATATCCCTATTGGATGCTGAAGAATGCTTTTGTTATTGGTCCATAGCACACGCAGATCGAGTTTGTCAGCGTAGTCTCGGGGTGTGTGAAGTAGCCTGCAAGACAGCCAAGACTGCAAGACAATCAACATGTTTGCGTCCGGAACAGCAAATAAATACTTTCCCAGCCGGCATTTCAACGTTTACTCAGTGTTGATTCAACATCATGGACAAAGGTTGAATCACTGCTGAATTCTGTTTCGATTTTGAAAATCAAACCAACGTAGATATCGCGACGTTGTTTCAACGTCTTACTTTTCAACATTGGTAAATATAAGGTCTTGCGTCGACGTTGAATTAACGCTGAATTAAGTATTGATTCTGAGAATCGAATCAACGTTGATATCGCGACGTTGTTTCAACGTCTTACTTTTCAACATCGGTGAAGGTGTTGCGTCAACATTGAATTAAGTATTGGTATTGAAAATAGAATCAACATCGATATCAAGACGTTGTTCCAATGTCTTATAAAGCCTTTATTATACTACATATTGAATTTTGTTTCCATTCTGAATTAAATGTATTCATATATTTAATTACATTGCAGTGTGACTCTGCACAATAATAATCATAGAGATGATATGTTACACTGAAGTACTTAAAACATAAAAACAGTCAACTGTTTTGTATGAACAACCTGATACCTCTGGCTACACTTCACCAAAATGGTGACGTCCCAAATTACTATCTGTGACATAAATACTTAAAATATAGAAACAGATGTCCCAAAAACACCAGTAATCATCTCCCAACACCAGTGGTGGAATGTAACGAAGTACAAATACTTCGTTACTGTACTTAAGTACATTTTTCATGTATCTGTACTTTACTTAAGTAGATTTAGTTGTGGGTACTTTTGACTTTTACTCCACTACATTTTACAGCAAATATCTATACTTTCTACTCCACTACATATCTACAATGTGTTGCGTTACACGTTACAGTCACATTGCGTTTTTTGTTTGTTTGTTGGTAATAAATGGCGAGAGGGGAATTGGTCTACTGAACTAATCAAAGCGGGCAGGTAATGTTAGACCCTCCTTCAACAAGAGCGGGACGCGCCCGCAGCATAAGCAGCAGCACTAACCGGTGATAAAACACCCAAAATGGATTCGAGAGAGGCCACCACGGAGATTTAGCCATTAGACGTGCGCCACCCATGGCCTTATTTAAAAGGGTTGTTTGAGATAACCGGTTCTAAAAATGATTCATGGAGATTCCGGTGCCATCTTTGTCTTCCTCGAAAACACGAGATACTAGCTTTCAAAAATTCGCCGTAAAATTTGAAGAAACATATTGAGGTAAATTAAGTTGCTTTACGCTACCTGACTTTTGCATGTTAAATTAATTTAGGTTAGTGAAGTCTTATGTAACCTTAGCTAGCCTCTTGTTCAAATGCACCACCAGCAACAAGTAAACACGATTAAATTATTACAATCTAGCGTTAACTGGCAAGTAACACATGCATGTTGCTAACGCAATGTAGTCTTGGTCCTGGGTGTTTGCTTGGATGATAGATGTCGGGAACAGCGGTGGTTATGTTGCTTGTGTGGCTAGGGGCTCTTTAGCCCTGTGCTCCTTCAGAGTTAAAGTTTAAAATTAGTTGGTATTATAGAATGACAGGATTAACATCGTAGTAATTACTTTAAAGATACCTTTGTTTTAATTACACTGAAATGGAATTTAAAAGTCAGACTGTCAACAGACTATATTGAGCCAAACCAAATTTCCATCTCCTGTAAGAACAGTCTGGCAAAAGTATAAATTTTGTAATAGATAATATGTTGAGATCCTGTGTTAGGATCAGTGCCTATTCCTTTGTTAGGTGTGTTTAATGCCCCTTTTTTCAGGCCGACAACTTTGACTTGAATGTGTTTACTGCAGTCAGTATAACACAATGGTTTTGCATTGTGTTATATTGTGTTTGGTTTTATTTACAGTTAAATAAAAACTTTCAAAGGTATAATCAGTCCTCTTTCTTATTTTGCTTAATGGCATTTAACTCTGCAGGTCACCCCTGAAATTCTGATTCACAGAATCGTAAGTCCAAGTGTGAACTGTGTCACAGAGGGTAAACACAATAAAAACAATAACCTTTCAAATAATTGATGAGAGATTGTTTGCCAGTGTTATCAGTAGCATCATTTGCAGCATTGTTAATTAAAATGGCACAGCCCATACTATTGATGCATTAAACAAAATATACATACAGTAGGCACACTTAATGATATTGTAGACCATTGCATTAGGGAATACTTTCAGCAAGTACTTTTACTTTTAATACTTTAAGTATATTTAAAAGCAGGTACTTACTTACTTTTACTCAAGTAAAAAGGTTAATGTGGCACTTTTACTAGAGTACATTTTTGTCTGTTTATTTGTACTTTTACTTAAGTACAGTGTTTGAGTACTTCCTCCACCACTGCCCAACATACATCTACTTCAAACACGTTGTCTGACAACAAACAAACAGTGAAACTTGCCCAGCAGAGAAAAAGGGGCGGGGCCCACAACCACTCTCCGATGCTACAATATTATAACCTAGTTTGCAATTGGATTAACATGACAATACTGTCTGAATCAGGTATTTACGGTACATGTCATATGTTTTCAATGCAATTGTTATATGTAATGCAACTTGCTGTGCATAACTTACAATACAATACAATACTACTATCCCTATACTATAAACACAAAAATAAACAAATCTAAATAAGTCAATAGTAAAGCTTGAATGTGATCAAATGAGACTCCCTGGAAAAAGATATTATGGCACTTTCCTGAATAAATATGAGGGAAAGCAGCTGTTACAATTTTCTTTTGCTTGTTGTTGAAGACATTATGTCGAAATTTCGTCGTTGACTTATAAGTATTGTGTTAACATTTTTATAACCATTAGCATTAAACGTTGTTTCAACGTTTTTTCAACACTGAAACAACAACTGACATTATTGCAACCACATTTCAACGTTGAAGGTCGGTCACGTACCAGCTGGGTTGAATAGTAGTACGTTGTTGTCTGGAATTAATCTAGGTACATATTGTACAAAACAAGACACTGTCTTCCGTCTCTCTGTTTTTTTTTTTAATTGTCACTTATTGGCCACTATAAATGGCAATACCGATTTATCTGCGATTAGCTCATATCGGCCGATAATATCAGCATGCCGATTTATCGGTCGGGCTCCGGTCAATACTATCACAAATATACTCACACTGTCAGTATTACCACAAATATACTCTCACATTGTCAGTACTATCGCAAATATACTCTCACATTGTCAGTGCTATCACAAATATACTCACACATTGTCAGTACTTTCACAAATATAGCTACTCACACTGTCAGTACTATCACAAATATACTTACACTGTCAGTATTATCACAAATAAACTCTCACATTGTCAGTACTATCACAAATATACTCTGTAGAGTTGGGGTGGGCAAATCCGGTCCTGGAGGGCCATGGTCCTGATGTTTTTCTTGTCAGCTAACTAAATACAATCTGTGATTGGCTGAAGAGAGTGCACACCTGTTTGCAAGGTGAAAATCAACAGGTAACTAAGAGGTGAAAACAAAAACCCGGCAGGGCACTGGCCCTCCAGGACTGGATTTGCCCACCCCTGCTGTAGAGTATGATACAGGAGAAGTGTAGAGTATGACAGAGACATGTGGAGTATGACAGAGGAGAAGTGTGGAGTATGATTACAGAGAAGAAGTGAAAAGTATGACAGAGAAGTGTGGAGTATGATAGAGGAGAAGTGTAGAGTATGACAGAGCAACAGTGTAGAGTATGTGACCCCCCCCCCCCCCCACAAAACAGATTCAACAAAGTACAAAAAGATGGAAGAGATTGATCCTCATGATTTTTAGCAACAGTCTGTAAGATACACCCGTCTGTCTTCACAGCCAAATATCTGACTCACAGCTCTCCTGGGGAGCTGTCTGAGGCCATTCTACATCAATCAATAAAATCAGCTGAACTACATTCTGTCCAACTATAGCACTGACAGCACTGGACAATACACTGTTCATAGGAACAGGTTCTGTCAAAATGGTCTCCTTGTTGATAATAACACCGCTCAGACAAAGCTACACTCAAATATGAAAAAATCATGAAAAACATTTCACCCTCATCTTGTTGAAGAGAGGTTTAATGAAATCATGTTGAAGGCTTGGATATATGATAAGATATCTTGTAAGATATATATATATATATATATATATATATATATATATATATAAGTTCATTGAATTTACCAGTTTTAGAATGCAATAGTTTGAACAGCTTAGAGAAAAACAGCTTATTCATCGAGGTGCAAGACCTTGATGTTTAACGTTTTTATTACCAGCAATCTTTCAATGTCAGTATTCAATTTTCACCACATTGGCTATAGAGCTAACATTCATTTAAGTCTTGATCTCACTGTTTCGAATTTTTGATATCGATATATCTGTAGTGCTGAAGACCTTAAAAAGCTAACGATCTTGCTAAAACAGTACATTGCAAGGCTAGATCTGTTTTGCTCCTACAATCAGTGCGAAGTGTTTAGGAGTGCGGTCCTCGCTCTCAGATCTGCCCCATTTTGCGTGTCTGTATAGAGCAACCCTTTCTATTTTTTTCTGTCTTTCTTTCTAACAGCCATCTACCAGTTACCAACCTACTGACTTAAAGCCCTCTCCTTGGCAAACCGCAACATTCAATGTGAACGCGAAGAGATTATCTGGGCATTACGTGGGGCCAGGTGAAGGTTAAACCCATTACAGATTCAGTCTCTCGTGCTTAACAGAGAATCACACTGTGTGGTGTCATTAGTTTGATGTGGAAAACTTACCATTGGCAAACAATTACTCTATATTGTAAAATAAAAGGATGTCTGTCGCGGCAAAAATCGTACGTTGGCATTGGTCCAACTGATCAACAAAGTGCCGCATCGTACAGCTTCACCTCCATTCTGTTTCCTGCCGTTGAATAATTCTCGTTGACCTGGTTAAGATGGCGAAATAAACATCCCTATGCCTTGTTCTATGAACTATCTTGTTCTAGTACCCGAGCTAAAACAAGACAAATATTCTAAGGTAAAAACCATAAATGACAGATACTGGACACTTCCAGAGCGCCCAGTGGAATGTTTAGGCAAGAATGTTTAGGTCCGGGCGATGCAGTTCAGCCGTAATCATGTTTGCATGGATGAGCCCCATGTTGCAGTCTGTGCCATGGAATGAAGACCCATTTTTACACCATATCATTAGTGGCATTCGAGCTGTAACTGTAAAAAGCGATTTAAGTACGAATTCGAGCTGCAGGTCATATGCTGTTGATGCGTCGCATTAGCCTATTTGCTAAAGCTAATTCTTTCAACCTTTATTCGAGGTAAGAAAGACTTTAACTTCAAAGATATTTACTGCGACCTCACAGATTACAGTATACGGTCTTTATTCGTGGTTTTAACTAATGACTAAGAGTTAATCTTACCCGGGCCGCCATCTTCGCGTTGAGTGATGCTCCGCTATCCAGTTTAGTGACCGTTCAAGCACGGCAGCACTGGCGAAGTGGACAGCGACATACGGGTTTATGGGAAACGTAGCCACTCTTATGACTAGACTTCCAACTCTCTATACGCCAACAGCACGTCTTCCCTACAACAGTTCGATACTTTAAGCAATAGAGGGCGGTAAATGTCTCAAGTGGTAAGTACAAAGCATAAAATCCATTAGGATCAAGGGTAAAGATTTTAATAAAGTTTGTTGTTTGGAATAATATTATGTTCAGAAATCACTGAATTAAATTTGAGGTTATTTCCATACTGTCTAATTAAATGATACAGATGAAAACGGTCTTCTTGACATGTAGTGCTTTACGCAGTAGTGTAAAGCTGCTAGCATTGCAGCTAACAGCTGTAAGCGGCGATAAGTACGACATCATGGTCACGGGAAGCAAAATCTTAAAAACTGTGAAAAAATCAGTTTAGACATGTTTAACTCTGGATTAAATTTCTCAACTCAGTCAGGATATCAAATGAACGCAACATTTGTAAAATTCGAGGACTGCAGTATCTGTGTTAACACATGTGAACTCAATAGCTTTCTACTCGCCCCTCTCTCACTAAAATTGAAGCCAATGGGACACGCCATCCCAGCGCACACCGCCAGGGACAGCGAAAAATTCAGAGCGACAGTTCTTCCCCAGCTCTGACTAAATGTATTAATTCCGTTTACCGTTCTCAAACCTCATTGGTCAATATGTCACAGCGTTTTTTTTTTAATAATATCTCTGATAAACCTTGTTAAATAGGATGTAAGGTGCATCGCTGAATTGCTGACTTTGGGGCCGTAACTGAAGGCAAGGTACGTCAGTATGACTGATACACAGAGCGAAAGGTCAACATAACAGTACATCATTAGATTTGTGGACAGTTCACGGATAGCCACCACACTCGGTACAGCTCAGGGTGGTCAGTTAAAGACAAGAAGCAGCTGCTTTCACGGACACATGATCACCTACACTTGACCACTGAAGAGCAGGAAGACAAATGGTCTGCCAAATGCTGTCCCTTTAATGTCACGCTGATAGTGTAGTCAAGATCTGGCATAAACTGCTCGGGTCTCTTCCTGGCACAGGTTTAGTCCCAATGATGTAAACTCAACAACGACACGACCTGTTGAGCGACATCTAAATATCATGATTTATCAGGGCATCCCTTCACAGCTACAGTTTACATGGAGGACCACACACAGGTCATTGCATGCTTGTCGTTAAAGCGTGTTTGTCTCACAACGGCTTCTGCAATGACAGTGAGTTCGCTTCAATTTACAATTACAATTACAATTTACAATTTAGCATTTAGCAGACGCTTTTAGCCAAAGCGACTTACAATCAGTGCATCAGTCGGATTCCTAATACCTCATAAGCAGACATCGCAAAAAGACTGAGCGTCAATTTACTCCTTCGTATTGCGCCCCTGGAATTCTTAGACAAACATAGATACAAGACAAGGGTTTTTTTTTTTTTTTTTTAAGGAAGGGAGGTTAGGCTTTGGGGGATAGGTTCACTTGAGTGGCCTACCCACAGTGTCTGTTGAGCAGCATAAATGTAACACATAAGTGTATAAATGTCAAATCTGCAGCCACTGTGTGATGTCATGGTGTTGGCGTGGACCAACACCCTGTGGAATATTAATGACAAATGTAGAAGGCAAGCTGATACACAGATAAAGAGGGTCTTAGACACTTAAATGTACAACCAAAGTGATTGTTCCAGAGTCATTCTACAATATTAATTTTGTTCTACTCCCAGATACAATACACCCTTCATAAAAACATCAGTCTACTGTAAATATGTGACTTGAAGGAAACTCATTGAAGAATATTTTCTACAAGTAGACACAAATAATGCTTTAACTTAGACCCTTATCAGTCAAAAGCATCCTTGGCAATTTCTAGAAATTTTCTATTTCCCATTAGAGTGAATACAGTCAAATATATAAATATGCATAAACGTGCCTGTGTGCTTATCCAAAATGGACCTGAAATGATGGGAAATTGTACAGGGCTGTTTCCATTACTAGGGGGAAATTGGTGGAGATTATGCAAACATATTTGTCCCTTACTTGATTACTGAAGCCGTAATGTTCTGTTCCACTGCTGCCTGGAAAATATGCTGTTTGTTACTCATACCAGTTGTGCAACAAGGATAGTTGTGAACAGGTAAACACTATACTCAAAGTACATGGTTATTAGATGCACGCCTCCTTTGTCTCTAGGTAACTCCTCAGATTTTGAAGTAGCCATATTACTGTGTTTAAATGATAAAACTTTAATAATGTTAAAGTAAATGTATGCATAGTCTTCAATGTCAATGTCCATTTCAATCCATCACAATGACACAGTGACCTGGCAGTACACTAAACTATGCTATCCTGGAAAACACTGATGTTTGGTCCATTGAAGTTTCTCTGTAAAAACTCTCTACTAATTCTTTCCTTTCTGGTTTGTTTGTTCAAGTAAATGATCTTATTTTATGACCAGACTACAGTTATTTTCTCTTGTCTAATGAATAAATTAGTTAATCTCTTTTGGTTCTCTTTATTTACCTGAAGTCATGAGCAGTCCCTCAGACTGTGTGGATTATGAGTTGGCCAGTCACCTCCTCATTCACCTCCTCCAGTGTGTGTATGAGTAACAACACAGGGCACTCCAAACTTTTTTAAATCTGTCTCCATATAACACAGACCCTGTTCTGTAAAAGGACTTTACTTCAGTGAGGGAGATGTTTTTTAGCCAAGTAGATGAGAGGTGATGAAAAGTTTTAATTTTCATTCGAGCATTTGGTAAAACATACACCACGACCTTACAGTAACTCTCCAGTAACTGCAGACTCCTGTAACTGAGTCAGCCTTTTAGTTACACCCTTATAGCAGACATCCAATAACTATCAATGACGCATCATAAAACATGTACAGTACAATTCACACAATCACCCATTAAGCCATATTCTCTCCTTGTGACTTTTATTATTTTTGTTTTTTTAGCGTTATAAAAAAGGGTGACGATACAACAGGCCACAGACAGAGGCGCTTGGCAAAGTTATGTACAAACAGGGTGGGGTGGGGCTGGGAAGGCGAGGCCCAGGGAACAGCAGCCTGAGCCTTCATCTGATGACACACACACTTCCCTGGACTCTTCTGCCCTGTCACCAAAGCAAACAGTCCCATCAGTAGGGGGGGGGGGGGGGGGTCGCACAGATGCAGGGGTGAAAGAAATGCCCTGCAAAGGGATGTCAATACTCTTTCCTCTGGTCTTCCAGGGATGTCTTCTCCAGTCTTCTGGGAATGTCTTCTCTGTCTCTCATTGGCTGACAAGAGTGGAACCGTTCATTTACCAGTCTGGTTCTACACAGGAACTATGTATTATTATTATATACATTTCATATAGAACTATAATGCACGTGGATGATTTTATTATTTCAGAAGATTCCCTGATGGCCCATTTGGGGCAGCAAAGTTACAAACAAACGTGTGACAGAGAAAAGAAAAAACAAAAAAAAAAGACAGAAAAAAAGTGACAGAGGAGTATGTGAAGTCTGTCCATTGTGGGAGATGTTAAAGTTTTCCCATTGAAATCCAAAAAGGGAAGCAGGCCACTACTTGTTTTTTTTTTTTTTGAGGTGTCAGTTCTTTTTTTGTTTTTCAGTTGACGTCCAATCTCTGCCTTGCATTCCCACAGGGACTCCCACACTGGCCATACTCTCCTAAACAGGATCCACGTCTTCACCTGTCAGGACACAGATGCACAGGTCAGCCAAGGCCCTGGCCCAAGCACTTTTCTCTACACATAACACGCTGTCACATAATGCACTGTAACACTTTCAGCTGTCAGATGTTTCTCCACAACAATATTCAGACGAAAAGGCATGGGAAGCTGGCAGAGATAACAGTTTGTCAGCATGACCCAGTTCTGTTTTCTTTTTAAGACTTTATATTATCCTGAGTCAACAGGTTATTATAATATTGAGTTAGATGGCTTTTCTCTGCCCAGCTTTTTGTCTGGGAGTAGATTAGAGCCAGAGCCCGACCGATATATCAACGTGCCGATATCATTGGCCGATATGAGCTATTTGCCGATAAATCGGTGTCAGCGTTTATAATGGCCGACAATTGACAATTAAACATGACAATTAAAAAAGAAACGGAGAGACGGTAGACGTTATGCTGTCATTGTGCAGTTTGTCCTCTAGAGGGCACACTGCCTCCACTGTTGGCAACACTTGTGCGAACACAACAAATGACAACAATCAGCTGAGTGGCCCACGACGGTGATTGTCTGTGTTCATGATAAGTTGATAATTGTCACGTGAAATACATTACTCAGATAATTATAAACATCCCCCATCACTTCTCCTTTCAGCCCAAATAAGAGTGACAACATTTGTGTCAGCCATGGCTGGTTTTGCTGCCGTAATATGAAAGCCCGTACCGTCAGTCAAACATCAAAATTATATTAAATGTTAGGGTAGTTGAGTAGTGTAGGCTAAGCTGTCGAAAAACTTGATTGTAGCTTTATTTATTAAACAGCACGGCAGTGCTAGCAAGTAAACAAACAATGGTCCAATTCTGGTCATCTCTCCCTCGTCACTTCTAAAAATTTTCTGTCAGCATCGCTCACAGCAGTTTATAACGCTGTCCATTGCTAAATTAGGTTACCGACAAAGCAAGCTAATGCCATGTTTATCAGTGGAAGACCGCTGATGTTAATGAGCGATTAAACTGCAGCGTTTAATCTCCAGTTTTTCACTGTCAGGTTCCCATACCACCTCATTAACAAGGACTAAAACAGACTGCAGGGACTACAGCACCTGGAACCACAGTTCTGCTTTTGGCAATGGAAAACTGAACAAGTCTTGGACACTATGGAAGGTTTCTGATTGTTCAATAGGGGCATTATCATCTGAACAGAGAACTACCACTTGCAGCTGATTAATTTCACTGAATTACTTGTTCTATACACATTTCAAATTTCAAACTACTCCCTTTTTAACATAAATCCAAATCCAAATCAGTTTTAACCAAGAATTACTGAAAGATTGGACAAGCCATGATGATCAACTAGAAAAAAGGCTATCAGAAAAGGCCAGCATGTCCATGACTCAACCCACCTATGTCAATTTCTTGGCTTTATTGTAGAGCGAGTCCACTACTTTGCTCATGTTCTGAATGGTTTCCAGTGCAGCTTCATAGGTTTTGTCAACTGGTGGTTCATCAAATACAATCAGGACACCTTCCCCTTGGTCCAGGATCCCTGTGAATGAAGGAAGAAAGGGCTTAACCAGCTGTAGGTAGCTGAACTGAAGCCTGCTATACTAAACACACTGGGCTGAAAATCAGGCCTATTCAGTGATGAGTTTTATTAAAATCAGGCCTATTCAGTGATGAGTTTTATTTCCTCTACACTGGACATGCAGAGCAGGGACAGGAAACGCTCGCTCAAGAGAGAGACCCACCCCAAATGGGTTTTTTTCTGGTCCTAATCTAACGCAGCTGGATTTTCTTCTGGTCCTAATCTAATGCAGCTGGATTTTCTTCTAGTCCTAATCTAACGCAGCTGGATTTGGTATTCAGAGACTGGTTAGGAGCTAGCCTGAATCAGGAGTGAATCCGGATCAAGGCAGAATGAAGATTAGTAATCAGTACAGGAGAGGAAACATGTGGTGTGATTAGTGAAACGTGGTGTGATTAGTGACAAAGTACCATGGAATTTCTTGTCTAGAATCATCTGTGACAGCTTTCTCTCCACGTCTATCTGCATGAGAAAACAAAGTCACATTATTGTCTGGACAATGTGTGTGCGTGCACGTGCGTGTGACAGTGGTGGGCCAAATACACAAGACTAATCACAATAACGCACGCAACACAGACATTATAAAACACTGACATGACAACAGCTTGTTTGGCATGAAAAACATTGTCACACCCAATTTACTGAAACACCAGCCCCTATAGAAGAATGCCTTCAGTCAGTCAACAACTCAT
Source organism: Chanos chanos (assembly GCF_902362185.1). NCBI lineage: Eukaryota > Metazoa > Chordata > Actinopteri > Gonorynchiformes > Chanidae > Chanos > Chanos chanos. The sequence goes on from NC_044502.1 coordinate 21,926,241, forward strand.
CCATCCCAAACTTACACAACAACTCATCCATTCTCAAACTAGCACAACAACTCATCCAATCTCAGTCTAGCGCAACAACTCATCCAATCTCAATCTAGCACAACTCATCCATCCCAAACTGACACAGCCAGTGACGGCTGGTGAGCTGGGTACACAGGAGGCCCAAACCTCACCTTTAAATTTATCATTAATTTCCACCTGCTCCCGTCAATCCACCTTGATTAACAATAAAACTAACGATTCGCAGAATAATCAACAGCATTGATAATCATTTACTCTGTTTACGCCAATGTCATTTTGTGAAACAATTACTGTTTTTTGCAGACTAGTTGAGGCCTGAGTGCTAAACTTTATTGTGCATTGCACTCAATGCTGATGCATTATACAGATAAAAGATCCTGTTTTTTCTAACCTAAAAGTTTATTCTCAGAAATTGAGATTGATTTCAATAACTTCTGCTTTTTGAATTTGAATTTCTTAACACAAGAAAGCCACAATGTAAAACACACTGAGGGATTAGTTTTCCAATACGTACTCAGATAATTTCTATCCTTATTAAACAATTTCACGCTGTGACTTTCTCTATAGCACACAAGCTTCAGACAATCCACGGTGATTCACAATCATTTAAACGCCATAATCTTGCAAATAAGACACGCGCGTTTGATATTAATATTCCCTGATGTCTGGCAAAAAGTACAATTATCCACGAAATATAAGAGCGTATTGACTATAACAAATACTACAGAGTTCAGTAAAGAGAAATAATACAACATGACATTGATAATCATTTACTCTATATACGCGATTGGTGTTAATTATTCTGTAAATCTTTAGTTTTATTGTTAATTAAAGTGGATGAACAGGTACAGGTGGAAATTAATGATACATTTAAAGGGGAGGTTTGGGCTTCTGCTGTGTCTGGCTCACCAGCCGCCACTGGACACAACAATGGAATGCATTAAACCTGTCCTGCATGTCAGCATTACAGATAGCTTTACATTACTAAACCTGACTGGTCTGTATGGTCATGGTGGTAAGGGCCATCTGTGTGGGAGACTATACATTACACAGTAATCTGTTTGGTTCTTACCTTGGAAAGCTTTATAAGACTGGAAATGTGTTGGATCTGTGGAGGTAGAGGTAATGAGGAAGGGTGGGTTTATGGGTCAGTCCACAGCAGTATGGTTCACAGAGGCAGGGGTGAAATGCAGAGGGAGGGGGCTGTACCTGGACCCTGGAGAAGGGCTCAATGACACGGATAAGGTTCTGCTCCAGCAGGTTATCGTAGAGTTTGGCCAGGTGAGTGTTAATGATGGGGTCGTCTCGCAGCTCTGCTCTGTACTCTGTCAGCGCCTGGGAAACAACCACATTACAATTAAATAATGTTTACCTTTAATCATAATCTCTCATCTCAATGTTTATCACCATCATGGCTAGCATGAGCAGGCCTGAACACTACCCATTAACATGCTGACATGCCAGCTAACTTTTACCAACAGTTTCCGTCATTTACTTACAGCTGAACTTTTAAAAAGGCTGTATCACTCATTTTGATTTAAAAAGGCTAACTGACCATTCAAGGCTAACTGACAATTCAAGAATCGGTTTAAAGTCAATTTACATCTCAAATTCATATGACATGAAAACTGTATTTTCCAGGTACTCTAAAAATGTACACACATAGATGGCTGATGGGGTTAAAATCTGGGATGTTTATTTATTTATTTTTTAAACACGAAGTGATAAACAGAATGCAGGATGTGGAAAATCTCATGAGCTCTGCCTGCTCAAAAGCAATCATTACAATGTTCTAATCAGCAGAACCAGATCTCTTCACAGTGACGGACAAGACAAAGCATTTTTGATCCCGGTTTCTCTCATTTATTTATTTAGCTGCACAGCTCACCAACACATTCTCAGCCTTATTTCAGCTTGACTGACATGCTGAGTTCCACCAAAAACAGAAGAGAAAAGGAAAGCGTGAGGAAAATGACAAAGACACACTGATGCACTGAGTTAGAAAGAGAAAGTCAGATGAGTGGAAAGGGAGACACTGAACTTACTTTTTCAAAGTCAGCAAGCGACCTGTTCTTGCTCGCCTGCGCCACACATTTCAGCGCGTCTGTCTGTAGGGAAATAAAGCAAAATGAAAGCGGACCACCCAACAATAATCAAAAAGCTATCAAACATTTGATATTAAAGCTGAGCTGAGTTGACAGAGCATTCTAGATGTCCTGGTGTGGCGTGTGAGGATGTCTGGAGGCATTACATCCACACACTGTGTTTCTCACTTTTCTCAAAGGACCACACACACCACATTTTAACCATAGCCACAACATCTGCATTTATCTCTTTAAAAAAAAAAAGGACCATACTCTAATTAGTTACAGCTGGTGAGAATGAATCGTCGATCGTAGTACTTTTACTCAGCAAAATCTTTGCTCAGCGAATACTTATGAAATTAGCATATGGGCAGTAGCTCATCTTGTTTTGAAAATGAACTTCAGTCAGAGACCCTGTGTCTGACAAAGCTGTGTTTTAGCAGCAGAGGTGTAAGTGAATATAGCTGATATTGAACCAGACCCTAGTGTGTGTTGTGACAACACACTGAACTGACTCAGTAGCCACAGTCATTTAAACACCCATAGTGAGTGTAGTGGGTACAAATCATCTACAGTAACTCCATAGCCCAGAGCTAGACTGCAAACACTGGTTTAAAGTACCCATCAATTGCTACCACACATCATCAGACAGGACCCGTCAATTGCTACGACACATCAAACAGTCTGTATTTATCAAACTAGATTTTGGCCATGGCTTTAAAAAAAAAATTTAAAACAACTTTACTTTCAGGGAATTTTTGCCACCAAATAAAGGATGTCCCGACAGTTAGGTAGTTATCCATTTACAACAAACAACAACTCAAGTGTGCCATACACAGCATTTACCTAAATCAACTTTAAAACAATATATATTTCCCCCAAACAGGGGCTTAAATGAAACATAAAAGACTCCAAGTCCACAAACACTCCATGACATTTTCGTTTTGTCACAGACCAATTCATTGGCCGCATTAATCACCAGCCTTGGCCTTCAGTGCCGAGACATCCACATTAATGCATTTAGCCCTCTCCCCATGATCACGTAAAAACACATTCACATTCTGCTCAAACACTCATTAGCAATCAACCTTCGTGTCTGGGGAACAAAGCCAACAGGCATACCTAACCTATACCAGTACCAGCCCATCTCAGCCCAGTACGTACCTGCCTGCAGCTGGGTCCTTTTCAGGGAATGAAACTCTCACTGCTGTGCTCCACTGGGATGGAACAGGCTGATAATGATTGTCTGAAATCACTAAGTCATTTGAGGTTCTGTGTAGGCCACTATCTGGTGTTCTATGTCCGACGGTAACCCACCAAGCAAGCTAATGCCATGTTTATGTTAACGAGCGGTTTAACTATAGCGTTTAACTTATTGTGCCTAAATGAAGCAGCGACTGGCATGTCTGTAGTTACAATCATTGCATGGAAATGATTAAACCAGAGGGGACACGTAAATAAACGTGAGCTGAACAAATATCTAACATGGCTTGGTGGCCAAACAGAGTTATCTAGCTTCTCGTTCAAATGTGTAGTGCGAACTCCCAAAGTCTCAAGTCCTCGTTGCAGACAGTCATGTAGTGTTAGATGCATTCAACAACAGCGTTTACTCTAGGTCACCGTATCAGTACATTATTTATAAAAACTTTTACATATTTTATTGTACTTTTGGTCAAAGCACTATTTGACGACAATAAGACAAGTTTACTTTTAAACTACATTATGTCGTGTTATCTTGCTGAGGACTCTTAAATAACTACCCATGCCAAATGTTAGGGAGAATCTTAAGTGTTTCTGGGGGAAAACAGAAAATTGGCCGATATATCATGATCGGACTTTTTAAATCCTCAAATATTGAAATTGGTATTGGTCTTAAAAATCCTATATCAGACGGGCTCTAATGTCAACATGAGGTTAGAGGCCAAGTGTCTAGCCCAAACCACAGTCATGCATGTACCTGTCTCCCCGCATATCTCAGAGCCAGTTTCCCACTGATCAGTGCCTGCACGTCCTCGGGCCTGTAACCGGGAAACAGCAAGTTAGGTCCAGACAACTCCAGCATGCCACACAGCACAGACATTTACTGTAAAAACAGCAGGATCTGACCTGCAGCTGAAATCAGCAGAGAAAAGTAAATCACGACAGTGAAGGCAATAATTGCAGAAGGGCTATTTCACAAGTATTATTACAGCTCTGCCACTCCTGTGTTTACAACTAAACCAAGCCAGAATGTGTGATCCTCTGAGATGACAAACTCACGCGTTCAGCATGATCTTGCACAGGAGCATGTACTTCAGTGCAGTGATGGCACGAGGGTTGTCGATGGAGTCGTTTCCCTCGAAAGCCTCGTAGAAGTACGAGTACGCCGTCTTCCAGTCTTTCTCTTCTGCAGCGTGAATGATGCCTGTGAACAGAATAGAGAAGAGTCCTCCTCAGTCAACAAAAACATCACACTGTTCTCACACACAAACTACGGGTACTGAGTGTCCTCCCTGCTGACTGTGGATGGGGGCTGCCCACCTGACTGCATGTCCAGAGCAGCCTGCAGTTTGGGCGGACAGTAGATGGCGTTGGCCGTGGTGCGGGCAGAGGTGAGGGCGGCGCGTGCTTTAGGCAGGTTACTGAGGGCGTGGTATGTCTTACTCTCCAGCAGCTGCACCTCCACCAGCAGTGCTTTGTCATCCATCTTCTTCAGCTCCTGCAAGAGCTGGGACCCTGGAGAGAGTGATAGCATAGCACATAGCACATGAGCCCCCAGCCACGAGTGTGTGTAACAGATGCCCGGGTCTGAGAGGACTGAGTGTGGACTCACCCAGCTGCAGTGCCTCCTGATACCGCTTAGTGTCAAAATACAGAGAAACCAGGCGAGCCTGAAAAAGGGGGTTTGTGTGTTTACACTTATCATACATTGTATGTTAGAAAAACAAATGATGCTGATACAAATCAGTGATTCTTGAAATCAGGGACAAAACAGGTTTTAATTTTCTAAAAAATTATGATTATTTTCAAAACCTATGTATACATCTTTAAATGAGGTTTTGGCTATCTAAACATGTTTTGGAACAACCTCCCAGTTGTAACATTTTTTATAAATTACATGTTTGTTGGATCACTGCCAGATTTTTGTCAACACCATCAGACACATAGAAATGTCAATAAAATTATTTTGAATTAACTTATCACAAATATTTTGACTCTTAGCAGTTTCTTGGTTCTCTTAATTATGCACACGTGTTTTCAAATGAATCATATCACCTTTTAAAAGTTAGATTAGTCAGTGTCTGATGATTGCAGTTTCGATCGTACAGATTTATCAATTTTGTATTTAATCTCATTAACGAACAGTGAGCCTAAAAATTACACATTACCTTTGGAAATGCAATGATTTTATATACAAATATTCTTGAAGGCACAAAACAGATATTCTTTTTAAAAAAAACAACATAAAGTCCATCTAATGGAGTTAACAAGGCATTGACGGTGGTGACGCAAAAACTGACGGTGGTCACAGACTTAAAAGGAACAGGAAAATATTTCATTCAAAATGACCGCTTAACTCTCACAAACATTGTAACATTGCAAGACATGACGAAAACACATAACCATTCTTTTCTTGGAGTCACATCTCAAGGGAGTAGAGGGACTTTAAATATTAGGCAATAGACAATGCACATATAACCCAGTTGTAAAGTTCACAACCTCTTCAAATATATGCTGCTTATACATAAACTAATTCAAATCATTCAAAATGATAGCTGAGCCTTTAAAAATATTGCAAAACTGTCATTAAAAGAACTTAATACATAGTCAAATTTGACTTCTCAAGGCAGTCAATGGAGTTTAAACACCAGGCAACAGATGATTCAAGTGTTCCTTTTCTATGAAGTCCATGACCTCTGCAGATATGTGGTGTATGTACCTGGTGCCGCTTGTACAGACTGGTGATGATGGTTCGTTCAGCTTAACTAGAACATCTGTAAATGGCACAAATCAGACATCCCACCATCCTCGTTTTTGCTAAAAACGAACATCTGGCACGTGACGATGAAAAAAATTCAACTTGAACATCTTGATGCTCTGGGTCAATTGTTAAGGCTTTAGCCAGCCACCATTTATTCATTCATTTTGCAAGCTGCTTATCCTAATTAGGGACACAGGGTGCTGGAGCCTATGCCAGTGCTCATTGGGTGAAAGGCGGGGAAACACCCTAGACAGGTCGTCAGTCCATCGCAGGGCAAACACACAGACAAACACATTCACACCTAGGCGTGGCGGGGTGTCTAGATCTTGCTGGCCTTCCTGTGCTCTTTTCTTGTATTTTCTTGACTCTTTCTGTGTTTGTTTCCAAAACCTTCTCTTATGCCTCTTTTCTCTTTCTTCCAAATCATTGATGTTTTTATTTTGCCCTCCTCCACACTAATTCTCCATCTTTCCCTCTCCTTTCTCAGGAACTCCTCCTTTAACTCAGGCTGGCTATTAATTTTTTCTCTCCATTTTTGATACTCCCTGTTCCTTGTCTTTCGCTACTCCACTGACAACTTAGCTATTCTAGCCTGAAATGCATACCATTTTGCAATCAGTATGTTTTTCTGATAGATAAGCATAAGCTAGAAATGACTTATTACATCTCAAGTACTTGAAAGGCCATTACAATGAGATTCAATTCAAAACATAAAACTATACGGCAATTGGTTGAAATTCAACACATAAAACTGTGCCACAGTAATATCAAACACATAAGAAGTAATAATAATTTAAGTAAACTACATTAAAATGAGTAATAACACACTTTAGTGGCATTTGTCAACACCATCAGAGAAAGAGTCAACACTGTCGGACACAAATCCTGATGGTGTTGACACCTGACAGAGTTGACAAAATACCATATTTTCTCTGATAACACATCTGTTTCTCACAGGAGCCATCTTGTTTATCATCAGCTGCTTGTGAGCTCTATAATCTACTTGAATTAAGCCTTTATTAGAGAAAATTTCACACATCTTGCATTTCGTTGATTATGGTGTTGACACACTATGGTTGTGACATGCAAGGCATTGACAAATAGGTAAGAATTGAAAAGAATATTAAAAACTTACTAGAGCTAGAGTGGTCTCATGGCATGAGGAAGAACAAGGAAGTGGTAAGGGGGTCCTCATAGTTTTAGCTGCCCACAATAATACCTGATTTTTTTATTTTAAAAAAAAGTCTGATGGTATTGACAAAAACTCAGTCGACTAGAAAGTACATTAAAATCATTTTAAATGGTAACTTTTGATACTCATGAAATTATTTACTCAACTACTTGCTCGTAGTAATTATGATGTTTCATCTTACATTACTTTTAATTCTTTTTAAGCTATTATAATGTAATGAGACCTGCTTCAGGACAAGCGTTTTTTCAGGCACTGGTCACATATTATATCATTTAGAATAAAAAGTATTAATAAAACAACATGAATTGATATTTTGCTGTGCTAACATTGTCTTGACCAGTGTTTTGGTTATTTGTATGAATGATATTATACACATTTTTAACCCCAAAAACTGTGTTTTATCTGGCGGACATGTTTTGTCCCAGATCTCAAGAATCACTGAAATACACTGTTGATGGATTCACTTCAACAAAAGCTTATTTTCCATAAAACTATCCTAACATCTGCATGAACACACAAACTCAAATCTAATCAAATACAGCAGAAGCCTAAAGCTTGCCAGTTAGGAGGGGAGGGCTTTTCTGCCCTGTGGTAAAAACAACCTTGTATAATGTTCTATCTCTTAAACACTGCAGCAAAAGACTTCTTGGAAGTGAAGGTAAATGAACCCCAGCAAACAGTGCGAATTGTAAGAGTGACTCTTACACACTGAATGTGTGTTAAGTGTGTGTGCTGAGTACCTCCAGGGCCTGTCGCAGGAATGTTCTTTTCTCAGACTTGGCCCACTCGATGCACTCTAGACACAGCTCCACCTCCTGCCCTGTGGCCGCCTCCATGTCCAGGAACAGGTCCAGCAGGGAGCGCACCAGCCTGGCCGCCTTGGCCTTGCTGATGGAATTGAGGAAGGGGCGTACGTATTTCAGGAGACCGCCCAGCTCTGGACAGGAGACAGAGGACCACAAACACAAAGGGTTTGACTGGCTTAAACAGCACTCGGCTGCGGTAAAGCCATGAACACCCTAGCGGTTTGGGTTGGTTACTGGACCCAGTATTATCTTATCTGATCTTATTTCTGTGTGAGATTCGTACCTGCGGCCTGCCCCGTCTTGGCAAGGAGACCTCCGAGCTCCAGAATGCTCTGCTCTTTAACACGCACAGCCTCCTCATCGCTCTCCTGGATGTCCCGCTTCACTGGGAAACAAAACACAGTCCACTTCATTTTCAGTCGATACGACATTTATCATTTTCAACTACACTATGTCTCTATCACCACTCCAGACATGCTTTTAAAAAATCCTACCAAGCCTTCAATCAGACTAGCTCATTCTCTGAACCAAAACACAACTGCTGACTTGCCTCTTGCTCCTACAGTTTTTTAAATGCTGTGCTCCGCATAGAAAAGAAAATTTTATTACAACTTAACACTGACTTAAAATTGATCTGATCTTTACCTTTGTCCTAAAATTGGAAAATCTGATCAACTAAGTCAGTTAAAAAAAAAAAACATTTGTATTGTTTCATGTCTGTATTGTGAACAGTGCTAAAAAATGCCCTACCCTTGTGTTAGGCAGTAGCCTCTGTGAGCATTCCCTGTGAGTAGTAGTAGGCTCTGTGAACACCTCTGCAGTGACCAGTGTTATTGAGGAGCTCCTCTGACTCAGCTATGCCAGTTCCTGACATGAGCCCTGACTGAGGCTGCCACCCCTTTCCTCATTAAAACAATAAAGTCTCCTCCTATCCGCATTCTCACAGAATGTCCACTCCAAACCACATCTCACAGAATGTCCACTCCAAACCACATCTCACAGAATGTCCACTCCAAACCACATCTCACAGAATGTCCACTCCAAACCACATCTCACAGAATGTCCACTCCAAACCACATCTCACAGAATGTCCACTCCAAACCACATCTCACAGAATGTCCACTCCAAACCACATCTCACAGAATGTCCACTCTAAACCACATCTCACAGAATGTCCACTCTAAACCACATCTCACAGAATGTCCACTCCAAACCACATCTCACAGAATGTCCACTCCAAACCACATCTCACAGAGTGCCCAGCTACCTGTGGAACTGAATCATGCCCGGACTGAGAGATGTACGAGGACCTCAGGAGACACCTAACAATGATCCAGAGCATCCACTGGGTTAAACAAAACAACATCTAAATACTTGACTTTGGACAGTTCATTATCAGGCAGATGGAGACGTTCAGCAGGTTCTGTTGGCCAGAAGTCAACCAACTGAAGTCACTTCAGACAGCAGGCGTACTGCACTCCAACAGGTCACAAAGAGGAACACACAATGGGCCCTTACCTACAGGACCTTTCCCATGCTGGCTAACACACCATGAGAAAACTGGCCTGCATCACAGGGAAAACATACCATCTTGCTGTCTCTCATCTGTCAAAGACCACAAGCATGGCCCCGAGAGCTATAAGAAAAGTGTTCTGTGGATAGATCCAGTACATGCCACCAGTTTCTAGATCTATAGATTAAGACACTTTTTCCAACATAGAGCATTTGAAGTAGAAGGGTGAAGGGTGAAGACATGAAAAGAAAGAGTTTGTGCATTGTTCTTCATTTAATCACAGTCTCTTTGTCAATCATTATGACCTATCCTACCCACTAGTAATCTTTGAAACCACAAAAGCATTAAATATCAGGAGCTACAGCTGACAGCCTATAATACTAGAACCCGACTGATATAGGATTTTTAAGACTGATACCAATGTCAATATTTGAGGATTCAAAAAATCAAATCATGATATATCGGCCAATTTTCTGTTTTCCCCCCAGTAACACTTTAGATTTTCCCTAACATTTGGCATGGGTAGTTATTTAAAAGTCCTCAGCAAGATAACATGACATAATGTAGTTTAAAAATAAACTTGTTTTATTGTCATAGTGCTTTGACCAAAAGTACAACAAAATATATAAAAGTTTTTAGAAATAATGTAGTAAACTGATACAGTGACCTAGAGTAAACGCTGCTGTTGAATGCATCTAACACTAGCCTACACGACTGTCTGCAACGAGGACTTCACACTACACATTTGAACAAGAAGCTAGATAACTCTGTTTGGCCACCAAGCCATGTTAGATATTTGTTCAGCTCACGTTTATTTACGTGTCCCCTCTGATTTAATCATTTCCATGCAATGATTGTAACTACAGACATGCCAGTCGCTGCTTCATTTAGGCACAATAAGTTAAACGCTATAGTTAAACCGCTCGTTAACATTAGCGGTCTTCCACTGATAGACATGGCATTAGCTTGCTTAGTGGGTAACCTAATTTAGCAATGGACAGCGTTATAAACTGCTGTAAGCGATGTTGCCAGAAAGTTTATAGAAGTGACGAGGGAGAGATGATAGGACCGTTGTTTGTCTACTCACTAGAACTGCCAGACTGTTTCATAAATAAAGCTACAATCAAGTTTGTCAAGAGCTTAGCCTACACCAGGGGATTTCCGTCTCCCATGGGCGGCGCAAGCACCTGTCGTAAACTGTACCGTAACGTTACACGTATCTGTGATGTTTGTGTAACGGTACCAGCTTTAATGTTACTGCAACAAAACCAGACATGGCTGACACGAATGTCATAATATTGTAATGGTTAAACTATCTGAGGGGCATGGAACGTACACCTGACACAGAGTTCAGCTGAATTCATAAACTTGAAAGTTTATTGAACAGTCCAGCTTACAACTAACCCAGCGGGCTACACACTACTTTCTAGCTACTAACCAGCTGACCTTTCTCCAAAGTAAAGTAGTCCTCCCTCCGACCTATATCTCCCTCCAAAAAATCTGATTTTCTCTTCTCCTTCTGTTCGTCTTCGTACCGATATCCGTTTCAAAATATAAGTCCCTGCACACTTTTTGTGCTACAGCATGGTTGAAGGATCTTCCATCTCTCCGTTTCTTTTTTAATTGTCATTTATCGGCCATTATAAACTGCGATACCGATTTATCTGCAATTAGCTCATATTGGCCAATAATATTGGCATGCCGATTTATCGGTCGGGCTCAATATAATACTACAGAAAACAAAGAGCTAGTTGCAAAATAGGGTTATTTTTTCAACTCTGCCTCATGTTATGGAGGTCTAATACAGTCTCCCAAACTGCACTTGCACCCCATGTTATAGCCCTTCACATGTCAATTAGGAGAAAGGCTAAATAAATCAGTGACTTGCACAAGGAGTTTGATAACCACGATACAGAATACTTTCTCAAAAAACCCAAAAAAACAAAAAACACTAAGAGTATACACATAGGTGTCATTCTGCAAACAGTACCATCAAAACATGTACAAAAATCTTCCTGCACAAGAGTCAGTCTGGTTTTAAAAAGGAATTTCGTAGCAAGGTGTGCCTTATCGCATACTTAAGCGACTTTCATTCAGATGTCTTGTCACCAGGAATAAATCGATCACTAACTCAAATCTAGTCAAATGTTTCGACCATGCGGAACAGCTCTAGACCTTGTATTTAACGATACATCAGCATGACGATCAACAATTATACTGCGAGACAGTAGTGACATCAAATTCCGAAATAGTATAGTACTATTTCGGAATTTGATGTCACTACTGTCTCGCATCATAGTGCAACTTCAACGCATCTGTCGGATCTCAGAGTAGGCTGGCTAACGCTAGGCTATGTTAAGTGTCCAGGTTGCCGATAACACTGCTTGTTATAAGAGCTAGTCAGTTAGCATTAGCATAACTGATACTACAGCTTAACATTTTTGGTTAACCTTGCGAAATGGACAGCGTTAATGTGCCTACTGTGTAGATGCAATTAAATAAGCGGCTAGGGTAGCAAAAAATAGTTATCGAGTTAAGAAACATTATCTAAAGTTTCTTGGCTCGCTTTAATACATTGCCTTGTTATTTTGCCTGCGTGACATATATTTTGCTAATAACCCAAACACAGTCAATTAGAAAAAAGTCCGTATTTGGTTTTCACATTAGCTTCTCTGGGCAAACTTCAGTTATCTTACGCAGCTAGCCAACTAAATGACGTTAGCTGATACATGACCGGAGTCATAACTGGTTAGCTAGCCACAAATGTCATGTTTTCTCACCCTAAAAATAAATAATGGTTAAATTTCGTATGTCATGACATGTTACGAACAAGACTGTTTATTCGTTTCATTGGGAGAATCGGGCCGACGACAGCAAAATCTTTAACTATTACAAAATCTCTGGCTCTCAGCGAAGTTCAAAGTTACCTGCAGAGTTAGCTTTGGCTAATACACATGCCTGTCACAGTGAGTCAGCAGCAAGGAAACCGGCTAACATTTGGCAAATGACAGAATCACTCTACATATTCATGAAGTGAGAAAAGGAAGTAAGACTCAGTTACTAAAAAAGAAAACAAAAGGTACTAACCAATTGCATGCAAAATATCGATAGAAGCATTCCGATCCGTGTTGAGCAGCGACTGCGCTCTCTGAAACTCAACCACCGCCGCAGTCGCCATCTTACCTATTCACTAACTGCCAGAAGATATCCACTCTCAGAGACACAGGAACTACTACTGTGCAGGCATGTTGGGACATTGAGTTAATAAACAGAGCCGAGCGCTTCAACCGAAACGCCAGGCGTTACCGCACGATTTTCCACTCGAAAGCTTTATTCGAAACGTGTGATATTAATCCCTTCATCTTTATATTGCACTCGCTTTAAAAGCAAATTGTCCGTCATATCTATCGGCTGGCTTTTCTGACGTTAACTAAAAACTGGAGCTTCAATTTCGTAATCACCTAGTTTGAAAAGCTGAAATTGGAAATTGGACACATTTTATTCCTTATTACAGTTTTTTATGACTGCTTCCACACTTGTTGCGGAATTTCGCTCATAGTGTCAAAACTCTACACACGAGCAAATAAGACACAACACTCGGAGATAAACATCTCACTTCCATGTCAAAATGAAACTCTGCAAAAACTTAACAATCCTTTTTCAAAATGGCATTTTTGCAACAAAATGATACACACATGTATCATTTGAAATCCTCTTTGAAAGCAGCAACAACACACTGATGCACTCTATACAAAACACATCTGTCTTTAGTATTTCATATACCTTTTTAATTTTCTCTTACAGACTCCTGTGAAAGATTGTTCTAGTACAGTACATCTACTCTCATTTCAATAAACACAAAAAAGAAAGGCTCCAGAAAAAAAACAAAAAAACATACAGCTTATTTTTTTCTGCCATTGTAGGTTTTTACAACAACAATAAAAACACAAAGAAATATAGAATTGCAGTATAGTAATCAATACAATATGTTATGCTAAACTCAATAATAATTACAGTAAAATTACAGTGCAAAAATTAGTATTGTCAGGCACTGTAAGGGATGAGGTGGATGGTTTATGGATCCTGCCTTCTGTCAGGGTCTGGCCACAGGGTCTCGCCTTGTGTGCCGTATCCAACCCTGGACTTACCCCACCTCAATGTCTCCACATGCCTCTTCCATTGCTTGCAGAAGAGGCAGGCGGGCACATGATTGGTGGTCATACACTTTCCAATGCCAAGCCAAAAAGAATTCCTCAATAGGACTGAGAAATGGGGAGTAAGGGGGCAAGTATACAACTATGAAGTTATTGTGGTTGGTGAACCAGTCTCGGACCAGAGCAAAAGGTATACGAAATACTAAAGGCAGAAGCGTTTTGTATAAAGTACATCAGTGTGTTGTTGCTGCTTTCAAAGAGGTCTTCAAATGGTGTAAGTGTGTATCATTTTGTTGCAAAAATGCCGTTTTGAAAAAGGATTGTTAGGTTTTGATTGCAGAGTTTCATTTTGACATGGAAGTGAGATGCTTATCTCCCAGTGTTGTGTATTAATTAGCTTGTATGTAGAGTTTTGACAAAATGAGCGAAATTCCGCAACAAGTGTGTAAGCAATCATAAAAAACTGTAAATGTTTAAAAAATTCTGTTATTTTGTCAACTTACCGCTGGAAGTGCTTGGCAAGCAATGGAAATGCATGTGGTTCTATGCCATGAATGGAACTATTCACCGTCCCCATGACCCGGAAATTTGCCAGAAATGTGCCTGCAATTTTTTACAATGGTCCCCTGTGGGAGTGTCGCCACACTCTGTTCTTTCTACCGCTCTTACATGTCAGACAGTTTATATGTTTCATTCAACTGGTGTCCTATCATTTTGTGCGACCCATCAGAACATGCAACCAGCAGGTAGTGCGCATGCGTACGCATGAAAAAATGGTACAGCTGACACAAAGCTTATACTGTAATCCCATACAATACTAATTTTTGTTTACCATTGCACTGTAATTCTACTGTAATTATTTTTGAGTTTAGCGTAACATATTGTATTGATTACTGTACTGCAATTCTATTTTTCTTTGTGTTTTCTTTTTGTTGTAAAAACCTACAATGGCAGAAAAAAATAAGCTGTATGTATATATTTTCTTCTAAAGCCTTTCTTTTTTTGTGTTTATTGAAATGAGAGTAGATGTACTGTACTAGAACAATCTTTCACAGGAGTCTGTAAGAGAAAATTAAAAAGGTATACAAAAATACTAAAGACAGCAGTGTTTTGTATAAAGTACATCATCGTGTTGTTGCTGCTTTCAAAGAGGATTTCAAATGGTGCTTGTGTGTATCATTTTGTTGCAAAAATGCCATTTTGAAAAAGGATTGTTAGGTTTTGATTGCAGAGTTTCATTTTGACATGGAAGTGAGATGTTTATCTCCGAGTGTTGTGTCTTATTTGGCTTGTATGTAGAGTTTTGACACAATGAGCGAAATTCCGCAACAAGTGTGTGAGCAATCACAGAAAAACTGTAATATCATTTGTGCTCATCTGATTTGCAAGATTCTGGCGTTTACAGTTTTTTACGATTGCTTACACACTAAAATGAAAAATAACACACAGTTAGTGAATCCTGACACTCAAGGAGCAAAACCTCAGCCCAGATCTGCGCAACTACAAGCATATTCTCAGCCTCAGACTTTTTGTAAAACACTACACACAGTGTTTTGCAAAACACTAAACACACTCACATTTTTGGACAGACTGCACAACATTGTCACAGCAGAAGACCAAATGGATGCAGAGCAGATGAGATACGTTGTCATCTGGGACAACGTATCTTTCCACCAGTCTGTGCTGGTTGAAAACTGGTTTCATTAGCATCCGCGATTTTCACTCCAATACCTCCCACCATACTCTCTATTCCTTAACCCCATTGAAGAGCTTTTTTCAGCATGGCAGTGGAGGGTTTACGATCTCCAGCCCTATGTCAGGATACACCTCATTCAAGCCATGGAGGAGACCTGTGACAAAATTGATGCAGGGTCTGTGCAAGGATGGACTCGGCATTCATTCTAACCCTAACCCTTACTGTCTTGGCGAGAGAGGCTGTGATGTGGATGAAGCGCTATGGCCAGATCCAGCTAGGCAAAGAGATGATGCTTAGGTTTTTTTTTTAATTCATGCTTTCTTTTTTGTCTCCACAAATGTTTTTGCTGTGTTTATGGTATGTACTATAATCTATTTAGAATATGTTCTGTTCTGATTTTCAGTGCAAAATGCAACCAATGGAAATGCATGGATGTATTGACTGATTTTCAATGTGGGGAGAAATAAATATTTTCATCAGTGTGCAGTGCTGGTCTTGTGTGTTGTGTTTGGTCAATATATTCACTGATGTACTTTATACAGAACACTTCTGTCTTTAGTATTTCGTATAGCTTTTTAATTTTTTCATACAGGCTCCTGTGAAAGATTGTTCTAGTAAAGTACATCTACTCTACATTTCAAAGAACACACAAAAAAGAAAAGCTTCAGAAGAAAAGTATATACAGCTTTTTTGCCATTGTAGGTTTTTACAACAAGAAAACACAAAGAAAAATAGAATTGTATTGTAAGGAATTGTAAGGGATGAGGTGGATGGTTTATGGATCCCGCCCTCTGTCAGGGTCTGGCCACATCACCTCGTTCACATCACAAGCAATATCATCCCTGGCTGGGCAACAGGGAAAACGTCACCGTGCGTGCCGTATCCAACCCTGGACTGAGCTCACCTCAATGTCTCCACATGCCTCTTCCATTGCTTGCAGAAGAGAAAGGCGGGCTTGTGGTTGGTGGTCATACACTTTCCAAAGCCAAGCTGAAAAGAATTCCTCAGTAGGACTGAGAAATGGGGAGTAAGGGGGCAAGTATACAACTGTGAAGTTATTGTTGTTGGTGAACCAGTCTTGGACCAGAGCAGCCTGGTGGAAACTAATATGATCCCAGATCACAACAAACCTGGGCTGCTCTAGTCTGTCTAGTTCAAGTATGTAGTACATCCAGAAATGTGATTATGTGTGCTGTGTAGTAGTGACCTAGGGTGGCATGGTGATGGAGAACACAGTGCTAAGGCTCAGACTGATTGGTGTTCAGTTACTGTACTAGTGTTTTCATATGTGTGTTTGGGTGTTGCCAATTTCAGCTATGTTTTGCATTTTTAATAGAAGTGTTTTCCCAATGATTGCAAGAGGTTTCATCCATGACCAATGTGTCTACTGTAAGAAACAGTGTGTAGTGTTTTGCAAACAGTGTGTTGCAGAATTGCAAACAAAGTGCAAAACAGAAAATGTGTTTATAGTTTTGGTGCCTTTCTTTAAGGCATGGTTACAAAAGTTAATGTTTTGGTGCTTTTGTCTAGGCATTCACTTCCAGTGTGTAAGCAATCGGCAAAAAATGTAAGTTAAGAGGATACATTTAACAAATTTTACTTATTTTTTATTTATACGCAATCATTTAATTTCTGTTTGTAATAGTTTACTGAGTTCCTGGCGCACTCTTTGGATAGTGAGCAACAATAAAAGGAAACCGCTCAAAATACAGCGTGAGAGGACAAGTTTAGCTATCTGCCGAGCTGTTCCGCAGCAAGGGCAGGATAACTAGTGTGTATTAGAGTGTGTTAGAGTCATTAGAGATTAAGTGCAGCAAAGCTCAAATTGAGGGAGGGCTCGGGGGTTGGGACCCCCATTACGCACAGTGCCCCTCATTAGTGATTTACCAAATTGGTTTGGGGGTTGGGCGTCCAAATATTTTTATAATTCTAAATATAATAATAAAAAAAAACCACTTTTAAGTGTGACAGTTGAATAATGGGCATATTTTGTTCTGCAATTGATATACAAACCAGTAACTGTGTCCCTTTCCATATGTTACTGTTCTGCTGCTTTTATGATTTATGGCTGATAACGGGATTATGGGAGATAACAGGAGATGCTCATTTAGCAAGGATAATGTGTAGCCAATGTGAGGATATCTATACAGTGTTAGTCTTGCACATGCTCATGATGTGGGGTGAAACTCTTCTTGCTTTACTCCTGTGTCATCTCTGCAGTTCATGTAACCAGCTTTGGACGGTAGCCCTCCCTTTTTACGAATAAACAAAATATTCTGAAATATGACTTGAATCTGGTAAAGCGATGTCAACTGGTCAAATGTGGAGAGAACACCGGACTTGCTTTTTGACTGTAATTATTTCTGAGTTTAGCTCAACATATTGTATTGATTATTGTACTGCAATTCTATTTTTCTTTGTGTTTCCTTGTTGTTGTAAAAACCTACAATGGTGAAAAAAATAAGCTGTATGTTTTTTTTTTCTGGAGCCTTTCTTTTGTGTGTTCACTGAAATGAGAGTAGATGTACTGTACTAGAACAATCTTTCACAGGAGCCTGTATGAGAAAATTAAAAAGGTATACAAAATACTAAAGACAGAAGTTTTTTTGTATAAAGTACATCAGTGTGTTGTTGCTGCTTTCAAAACGGTCTTCAAATGGTGCATGTGTGTATCATTTTGTTGCAAAAATGCCATTTTGAAAAAGGATTGTTAGGTTTTAATTGCAGAGTTTCATTTTGACATGGAAGTGAGATGTTTATCTCCGAGTGTTGTGTCTTATTTGCTTGTGTGTAGAGTTTTGACACAATGAGCAAAATTCCGCAACAAGTGTGTAAACAATCATACAGTTTTTGCCAATTGCTTACACACTGGAAGTGAATGCTTAGACAAAAGCACCAAAACCTTAACTTTTGTAACCATGCCTTAAAACTGAGATATAAATATATAAAGTTTATAATATAGTTTTATATTTTCACTTTTTTGTTTTACATCAGTACAGCAGCTTCACAAAATGTTTAAAACAATCATGTTAATCTCAGTCCTTGACTCAGCAGTCCATTGTTTCATATGTCCATGCATTTTAAGTCACGTTGAAATCCAAGAATATGGTGTTTTTGAAGGACATGCTGTTCCCACAATGAGTTTCAATCACAATCAGGTTTAGAATCAAGGTTCCATCCAAAGATGTAAAAGGGTCCCGTTGGGAGATGCATGGTGTCAGCTGGATGTCACAGACACTGGGCAAAGGACAGGGAGTATACCTGTATACAGAGAGAGAGAGAGAGAGAGAGAGAGAGAGATTACACAAGAAAACAGGAAATCGCAATAATTACAATAAAATATTTTTTCAATACCCAAAGGAACACTGAGGGAAGTGAGGAGAGAGAGATGGGAAAAGGGAGGTAAAAAAGGATATGGTATTGCAGCTGGAGGATGATCACAGTGTGTCCACTCTGTCCATCAGCCACTGGATGTGGTGATCTAGGCAGTTGAAGACGCCCATAGAGAGAGCCGGACTGGAGAAGGCCAGCATCTCTGCCTAAAAATACAGGAGTAACAGAGAAACAGAGGCCCCAGGACACACAGAATCACATAAACTGCACGTGCTTCCATCATATGAGTTAATTCAGAGATAGATTCAGTTGCTACAGTTATTACCCGCATCATAAGCAGACATCTCTCTGCTTGTAGCTACCACCCTCTGGGTGAGGTGAAACTGTTCATCACCCTCATCAGATGATCCAAGAAGCCACCACGTCTCTGAGAGAGAAAAAAAGAGAGAAAACAAACTGTAATGCCTCTGAGAGAAAAAGCAAAGAGAAAACACACTTTTTCTGCAACTCTGCACTGCATTTGCAACAATAGCTTAGAACAAACCTATATAAGAACAATTTACACATATCCTCTCTCACACACATATTTGGTCCTCCAAAAAACATCACATTACTTACAGGGGTCAGCGGAGGCTTTGCCCTTGCGAACATCCCAAAAAAAAACAATTCATAAACCACATCCATAAAGTTGAAATGGCGAATCTGAGGCAAAAAAACCCAATGGGATGTCTTTATTTGTCAAGAAGGCTGAAAAAGGCTAAAGAAGCCACATGATTAGACAGAGTAAATCTTAAGAATTGACTATAATGTCTGTCAGTAGGTTAAACTGTGAATGACTAAAGCTGTATGACACTACACAGAATGTTCACATACCCCAACATCAGCCAGCTCTACTCTGATGCCCCCAGCATGAGCTGGGCACTGAGTGAAGGCCATTAGATGGTCATAGGCCTGTTGGAAACTGGGCACATCCTGACAGAGAGAGGGAAAGAGAGAGATAAAAACATGCTCTACAGTAAATGACTGTTAATAAAATGAAGTTCGCTGGGTTACCATTCCATTGAGGACAGTCAGTCCTGTGAGGAGAAGCCTCCCTGCCACAATCATGTGGTTCCGGCACTGAGTGTTGTTACAAAGAGCCTGACGAGGTGGAATGGGTGGAAAATGGATGGAGAATAAATTGGGAATGGATGTAGAAAGAGAAGAGAATGGATGAAGAACGGGTGGGAAATGGATGGGGATTAAATTGGGAATGGATGGAAAGAAAATAACAGAGTCAGTAAAAGCAGTGTTAAGAATTATCATTGTGAAATCATTGGTCTCTCACAGTGAAAGCTGCTCGCAGGCCGTTCAGTCTGGTGGGGGCATCTGAAATCCTCCTGATGGTGAAGTAGTTACTGTAAAAAACCACGACCTTCAGTTAGTGTTTGGGCAATAAAACTAATGCCAGCAGATGCCTCATACACGCACACATCCCTCACTGTGTGCTTTGCCATTTGTTTGGATGTTAACACATGTGAGACAGAGCTGTGTAACTCGAACAACACAGGACAGTAAGACTGTTTAGGATCCTGATAAACACCAGAATACTCACTTTAGAGACGGCACCTCCCTGGCCTCAGGGGCCACGACCTCCTTGCTTTCCTCCTACACACGGGATACTTTATAATTATAATTTATGTAAAGCAAGTCCATCAACATCACAATAAAGCTTGAACATGTTAGCATGTTAACTACTGTGTGTAGTGCAGAATGGTAGTGTACAACCTCTGTATGCAGTGCGTAGTGGAGTTTGTTAGTGTGTAACTGTTGAGTATAGTGTGCAGTGCAGTGTTTGACTGAGTGGTGTGTGTGTTACCTCATCCATGCTCTGATCTGTTATGGGAGGAGAGGCAGATTGGTTTGACTGAGGGGTGGTGGTAGTGAAAACTGTGTTTGTTTCACTCCTAGAGAACTGCCCATTACATCCAATAGTGATTCCTCTGTACGTCACCGAGCTCTTCTTTTCCTAATTAAAACAAATGACAGTGAGTTTGAATGTTATGGCTTGTTCTGGGTTTGAATAAGTGACATGAACAGAGTACTGACTCAGTACTTACCATGAAACTCTCAAACACAGTAGTGGTTGTCAGCTCTGTCTGGAGGCATGAGGTTATCTTGACAACCTGACTTCCAACACGCTGCGTAGAGAGAGACAGTGCACCACAGAAAGAGGGAAAGACACAAAGTGAAAGAGTGACCAAGAGAGAAAGAGCATTTATTTGTATGAGAAAACAACAATTACTCATTATGCACTTAATGAAAACAGCCAAATGCAGGCTGAGACTATACCTTGGTGAAGGCTTCAGCACATACGGTTGCATAGTGCTGAGGAGGAGCCTACAGAAACAGAAATATAAAAATCATCAGAGACGTCAGAGGAAATGACCTATGTAAACAATGAATAAAGACAGAAACTCATGTGTGTGGGCAACTTTACTGCCAATTACCTCTGGGCTCAAAGCATAGAAATGGTTGGTGAGCACCAACCACATCTTGGTCTTCAGCCCTTTGACCTGGATGACAGATTCCAAGGTCACCTCCACCACCTGCTCAAAACACGTGCAAGACAGTGTTTTTCAGCCATAACTACATTCACAAGGGAGCAAACACCCAAAGATAAAGAAAATGTTCTGTACCTTTGAGGCTCCAGAAAATCTCCTGGTAAAGACAAAGTGTACCAGGCTGGAAGTCCCCATTAGATCACAAGAGTAATGCTTTAAGGGACAAAGCCAGAATATGGAAGAATTTGCGGTTCACAATAAATCCACAGCATGCAGAAATGGTTGATGAAAAAGCCTTAATCAAGCATCTGGTGAAGATCTCTGATAACTGTTGGCCTTACTCTTGCCTCATGCACACATGCAGAGATGTGCTTAAGTTCACACAAGGCTGAGGGACAAGAGAGAGAACTTACCTGAATTATGTCCAGAGCACCACACACTGATGGCCTGGACTCCTCCTGCAAACACACACATACACACATCCAGCTTTACATCGAGTATCACAAAAATGCACCTGTATTTCCCTCTCTCCTGCCAAGGAGTAAAATAAAATAAAAATGAAATAACTTTAATATATTACTAATGTCAACGGTGTGGTGCTGGTATGAATATCGCCTGAAACCTCAAGGTCCGTGGTTGGTTCCTGAAGCAAATTTTCTACAGAGTGAGAGATAACAAATTAGGAGGTCAGTTGACAAGAACTTTGAGAAACAAATGGAGTTTCCCAGGCCGCTCCACTCCACGCTGAAAATCAATTTAAATAAATCTGAGTGAGGGTCTAACGCTATTTCTTCATAGATTAAAGTGGAATGTTTTCTCCTGCCCTCAACAGGGAGAGCAGTTTGTGTTACTACTCTCTGAACTCACACATGTCTCTTTTGCTCTATGCACGTGCATGGACGTGGAAACAGTTGTCAAGATCACTGGAAAACAACATGGAACGAAAAAAAAAGTGCCATGTTGTCATGGTAACGCATCACTGACCAGCACAGCTAACTCGAAATTAACACTAGCTAAACTTCGAGAAACTGTGTTCTTATTTGCATAATTTTGAATGTCGTGGAGCATTTAAGTCTTGTCTGCAAACTGACCCTCATAATCTGTCTGATTTGCTGTGTCTGTAGTATCCCTCGCTCTCCGGATCACTTCTTTGCCGTCCCGTTGCCTAGAGATCAAATAAAAAGCACCAACAACGGCAGCAGCCGCACCAATAGTGTATAACATTGGCCCTAGTTTACACTGACCGACATGGCTATTTAAAACTGAAGACTGAACTTCCTTATATATTAATTTAATACAGATAAAAGTAAACAACTAAATGACTAGCTAAATCAGAAACAGAATAGTAAGTAGAATGGTTTGCTGGGTTAGCAGTACCAGGCTAACCAGTTTAGTAGACTAAATCGAAAATTAAATATTGATAATCAATAAATGTGTAAATTATGATTGATTTTTCTAACTGAACAAAATCGAATATTTTAGTGAAATCATCAGCAATTGCTAGATATGCCGGAGACAGGTAGCGCTCTGTTTGCTTTTTGAGTCGGATCATGACTGACTCTCTCCAAAGATTTTAGAGTTTTAAACATTTTTTAGAATTTCCAGTTCGTTCTAATCTTGGCATCACAATTTACCTATATTTTGTTCACTTAAATACGATGATGTTTAATTTATGCTCCCTGAGCTGATCCCGGGAATAGTCCCAGTTTCTGAAAGCAAATCAATATGCGTCAAGCCCGAAAACATTACAACTCTCTTCGAAAATTTCCATGCATTGGTGACCATTTTCTGTTTTTGTTTGTTGTGCGGGTTATGGAACTCAGGGCGCAAGCTGGTGGGAAGTTTCGGAAGTTTTCTTTTACTCCTTAATTATAGTGCCATCTGGCGACCGGCAGCGGTCAATTTTTGTTTGCCGCCTTGCATTCAATAACAGATTAATAGTACCATATAGCATAGAAATACTGAAATGTATTGAACATTCTTTGAGTTTAGGATTCCAGAAACTTTTTAAAAGGCAGTTTGGAGACAAACAGGTAAACGGTTAGTTAGTAAAGATAATAACAGTTGTAAGGTAATAAAATTGGGTAAAATGCTGTAGGCCTAGTAGTAGTAGTAGTAGTAGCAGTAGTAGTAATAATAATAATAATAATAATAATAATAATAATAATAATAATAATAATAATAATAATTTAGAACAGCTGATCACAATATTTTGAGCATTTAATAAGAATGGTCTGTGCTGTATTTCGTGACATCACAAATTTCGCCACTTAGGTTTACTATTTGCCTATAACAGTCATTTACTGCAAAGATAGGTTCGTCTTTGAACTTCCTCTTCAAAAGTTAATCACCTAATATTTGTCCTGAGAGCTAAAGATAGCCAGAAACGTTTTTCTTTCTTTCTTTCCTTTTTTTTGGCTGATGATGAAAGAACAGAGAATCTGAAAGCTTGTTATCGTCATATCAATGCTGTAGTAAAAATTTTGCCAATCACATTAGCCAATCCATGCGTGGATAGAGTCGTCAAGTGACACCTAGATCAGAATTCTGAAGACCTTTTGATCTGTTGGAGTGTCTCATGACCTTAGTAAAATCACTGAATCGTTTCAATGGAGGCTTGGTAAACTCCTCTCAATTGCTGTTATGTCGACGGCAAACATCGCTGATTAGCTATTAACACCTGTTTGTATTTCTTTGTGTGCATCGACTGCATGGCCTCTGTTAGTTAACATTGCGAAAGTAATTGAATTTATGTTGGCCTATTCGGGTTTTTATACGCATTCCTCTGTGTAAATTGAGAAGGGCGCATCATTTCATGTCATTCGGTGCGAGACCACAGCGGTCAGTTGCACGAACGTAATCAAATGGCCTGCGCTATAGAGTGAGCGCACGAGGCGCCCACTAAAAATGAATGACAAAGCCAAATGAGAGAGCCCAGAGACTATACCAAATAGCATTTCTAGGAAATCTTTTGTCATATTGCAGTTTTTGCCCATCGACATTTAAGTCGGAAACGAGCCCATTACATCCAAATCTCAAATGCATTAAAGCTCGTATGTACAGGGAGTCAAAGCATTTTGACAGATAAAGATTGGTTTAATCGCTTTGGCCTATTTCTGTCCTCAGTCATTCCAGCTGTAAGGTCTTCACGTTTAGAATCAACCGTCAAAGCTACCTGAAGGCGTGGGCATTTTAGACCACTGATAATTTAAGAGGAGATTTCAGTAAGAACACATCTTGCGGCACCGTATCACAAAGATGTGACCAAAATAATACAAACTAAATCCCCCCTAACAGCCCACGCAGTTTGCGCCAGCGATTCAGCAGGACTGTTATGAGCGCCAATAGCATGGTCGTCTCTCCCCCAGCTGCCGCCGCGTTAATCTGGGTCTGCGTCAGTACTTAGATTTTTTTAAAGAGATAGTTTGCCTGAGCATTAGTGCTCTACTTTTCTAATGTTTGTCTTGATTTTCCCGTTAACTCGATTTATTTTTCTTAACAGAATGATTGTGTTTGCCTAACATTCGAAATTCAAGGACTGCTGACACGCAGTCGCGAAAGTGATGCGTTTCTTCACGTTTGAACATGTCATAGAAAAGACGGGTAGACGACGGATGTCGTGTGAGATGTATAATATGTTATTATTTTTCACTAAAGAGCACATTACAATACTTCGGAACGCGCTTAAGTAATCATTATATCAAGAAAATCCGAGCGATTAATCCTGCTATACGTCGGAGCATCATTGCGTTGCTTATACCCCAGAACCTTGGACAGCGAAAAGCGTAAGTAGTTTGTGTCAAAGCAGCAAAAATATTAGATAGCCTAATCTCGACTAAAACAACAGCAGCCAAAATTTCCAGGATTGATTTTACTGCATGGGAACGGATTCTACAAGAAAAACTCGGGATGTATATACATAAGCCTAAAATCTGTGTTATCCAGAAATTTATACTCGTTTTCCCCTAGCGCGTTGAAGCGATTCATTGAAAGCTGATTTGTGAGATATTGTCCATTTTCTATTGGGAACGTCAACCATTTAGCAGAGGAACACGTTATTAATCGTTTCTCGGGAACCATGCTGATGTACTGAAATGATTGGCAGACGCACAGCAAATTAGGCTA
Source organism: Chanos chanos (assembly GCF_902362185.1). NCBI lineage: Eukaryota > Metazoa > Chordata > Actinopteri > Gonorynchiformes > Chanidae > Chanos > Chanos chanos. The sequence continues at coordinate 21,951,669 of NC_044502.1, forward strand.
TGGTTTATCTACGAAATTGTCTCAAAATCAATGTTCAGTTGATTTTGGAAATAACGAATTTTTCAGCTGATTGAACAATAAAGAATTAAGTGGTTGTAATTACAAAATAACTGTCGGCCAAATGAAGCTGTTGACTCCTGCTGGTGTTTTTATTCCAGTCTTCCATTTTGAAGCTATGGATGCTTGCGCATATTATATTATTTTGTTTCATCACTTTTTTATCAGTCTATCGTCGAGAAAAGTTCAATGTAAATGCTGTCAGGGAAAACAAACACATCTGAGGATCATGACGGGGGTTTCTGACAGTCGGTTTTTGAAGTAGTTGTAGTGCCATCATCACAAATTCCACCATCTTAGGCTTTTGAAGTGGTTCGTTCCTGACCATGATGTGATGTGGTAAATCGTCGCACGAGGCACTATTTTTAGATTTACTTTTATACATCACTGAAGGATGAAAAAACATGGTAACACTGTGGTAATGATTCTATATACCCAGTCGCTCAAAACTTGTACGTAGGCCTGTAGACGACGTATTTGTCAGTGAAGGAAATTTTTGCTTCAGATTAGTTGAGCTATTAAAACAGTCGTGTGCTACAGCATTTTCGTTCTAATACTGTTACTTCTTTAGGAGTTCCGTACATAGTGTAATGTATATTAAATCTTGGCTTGTGTTTTTTTTTTTCCCCAGGTGCTGTCTCAGCATACCATAAGCAGGTTCTTCCCATTAGAGTTGCAGTTTGTCTGAAAAAAACACCCACAAAGGCAAAGCAGTATGGGCACTGTCCTGTCACTCTCCCCAAGCTACCGCAAGGGTGCTCTCTGCGAAGATGGACCAGCCACCGTAGGCCACTACACAGCTGTGGAAAACAGCAAGAACGCAAAGGACAAGAGCCTAAAACGGCAATCAATCATTAGTGTCTTGCCATGGAAGCGTATTGCATCTGTCTCAGCCAAGAGAAAGGGCTCTAAAAAACTTCCCTCGGTAGACAGTCGAGATGAAGGCAGCGTGGGCAACCTCAACATTGAGAACTTGAAGAAATCGCAATCCTGTGCCAACATCTCCACCCTCACCCAGGACCCTGTTGTTAGCATTCTGCCTGTATCCAAGACCTCAGCCAGTGTGGTGTCAACTGTCAAGAGGACTACGATCACCACCTCCACAGTACAGGCCAACAATGCGGGCACCCCCAAGAGAGTGATTGTACAGGCGTCCACCAGTGAGCTACTGAGGAGCCTGGGTGAGTTCCTGTGCAGGCGCTGCTATCGGCTGAAGCGGCTGTCGCCAGCAGACCCGGTGCTGTGGCTGCGTAGTGTGGACCGTTCTCTCCTGCTCCAGGGCTGGCAGGACCAGGGGTTCATCACACCCGCCAATGTGGTCTTCCTCTACATGCTATGTCGTGATGTCATTTCAACTGAGGTAAACAGCGAGCGTGAGCTCCAGGCCTCTCTGCTCACTTGCCTTTACCTGTCCTATTCCTACATGGGCAATGAGATCTCTTACCCACTCAAGCCCTTCCTTGTGGAGGCTGAGAAGGAGGTTTTCTGGGATCGCTGCCTGGAGATCATAAACCTTATGTGCACCAAGATGCTGCAGCTCAACTCTGACCCACACTACTTCACACAAGTCTTTGCCGACCTGAAGAACGAGAGCCAGAAGGAGGAGGAGAACCGGCTGTTGATTAATGTGGATTGATAAGTGACACTTTGGCTACGCAGGTTTGGGATGGGTAAAAAGGGGAGAAGGAATATTTTGTTTTAGGGGAGTATTCATGTTATTGTCAGCCACGAAAGGATGAAAACAAGCATCTTCACTGACAGTCATTTAAGCATTGTCCCTAAACATCTCCTTAGCTACCTTCTGATGATTGTGAACTTTGGGGTCTCACACACGACTAGTACCTTCCTCTTTAATAGTAGCAATTTATTTTGATTAATTTAACTATGCCTGTCAATAATAGTATTGACTGAAGTGATATATAAATGTCTTAAACTCTATGGGGATTTTGGGATTATCCAGATCCAAGTAGTTTAGAGTCTCCCAGATTAAGGGAGTCCTCCTAAATAAAGAGTCAGAAAGTGGAAATGCAATACCAGAGTTACTTTATTTTTTATGATGTGTTTGTTTGAGAAACAACAGTGATAAAATGTGAACCCACTGTACTGCAGCTGTGTGTGGCCAACACACAGAAAACTGTAACTGAGTGGAGCTCAAGACAAAAACATTATTTGGTAGGATGGAGGAACAAAAAAAGAAATATTCTTCACATTACCTAAATTGAAACGTTAAAAGGAAAACCAAAGCAAAGCTTAACATACATGCTAAATTAAGCTATTTAAAATTAATTTCAAAAGTGGTTCTAAAAGTCTTCACATTGGTTGATTCTTCCAGTTTAACCCCATGCAGACTGAGTGGCCCCAGTTTCTCATCATGCTGATGCTGAAGACAAACACCCTGACTTCCACACCATGACAGGGTTACTTCTCAGTCTCACACTGAGGCTGTCTCAAAGTCCTCAGACTGAATGCTCAAACCTATGAGCCACTGAGCCTGGAGATGCACTGCAGGCTGAAGCTCACACGGTGATGGGTGGTTCGGTATTTTAGCATTTAAGCATTCATTATCTGAGCCTTGTACTGATGTTGTAAGGAAGCTGATTTTGACCTGAAGATGTGCACAGCCAGAACAATCACTAAGAAACCAAACCGTGAAGGGGAATCGTGCGATGAACATCACGAACATGCTCCTTGAGAAGAAGATGAAGAATATACTTTCAGCCCATTTTACCTTAAGCTGCCGGTAAATGGTCAGAGGATCGAACAGGTCACTGGCAGACTGCTGAGATGGGGCCTTTATCTAAAATTAGGCGTTTAATTTCTGTTCTCAGAAACTTCCTGTATGTGTTCTTCTGTGGGTGTTCCATGCTGCATGCTTTTATACATCACCCGCTTAAAAACACTCATTAATTTTCCACAATCTTTATATGACTTTATACTTTCTGGAAACACTATATAGTGTCAAAGCTTGTGCCATATCATGTCACCCAGTTGGTCTGAGGCCATGGGACGTCACAGACTGTCTGCCGATGGGACGGAGTCACAGACTGTCAGCTAAAGGGACGAAGTCACAGACTGTAAGCTGATGGGAAGGAGTCACAGACTGTCAGCTAAAGGGAGGAAGTCAATTAAAGGGATGGAGTCACAGACTGTCTGTTAATAGGATGGAGTCACAGGCTTTCATCCCCCCAGTGGAAGGTCTGACCGTGAGAGTCATACAGTGAGAAAATGCAGAGATTTTTGTGATGGACCAACAGAAATCTCAACTGAGGGTTGAACTGGTTGAACAGGTGCCAATGGGTACCAGAACTGGTATTAAGTCATGTCACTGACTCAGAAAATGGATACAATGTTAGCACAGCTGTTCCTGAAGCTCTCACAGAGAAACAGAAGCACTTCATTATCAGAGTACTGTAGTTATGAGTACACAAGCTGTTTAAGAATCACCTTTCTTGTCTAAATAGTTTTTGTTATGACTGTTATGACTTATACAGAATTAGTTTATGATATGCTATTGGTATAACACAAATTTGATGGGATTTGGTTTTGCTGTTAGCCATATTGTGAATTGAACATGTGCTTAATGGCAGAGAGTAAGTTTTAATGCTGGGGTCATATGCAGATTATTGGGGGGGTTTTCTAGCTTATTTATGGAAAAAAGTGATTACTGTTATTGTTATTATTATTATTGTTATTATTATTATTATTATTGCTGTTGTTGTTGTTGTTATTGGGAGATATGCAAATGCAAATCTGCAAGGACAATTTGGAGTTCAACAGCACTAAACTTCAATGTTGGCTACTTAGCAGAATAGAAATATGCTGCTATTTTAAGTAAGAGAAATTGTAATCACAAAAGTTATTTTTGTAATATACCATGAAGTATATCTTGTTCATACAAATGCAATTTGTAAGCATATTGTCCAGCATATTAAGCAGGTTTTACATTTACTTTGCCTCTGAATATTGGGCAGATGATGGCCTTGTAATGTGCTGTGTTAGAGTGTTAAAGGAAGAGGTTAAGGGAGCCTGGGCAACTGACCTGAAAACACTTGTTTTCAGTGAAAGGCAATTGTATTTTGACAAGGAGTTTAAGTATGAGTAATGAGAAAATGAGTTTTGTTGTGACTTGTATTTCTAATGTTTTCTCAAGCATTATAATGTGCTGTGGGGTATGGAGTGGCACTGTGCAGAATACTTTATTAAATATACCAAAACGCCGGGACTGAAAAGATACTGAATGCCTGTCTGAACCTTAAAATCAGCAAAACCATAACTGACCACAAATGTTAGTCAGTGCAGACTAACAGAATACACACCAAGGATTAATACACAGTGGACAAAGCATTTACGAAGTTTCAGATGACTGCCATTTAATTTGTACAACCTCAGAGTTCTCCAGGGAGGTTCGTTATATGCTTCATAGCCCGTCATCCATTTGGCTCTGATCCAAGGGATATGTAGTCTTTTCATCACAGAAATGAGTGCTGTAGTGGAAATATTCTCTCAGTCACAGCTGCCAGCAGTGATACAGTTTTTCTCTGTGCAGGTCTAAATGATTTGCCCAGAAACAGTGCCACATGTTTAAACAATTTTGTAAGGTACTCATGAGTTAAAAATAATGTTCAAAGCTGAAGGAAAAAAGTAGTGTTGCTGGAAAATACAATGGAGATTTTTTTTCACAGAACTGAGACGGAATACTGAAAGAGCATGCAGCAGAGTTCAGTCCATCACTACTGTATGAATCAGTATCGGTCCATCACTACCATTTGAATCAATGTCAGTCCATCACTACCATTTGAATCAATGTCAGTCATCACTACCATTTGAATCAATGTCAGTCATCACTACTATATGAATCAGTGTCTTTACCCCAGAGGACGCAGAATTAAAGCAACAGCCTGCTGTATAAGATATTAGACGCAAAAAACTTGTACAGTGGCAAGAATCTGAAATCATTTTCACTCTTCTCTTTTTTCCTCTGTGTATTGTGTTGTAGGAATTTTGTTGAGCGAAGCATAACAAAGCATAACAAAAATTTCCAACAAATTATATTTTTAGATGACACCAAGATATCTGTTACTGTGTGTGAGCGTGTAGGAGGCTGTGAGGTGGGTTCAATCAAATCATCAGTTTACTTCCAAAAAAAGGCATTTCAAAGCATCCATGTTTTCTCAGTTTGCTTCACAAAAAAGACATTACCAAGCATCTGTGTGTTCTCAGTTTACTTCATAAAAAGGCATTTCCAAGCATCCATGTGTTCTGTGTCTCTCTGTCCCTCTATATTTTAAAACTGCTCTTGTGTAATTTGCATTTTTTTACTGTGATTCCCTGAACATAGTTCATGGTCCTCATGTATAAAAAGAAGCCTTTTGTTTTGTAACAAAAGAAAGAATGAGAGAGGTAAACAAACTGTAAACAACCAGCCAGACAGATTCCAAAATTTAATAGAAGCATGGAAGCATCAGAAGATTGGTCCATTCAAACAGTATGATGAGTTTCTGCAACTAAAAATGAAAATAGACAGAAAAAGAAATTAGTTTTAAACCTAGGTGACACACTGCTCCTGGCTGGTTGATTGAAGTAGCACGTGACCAATGAGAGACCAGAGAAGGAGAGATCTTCAGAGGGAGCGTGTGTAAAATGTGTGTGCTGAGTCCGAGAGAGGCACTGCAGTGTTACAGGCCTATGTCCACAAAACAGCTCAGTCCATCGCATCTGAGCCCACCATCATGGCCTACAGTTTATTGTTTTTGCTTGTATGCTACATGTAAATTTTAGGGTTCTTTTTATGGTAAGCTATGTAGGCATATCTGCCGATGATATGACTCTAATCTTGTTGTGAAGTTTAGGGTTGGTTCCATGTTACATTATTTTGTGACTGCCAATATCAAGGCACTACATATGGAAGGTCCTCACTGTAGGTTAAAAACTTTTCCCAAACACAATGTCACAATTCAGATTTTCTTAGTATGACATTCTGAGTCTCACCTCATGTATACGCACTGTTTGGTTTTGTTTCATTTGTTGGCCGTTAGAATATATCATTTTAAATATCTAATTAAGTATTGTTGTCATGGGGGAAGATCACACTCTCGTGCTCAGTGTGAAAGTTCTCAGTGTTGACCAGGGAGAGGCGCTGCTACAATGTCCACCTCACTACACTGTCTACCTCAATACTACTAATCAAATATGGCATTCAATTCACTCTGAATATTTACATTCTTTCTATAATTTGTAATTCTTTCCAAAATTTTCTGAAATGTAACTTGATTAATTGTGAACATTTACATGGCCTTTCATGGCACAACATCGGCATTGTCTATTTAATCACAGTTAAATAAATAAATAAAATATTAAATGGTTCTGTTGCCATTACTTGACCATGACAAGTGTCTTGTCAGATTGTTTATCCAAACTTATTAAACATTACTAAACATTTTAAAACATTAATTAAACAAGCAGCTGTGGCCATTTCACACACTGATAAACTCTTGTGGGTTGGGGCCTGTTCAGGAAGGCCTACCTCAGGAAGAAAGGTCCAAAAAGTCAAGCTAAATGCTAATTTAAATAAACTGTTTGATAACAAAAATTTCCACCTTTTGGGGAAACAAGACTCATCCCTTCAGATGAGCTGGGCACAGCCCTGAAACATACTGTAAGTGAACATCCACTCCATTGGTTATGTCAGTCAGTCGCGTAAGAGGATTTTACAGCATTTTTTTGTAAAATATTTTTTCTTTTTTGAATATGAATTATCTCAGGTTGTAAGCTGTAAGCAGGTTGTGTGTTAGTGTGACACTAGGAGTTCTTGTGTTGAGGGGTCTCTCATGCCCGTGTTGAGGTTCATCAGACCTTTTTGGCTAAGTTGCCATAGTTTGGTCTCATATTGCACTCTCATACACACTCCCCCCTCACACAGATACTGAAGCATTTTCTCTGCTCTCTTTTCAACCTGTGTGGTCGTGGACTGGCCTCAGGAGCCTGTGGAGTAGCATGTTGTATGTGTAACTGAATGGAGACAGTGTGAGTGTGTGAAACTGTGTCGGTTTATTGATCTGTCAGTACATAAGTGTCATCCTCGGGGACATTAAGCCCTCACTGACACTAATCTGAGCCAAACACAGGGAGGCTGTGCAACACCTGTGAGAATGAAAGCTGTAACCGTGGATCAGTAAACCAGTGAACTGTATTAATTAGGGTGACCATATTTTGGTTTTATAAAAAGAGGAAGGGGGGGGGTTCCCCTCCAACTTATGGGGAAATTTAAGTGTGTGTCACTTTCGGTTCCTGTCCTTGCACATGTAAGACTGATGCTTGACAATGCAATGTGAAACTGCATCTGTATTTAACTGCCACAATACATAGCCGGCTAGTCTTTAATAAGACAAATAACTACTAGCATAATAACAGTGGCAAGATGACCTTATTTCTTTCCATTCAAGTTTTGGTGGTGTTACGGCTTTAAGGTCTCCTGGCTGTTGCTGTGGTGTTATCAGTAAAGAATGAGATGCAGTCTAATCAATGTTTACAGCATGATAGTGTACATGACCGTCCATTGGTGGCATGCCAGAGGGTGGGACCTAAAGAAAAAGGTAAAAGCAATGCAAATACACATGCTATGAATGGCAACTGTGGAAAGCAAAAGCCAAATCCCGGACATTTTCGGTGATTTAGAGATCCCAGTAGGATGCATTTTTTGGGTCTGAAAAGAGGAAATGTCCGGGAAAAAGAGGATGTATGGACACCCTAGTACTACAGTTTTTGTCAATTGCTTACACACTGGAAGTGAATGCCTAGACAAAAGCACCAAAACATTAACTTTTGTAACCATGCCTTAAAGAAAACTACCAAAACTACAAACACATTTTTTGCTTTGCACTTTGTTTGCAACTCTGCAACACACTGTTTGCAAAACACTACACACTGTTTCTTACAGTAGACACATTGTTTATGAATGAAGCCTCTTGTAATCATTGGGAAAACACTTCTATTAGAAATGCAAAACATAGCTGAAATTGGCAACACCCAAACACACATATGAAAACACTAGTACAGTAACTGAACACCAATCAGTCTGAGCCTTAGCACTACAAATAGACCTCAGGTAAGCTTTTGGTGGGGGTGGGGTGTCTGTGGGGGCTCCTGCAAGGAGACTGCATGGTATTCTCCATCACCATGCCACCCTAGGTCGCTACAACACAGCACACATAATCATGTTTCCGGATGCACTACACACTTGTACTGGACAGACCAGAGCAGCCCAAGTTTGTTGTGATCTGGGATAATGTTAGTTTCCACCAGGCTGCTCTGGTCCAAGACTGGTTCACCAACAACAATAACTTCACAGTTGCATACTTGCCCCCTTACTCCCCATTTCTCAGTCCTACTGAGGAATTCTTTTCAGCTTGGCTTTGGAAAGTGTATGACCACCAACCACAAGCCCGCCTTTCTCTTCTGCAAGCAATGGAAGAGGCATGTGGAGACATTGAGGTGAGCTCAGTCCAGGGTTGGATATGGCACACAAGGCGATATTTTCCCTGTTGCCCAGCCAGGGATGACATTGCTTGTGATGTGAACGAGGTATATATACAGAAATGTGTATATATATATACAGAAATAAGCTGTATATATTTTTCTGCTCAAGCCTTTCTTTTTTGTGTGTTCATTGAAATGAGAGTAGATGTACTTTACTGGGACAATCTGTCACAGTAGCCTGTATGAGAAAATTAAAAAGGTATACGAAATACGAAAGACAGACATGTTTTGTATAAAGTACATCAGTATGTTGTTGCTGCTTTCAAAGAGGTCTTCAAATGGTGCATGTGTGTATCATTTTGTTACAAAAATGCCATTTTGAGAAAGGATTGTTAGGTTTTGATTGCAGAGTTTTGTACTGTACATTTTGACATGGAAGTGAGATGCTTATCTCAGAGTGTTGTGTCTTATTTGGCTCGTGTGTAGAGTTTTGACACAATGAGCGAAATTCTGCAACAAGTGTATGAGAAATCTTAAAAAAGTGTAAGGCATGGTTACAAAAGTTAAGGTTTTGGTGCTTTTGTCTAGGCATTCACTTCCAGACCATCTTTAAACGTTTACCAATCATGGTTTTTTTTAACCACTACTCCATCTTCCTCCAGCTGAAGATGTAGTGGCGTTTGTAGAATTTCATGTCAGAGTCTCTCTGTGAACCACACTAACTTTTGATTCCCACACCTGCAGTTTCATGTTGTGTTGACCTAGAGGCAGGACGTGGTCACCCACATTTTCTCACACTGTCATACACAGTCTGACACGTTCTGCTAAGAGTACATGCAAAGAGCTGTCTGCAACACAGAAATGACAGAAACAGGCTATGATGGCTTAAATCTCCCATCAGAACCACTACTTTCGCAAGCGGGTTACTAGCCAGTGATGATTTTTTTTCTTGTTCTGTTTCTGGTTCTATGAAAGAGAGTAGGTGAAAAGATTTTTTTTTTCCAGTAGAATTTTTTTTTTTTTTACATTGTTGGAAACAAGTTCCAATGACAGAGACACAACTTAACCCTGACTCAGAGACAATGTAAGCCCTCATATCATATAAAAATGATGCGGTCTGTTATTTACTAGAAGCGGTAAGAAAACCCTGTCTGTTCGGGCTCCTTGACCTTGAAATAAAAACATTAATGGTCTCCTGCTAAAGCGTACCTTTGCCTTAGAGACAAAAATCCTTCACATATAGGCAAGCTTCACGTTATAATCCAGTTCAGTCCATAACCACAGCATGACAAAATCCTGACAACATTCAGTATACGAAGCACAAACTCTTTCAGATTACTCAGCTAACTCACAACTGTCCACTGATGTAATGAAACCCAGCTGTGACACATACTGACCAAGTACAGACTCCTCTGCCAGTGTAGATGCAGACCACTGCACAGTCACAAACTGGACTATTCTCATGTGTGGTTCCTTGTTGGTGGAATCAGTTGACCAATTCCATCCAGACAGCTGACTCCTTTGCCAGAAGCATCTAAATACTCTTTTCCGTTGAACTATTACCTCCATGGCTACAAACTAACGTACCCTCCACCACTGACCCCTTATTCATTGACTGATAGCTGAAATGTTCCACTGCACTGCTTGTCTCTGTATGATATTTATGACTTGACACTCCTTCCTTATAAACACTCCCTGGTGGTGCTTATGCTGTCCTGTGAGTATTTACTTTTATGATGTAGATTTCCTCACAGTTTACAATGAGTATTATTCAGTACTAACTTTTTGAGATACTTGATGTTGAAAAGTACACTTATAGCTTTAGATTATGATGCAGCATTGGTGGTATGTCAGAGGTATAGCTGTTTGTTGATCATTGTTCATGGCATCCTAATTATTAGCACAGTTTCATCCCCCCATGTTGTGTGACAGCTTCTTGTCTCACACTTTCATAGCCTCTGCTCATTAATTGATTACCTGTATCTTTCTGTAGTTTTCTTGTTCTTGTATCTGATCTGATACTGAACTCAGCAGCGGTGCTTATGTCACAGACAGCTCCTTAATGACAACATGTTTGGTCTGTATTCTGCCTCACTTGGAAGTTGCTTTGGATAAAAGCATCTGCTAAATTAATAAATATAAATGTAAATGTAAAGATTTATAAATTCGTGCTGTTCCCACACCACGAAACACGTCGATTTCCTAGACACTGTAAAAATCTTTGTTGACCCCCAGTGTGTGGTGGCCTTTTTTTCAACTCTGTTCATTTTCTTTTCCCCTTTTGCCCTGTTCCTTCTCTTATAAACCTGTATGATGTCTGTCATACTGCATATGCCAGTATACCTCCTGCGAACCATGGGTTGGACCACAAACAGCAGTGCAGACCCTCCCACAGGGACGGTCCAGCTGCAGCAGGGCTGGTGTCTGGTTGTCCTGTCTGAATGGACAGCTGTAATACTTATGGAACAGCCAGGGAACAATTCACCCACCTTATAACAGCTGTAGAAGGACACAAAGCACCTGGCTTTTAGTAAATCAGTGAGAATCCGCAGTCACTCAGGTGTTATAGGTGCTGCTTATGTCAAGAAAACCAGATGTTCTGTCAAGATTTTTCTGTTGTCTTTTATGTAGTGTACAGTGAATTTACAGTGAATGACCTTGGCTTACACTGAATGACCTTGGTTTACTGTGAATAATTGTGGTTTACTGTATATGCACTGAGGTACATGGATATTTACAGCGCTTGACAAAGTTAAACATATAAACAAAGTGCTTGGAAATACAAAGCATAGTAAAATGACACAACAAGTTAGTAAGGTTGCTGTGCCGTGTCTTTGGGTCAGATGTCTGAGCTTAACTGACTTGACAAAGCCCAGTGCATGCCAGTGTAGCCCTTACACAGCTGGGGCCTGGCCTTCAGGTATTAACCATATCACAAAAAAAACAAAAACAAAGGCAACTCAAAACATAAAAGTACATCACACCACCACAAACAAAATACAAGTGTAAAACTTTCCATTCAAATAAAACATTTGGTCATAAAATACACAAATGATGAACATAAAAATGACAAAAGCCCCATACTGTAATGGTAACACTCAGTGCAGCCAAGGACATATATATAAATATTCATATATATATTCATATAAATCATGAAAATTAAGAACAATGCAATAAAAAACAGAGGTTAGAACAGATGTGAGTGTGTGTGTATTTCTAGAATACTGTGATCAAAGATGGCAGTCAAATTACCAGCAGGCATTTCGCTGCACATTTAGGGAGTCACAAATTACAAGGGAAAATGAAATATGTTGACTGGCACACAATTACAGAACTGGTTAAAGCTATGAATAAGATTACACTCATAGGGCATTTACCACACATTGTTTGACATGAACATTTTCCTGACAATAGCACATGAGCTAACTTCTAGTTTGGGTGTCCCAACCCACTGCATGCCAAAGTCTGGGGGTAGAGCATCTGTGACACACCACAGACGCAGGGAGAATACTTTCTTTTTGATGTTGGGTGCCTTACAAAATTGCCTCAGTCTACCACACTCAAGAATGGATAGCACCCAGACACAGTACAAAACCCAGGTGTGAGGTCACTTCCTTTGCCAAGGCACACTTGTCTGCATATATTGTCAAACCAGCCTCTTTAATCTGAATCATTGCTATCTTCAGGTGCTGCTACTGAGAAAAACAGTATCATCCTGATGAGCCTGCTTAAATCACTCTGCCCTCTTTAACATGTTGTCCATGAGTCTCTAAGGGGTCATAGGTGCGCTGTGTTGGCCAAACTGATGAATTCAAAAGACTATGTAAAGGGTGGAATGTGTGAAATCTGTCAGTCTGCAGCTGGCCACACCAAGTAGAACCTGCCAATCTCCTTTGTAAAGATCACAGTGTTCAGGATCTGCAGTGTTCAGGATCTGCAATGTTCAGAATCAACAGTGTACCCAGGTTCTTCTCCTTCCCTTACTGTTCCATCAGCTCATCAACCCACAGTGAAGAGCCAAAGTAAAATTTGGCCAGGATGATGCCCTTCTGGAAGTCGGAGAAAGTGTGGAGGGGTGCAGCTGATTGCTGATTATGGCAAGATGAGAGGTCCCCTCTCACCTTGCTCTTCTATGGAGGCAGCTGAGCCTGTTGAGTGTCTTAGCATTTCTGGACTGAATCAGAGCTTCTTCCATACCACACACAGGTGTAGAACAGGACACTGTCAACCACACTTTAATTTCCAAGCCGTGTGGGTGTTTTGGTGTACTTATGCTAGTCACTCGTGTCTTACTAATATTAGCCAGCTAGAACAAAATAACACTGGACTCAGAAATTTGTTTAAATGTGTCAAAGAGAATTGGTTAAGTGTGTCACCTTTTAGATTTTGGACAATTTAATAATCCAGGGAGGGGTAGTCCTGCGTAAGTCTAAAGCAGAAGTCATGTTCAAGGTCAAGTTCAAGTTTATTTGTATAGTGCTTTTCACAGTCAAAAACTGTCTCAAAGCAACTTTACAGTGTCAGTGCCTTAACTGCCAGTGAGTAAACCCAAGGCAACAATGGCAAGGAAAAACTCCCTAATGGGAGTGAATATGAGGAAGAAACCTTGAGACTCAACAGGGGGAGCCCATCCTCCTCTGGCCAGCACATAGAATAGGCATTTACATTGTAAAATGAGTCCAGGGTAAACAGATTCAATGGTCTATACAATTATTAATGGTATATGATTTGTTCACAGAATAAAAGAATTACTATACAAGGTTCTAGGAGTTCTAGGTGGTATCATTTATAGATTAATTTGATAACCAAGCAATGTTCACATCAGTCAGTTTGTCTTTAAGACCAACTGTATAGTAGCTGAGAGTGATTAGCTTTGCTATAGTTAAAATTGAGATTTTCACGTGGCTATAATGGACAGGTTATTCTTGGTTCACAGTCAGGTTGAGTTAGCATCATAGGTGGGCCACTGGCTCAGAACAGGGGTCTGCAGGAGGGACAGAAGTATACAGGCCTCATGCTTGGTCTTGGGACTGGAACCTTGTAGACTTCAGAATGGTTACCCCAGTGTTGGGACAGAGAAGTGAAGATAAAAGAAATGAGGGAACAAGACGGTTAATCGAACTGAACCATGTGGTAGAATTTTTTGAGATGTTTAAAAATGATTTTGATTCTGAAAAGACCACAATTTAGAGTAATGAATGCATTAGATTTGTGAAGTGGTACATAAAGACATAACTCTCCCATTTAGAGCAGTTGCAGGCCGAACACCAAAGGTAATCACAGTACATTTATTACATCATCAGCTGTCTGGAAATAAATGAGACTTCGTTAGCATCACTCTCTTGTTAGCTATTTCACACAGCACTATGTATGTAAATATGTATCATTATTACAGTTTTTGCCGATTGCTTACACACTGGAAGTGAATGCCTAGACAAAAGCACCAAAACCTTAACTTTTGTAACCATGCCTTAAAGGAAGGCACCAAAACTACAAACACATTTTCTGCTTTGCACATTGTTTGTATAGCCGATGTGTAAATATAATAGTTTTTTTTTATTTCACCAATAATCCATTTTCAGTTTCTGTATGCTCTTTGTTGTTTTTCTGTATACGCGTGCTTATGTATATGTTTTTCCTTTGGGGAACTTTTATTTTATTTATTGTAATTTTGTTGTGTGACCTCTGACCTCTGACCATCTTGTGACGTTACTTTGTAAATTCGCGGGTTTCTCCTCAGTCGACTGTAATGAAGAGAGGTAAGTTTACACTGGTACTCATGCTGATAGTATTGTAAAGTGGGGGTAGAAATACTAAACAGAGGCAAGAATCTTACCTTGAACATGTCACAGATGCTATTTTTTTGTTGATGTAATATTTATTTCGTGTGCATGTGCATTTTCTTTATTATTTATGGTGTACAGTACTTTTGCATAGAATGCTAGTTGCCGGTCTCGGGCTACCATGTGGTTTAATTTTCTGTTTCGCTCCTCTGTTAGAGACGCATGCATGTAGACGATCGCGTGAAGTTTTGTACTGCTGTTTGTGTTTGTCACACAGGTATGTAAGCTCCCCCTTTTTGTTATTTTGTCGTGTAAATTTGTTTTGTGTGATTAATCTTGTTTTGCATAAGCATAGTGTATATTTTGTTATAATCTCATATTCTCGTTTAACTTTAATACTAGCTCTTAGCATTTAAAAGAAAGAAAAATTTGGGGGTTTCTCCTCAGTCGACTGGACGCTGCCATGAGGAGAGAGACGCATGCATGTATACGATCGCGTGAAGTTTTGTACTTCTGTTTTTGTGTGTCACACAGTCGACTGGACGCTGTAAAAAATAAATCCTGCCCCTTGGTTGGTCAACCAGAGATTGTCGTCTTATTATACGCATTATACAACACAACGCAGAGTTCTAACGGTGTCCGACCAGACCGGTCACATTTACAGTTCTGCAACGCACTGTTTGCAAAACACTACACACTGTTTCTTACATTAGACACATTGTTCATGAATGAAACCTCTTGTAATCATGGGAAAACACTTCTATTAGAAATGCAAAACATAGCTGAAATTGGCAACACCCAAACACACATGAAAACACTAGTACAGTAATTGAACACCAATCAGTCTGAGCCTTAGCACTACAAATAGACCTCAGGTAAGCTTTTGGTGGGGGTGGGGTGTCTGTGGGGGTCCTGCAAGGAGATTTCAAGGTGTTCTCCAGACAGAGGGCGGGATCCATAAACCATCCACCTGATCCCTTACAATACTAATTTTTGTTTACCATTGCACTGTAATTTTACTGTAATTATTTTTGAGTTTAGCGTAACATATTGTATTGATTACTGTACTGCAATTCTATTTTTCTTTGTGTTTTCTTGTTGTTGTAAAAACCTACAATGGCAGAAAAAAAATAAGCTGTATATACTTTTCTTCTGAAGCTTTTCTTTTTTTGTGTGTTCATTGAAATGTAGAGTAGATGTACTGTACTGGAACAGTCTCTCACAGCAGCCTGTATGAGAAAATTAAAAGGTATACGAAATACTAAAGACAGACGTATTTTGTATAGAGTGCATCAGTGTGTTGTTGCTGCTTTCAAAGAGGATTTCAAATGGTGCATGTGTGTATCAGTTTGTTGCAAAAATGCCATTTTGATAAAGGATTGTTAGGTTTTGATTGCAGTTTCATTTTGACAGAGGTGAGATGTTTATCTCCAAGTGTCTTATTTGGTGTGTAGCGTTTTGACAGAATTAGCGAAATTCCACAAGTGTGTAAGCAATCATAAAAACTGTATTATTGTTGTTGTTGTTGTTGTTGTTGTTTGCACAAACACTTGCTCAACACAATGAATAACAACTCTCTCTGAATCACACACACACAAACACACACACTTTTATCAAATTTATCACACACATTTATCAAAATATCTCTCTCTCTTTCCTTCGCTGTCTCTTGCCCTTTCTCCCTCTAACACACACACACACTCAGGACATCCGGAGTGTTTGTCATTAATCTAACAAATCAGCGTTTGTCTGTTATCAAGGTGACCACATGCCCAGTGGAGCAGCTGCAGGTGAAGCGACTTCATTTACGAGTAAAGGACAACTCCCCGGAAGAACGAGTAGGCTAATGTTCTACAGGAGTGCACGTCCGCGCATGTTGTATATGGTTTATATAACCGTTAGGGAGGACTGACTCTCTTCAGCGCTGATAAAATGAGCTTTTAGGAAATGAATTATGAACTGTAGAAAGCTTCCACAACAGAGCTATACTGTCTTTAACATGATTCAGTTTCATTGCCACGGTTTCTACAAGGATCCACACCTCTTGTTGGCTCTTTTGCTGTTCTGTACTCAACCGTGCCGGGCGTTTAACATTGACGTGCGGTTCCCAGTAGTGAAGGAGGGAAAGACGTCGGGCAGTTTGTTTGGACTGTCGGTCGCCTTTCATAAGCAGGCAGTTGGACAGGAGAAATACTTGTAAGTAATTTGTTATCACTGTATTGTTTGTCGGGATCATCTGAAGCCCGTAATGCTCCTGTTGTTACCCCCAGGATTTGTAATTCTCATTCTCATTCCCTCGGGGTTGATAATTCTGTCATTTTTGCTGCATTGTATATTACTTGAATCACTTTGTTCCCTTCCTTAATAAAGTTTTAACTTGCATATGATAAAATATGGGGGAGAACTGTTGAAGTGCATGTTCACCAACTTTGAATTACGTGGTCAGCGATCATTCACGTAAAGTCCCATACGTTTCAGAAGGGGTTTTGCTGTACCATATTGGATATGTAAGAGCAGAGTGTTGTTTGAACTGTCAGGGCGCGGCTTCAGTAAATGATTTACACCCAATCTCACTTTCCTAATCGTGATTCAAATTCAGAGAGAGATGAAAACTATTGATCCCGTAACGCTAATGTCTGGGGTCTGACAGTGTTAATGCGGATGTCTGATCTAAACTGTAGAATGTGAATGTACACACTCAAGCGTAATTTAATTCAGGTTTGTAATTTTACTTGTTTCCGTCAAGGCAGCGAGTCTGTACAGGATAACAAATGAGATTTTACACTGTAGTCATTGCAGATTCTACAATGCACACAGTGAGAAGCAGTTAAAGGATTTGAAATCCACCAGTTACTGTGAAACATGTGACCACCTCTGGTTTCACATATTTCCAATATACTATAAAAACCAGAGAACAAAAAGCACCGAGTTATGTGAACTTCACCTACTTAAGCCACGGTTTTTATTTTGTTTGTTTGCTAAAGGTGTTCTGAGGTAAAAGTCTAACAGTGTGATGCGTCATTTACTCTAATGGAAGTAAAAAGTGAGTGGGCAAATGCAAACTCAAGCTTAACTCTGGGGTCAGTCGGGAACATTTACTTGTTTCACTCGTTGAGATTTGTTACTCTAGACTGATCAAATATACAGCTGTGAACAGTGACGACCCCTGATGCAGTCATCTAGGGAAGATTAATGTCATTGGCATGTTGGTATGGCCCCTACACTGGAAAAAAAAAAGTTACATCTACTTAATTTAATTGTGGAAAGTAAAATAAATCATCTTCATTCAAAGTTAAGTAATTTTATTGATCTAACAAAATTAAGACAGATTAAATGAATGCAGTTTACTGTGGTAACTTCAATTTAATGTGATCAAGTTAGATGAACTTGATTTATTTGAGTAGGTAGTTACTACAGCTGTCAGTGATCCAGTTTGAATATGTAAATTTAACAAATAAATCTGATCTAGCATTGACTCATCAATGCTAAAACTGGTGACTTAACTGAAACCATTTACAGCCTGCTTGGTCTAACAACCAGTGTTTGCAGCATTCATTCACTTTTAAAGCCACTTGTCCTAGTTAGGGTAGTGGGGGCTGCTGGAGCGGACTGGGAATTGAACCCAGGACCTTCTTGCTATGAGGCAGTAGCGTTACCCAGTGTTACCCACTTTGCAGCCAACAAAAAAACTTGTGTTTTCAAAAATCACAGAATGAATTGACACACGTTTGAAAAGTTTCCACGCAGCGGAATGAGGTACATCACACACATAAGTGGCACAGTGGCATGAGGCATAAGTAGCTCATTCAGTAAACATATAAATCTAAACATAATGACAGATTCTTTTTCATTTAAATGAAACACCACCTGAAAAAAACACAATAAACCTGGTGTTATTTAGCATGCGCTAACAATTGAAAACCAAGTCTCAGCTGCATCAGCTGTAAGCTGCCTTACTGGAACGAACTCTTATTGTTTCTTTCCATCCAGTGTTTTTCACATGGTTACTGCACCTGCAATCATCTAATGGTAGGGTCCTCTGTTAGACTTGGATAAACATAATTCATTCTAGTGCATTTTACATGACGAGTTTTAGTTGGTTGAACTATTGGCTTATTTATGATCTTTCGACTATAACATTTCAAGCAATACATGGAAATTCACGAATTCAAGTTATTTCATCTTGAGTTATTTGCTTTAAATAAACAAACATCAGTTTTAATTTTTTTGAGTGCAGCCTTGCTCCCTCACACTACAGTGAGATTTCACAACAAGTGAAAAACATAGCAAACATGTAGCGATTCATACTCGCTGTTTTTCTTTTATTTCAAAAGGATCAAACCTTGGGCATAAACCACAGTCCCACTCTGATTGAACATCCCATTTAAGCAATACAACATGTGCTGTAGACTGAACAGATGGGATGTGTGATTTGTTCCAGTTTGTTTTGTATGAGGGAAAGGAATTGGGCTCTTTGAAGCTTTGACATTTTGATTTGGAACCACTGCGTGTGTGTTTGTGTGTGTTAGTGTGCGTGCGTGCCTGCGGGTGTGTATGTGTGTGTGTGTGTGTGTGAGGGTGGACTACAACTTGACAGATATTTGTTTGCAGACTTAGAGAAACAAATCTATTATGTGTTTGTAGTGCTGTAGCATTGTAAGCGGTAGTGTTACCATACTTGATAAACAATCAGACTGCTGACATGTGAACTGTTTTTTCTTAGGTTTATATTGCTACTTTCTTTTTATGTTTATGTCTTAAATATATTTACTGTGATGTTTAAACCTACATGTCTAAATGGTCACATGACTGTTTTGACATGAAATCATTCAGACAAATTCCTGAACAGCAGGAAAGCAGGTCCAGTTAAATAAATACACAATCTGAACTCTCGCTCGCTCAGGTGTAATTTTTCTTTTTTTAAAGCAGGTTTTTACACATGCTGACTGAATCCATGAACAACAGTACAGTGGGAAGTTCTGTGTGACGTGTAGGAAGGACTGTGCTTGGGTTATGGTAGGAGTGCAAACCAAGGTTGGCTCGGCAGTCAAAAATAAGAACATGAGTTGGCTCATCAAAAACAGATGTACCACACAGTGGCTACAGAGAGACTGCCTGACCGACACAGCCCTGGGGAAAGATTTCTCGTGTAGACAGAGTGTAGTTCTGATTCTGAAGCTGTTCAGTGACAGACCAGGAAAACGCCTTGATACTGTGACGTTAATGTAACGTTCAGAGTCTTGTTCTGTGCACTCAAACCACACAATTTTATTGCGTCATGATACCATGATACCCACCGTTTCAATGATACCCACCGTTTTACTCTGTCCTGATGCCCACTGTTTTAATGATACCCACTGTTTTATGAGTGCAGAGAAACAGGGACGCTTTGCCAATATGACAAAAGATGATTGTCTTTGAGAAGGCATCTCTCTCTCTCAGATGGTACAGTTCAGTCCCTGGTTTGTAAGTTTCTTGCTTGTCACTATCCTGACTGTTGGCATCTGCACATCACAACTTCTGCATCACAGGCTGAAATTTTTGTTTTATGCCTATGGTTAAATGTCTATGTGCTTGAAAGTCTGCACCTGTTCCTCTGTATGCACATGCACACACATTTTGGTACACATATGTTGATTAACTGTGGTAAGGTGAAAGCTTAATATATTATAGTTATAGTCTATATAGTATAGTCATATATAGTAACATATAGTATGGGCTATGTGTCAATCAAAAAAGAGTAACTTCAAAGGAACTTCATTCATGACTTGACTCAGCAGTAAACTATGTTAAGTGTTGTTTGGTAAACCCCCACTTGCTGCTCTGAAGATGCTTTCATCTTCATTATAGAATGTCCGTAATGTCTTCTCTTACCCAATATGAATAATGGAAGACCGAATAAGCATGTAAATAAACAGGGAAACTGCTGAGCCTTTTTAACATTGACGCCTCCAAATTTACTAAGTAAATTTGCATACTGGAAAAGGCTCAGGTCACTTCATGTCATCAGGCAGGGTTGGCAGATGAACCAGTTTGCAGACTGGGCGGGTGTAAGTCCGATTCTTCACTTGCACCATGGCAGATCGGGTTTTCCCATCAACACCTGCTTTAGTATTGGTCACCGTCCCCACTGGCCAGAGTACTCTTGGCAACTGTTGATCAACGATCATGACTACTATTCCCATCTCGATGTCCCCGGCATCAGTGGTCCACTTGTTGCGGGCTTGCAAGTTTGGCAGGTACCTTTTAACAAAGTGTGCCCGAAAGTGGTCAACGAGGACTTGGCTTTGTCTCCAGCGCTTGCGGCTAAGCATCTCTGAAGCTGGGTACACAACTTGGGGGAGAGCAGAGTCAGGCCGCCCCATTAAAAGGGTGTAGGGGGTGACTGGATCCACGTCAGCCACATCAGAGGATACGTAAGTGAACGGCTTGGAGTTCAGAATCCCCTCGATGTCTATGAGAACTGTCCTCAGGACCTCCTCAGTGACTGTCTGAGCACCTAGGGTTGTACGGAGCGCTGCTTTGAGGGACCTTATCTCTCTCTCCAATGTGCCTCCAAAATGGGGAGCTGCTGGTGGATTGAAGGTAAATTTAATCTGGTGCTTGGCAAGCTGAGTTTGCAGAGTGGGCTGCAGGGCAGCAAACACTTCCGAACGTTCCTTCTCTCCTCCTTTGAAGTTTGTTCCCTGATCTGACAACAGCTCATGGGGCTTCCCTCTACAGGAGATGAAACGGCAGAGCGCCATGAAGAACGAGTCTGCGTCAATGCTTGTGAACAGGTCTACGCACACTGCCCTGGTGGTCATGCATTTGAAGATGATGCCCCATCTTTTATCGCTCCGTCGACCAACTATAACAATGAAGGGTCCAAAACAGTCAACCCCGGTTGAGAAGAGGGCAGGCTTAAATAATCGAAGGCGGGAGGGTGGCCCCCATCTTTGGTATTTCGGGCTTCCCGCGCCATTTTCTGCATTGTGTGCAGCTGCGCTGGTGGATTAAGAGACGGCTGAGGGGATGCTGAGGATCTAAGGTGACAGGGTGTGCCGCCTTCCTGATCCAGCTGATCGCTATGGTGTAAATGCCCGCCAACTTTGATAAGCCCAATACCGTGGTCAAACTCGGGTGCGAGAGCGAGAAGTCTGCTGTTAGTGGGCACTAGTTTTCCTGCTGTTAAGGCTTTGACCTCATCGGGAAAACTGGTGAGCTGAGCATGTCTCAGCAAACAAAGCTCAGCTTCTTGATAGGTCTGCTGATGGGTCTCCTGTTTGGTTGGCTGCCTCGTGTAGCTTCTGTGCTGTGGGCTCCATCAAGTCTCTGTAGCTGTGAAAATGACTGATGTCTGGTAACTGACAGGCAGAAGCAGTCGTGTGACCACAGAAGGTGAGCCTCTGCTCTTCCACATCAGTGGTACGGTCCGCTATCTCAGGTTGGGCTGGCCACTGATCGGGATCTTTCCACAAGAAGGGGGGTCCTTGACTCCCGCGGGTTTGTTCCGAGAGCTGTAGGAGGGTTCTGCCCCGTGTGAGATTGTCTGCGGGGTTGCCTCCTGAAGGCACATAGTGCCAGGCTTGGGCGTCTGTCAACTCTTGGATTTCTGCTATTTGAGTTCCTACAGAGATTTGTATTGGCATGAATTGGACTTGATCCATGCCAGCATAGTAGAGGAATCCGTCCACAAGCAGGTCTCCCTAGTCAGTACAGCACAAAGGTCCAGTCTTGGCATGGACAGTTGTGTCTTGGGTGCCACCCTAGAGCGTGCTGCAAGGAATGCCACCTGCACCTGTCCTCACGGATCTTCAGTGCGGAGATAGCCAACTGATCCATAGGCACTTTCCGAGGCGTCGCAGATGACATGGATGTCTCTTGTGCAGCCTGCGATGTCCAAGGTGGGAGTGACGTAACACCTTGGTAGGGTAATCTTCTCCAGATGCTGAAGCTCATCTTCCCAAGCATGCCAGGCTTGCAGGAGATTAGCAGGCAGATGGGGGTCATCTCAGTCCTGCTGTTTGTCCCAAAGCTGCTGGACGAGGATCTTGGCTCTCGTGGTGAATGGGACAATGGAGCCTAATGGGTCATACTGACTGGCTAAAGTCCTGTAGATGCTACACATCGTCGGGACATCATGCTTTACTGATCGACACTTGTATTTCAGGGTGTCTGTCTGGCAGTGCCAGTGGAGACCCAGGATGAATTTAGTGATATCAAGTCGATTGTGTAAGCCAGAGCTCGTTGCTTTCTGATCTGTCTTTGTCTGGGAGGTGGCTGATGACACTGGGGACGTTGCTGGCCCACTGACGTAGTGCAAAGCCTTCTGCAGCTAGGAGAGCTTGAAGTTTATCCACTAAATCCCAGGCTGCTTTGGCAGTGGTGAGGCTCTGCAGCCAGTTGTCCACATAGAACTGATTTCTACTGCTGTGTGAACATCTTCTTCAGGTTCGCTGTTAGTCAGAGCATGCCTTTGCAGAGCGAATGTAGCGCAGCATGGACTGCATGTTGTGCCAAAGGGTAGGACAGTCCACTCATAGACACTGGCTTCGGCATCGCGCTTCATGTTTCGCCAGAGGAATCTGAGGAGCGGTCTGTCCTCTGGAAGCAGCCACACTTGGTGAAACATGCCTTTGATGTCACTGGCAAAGGCTACGGCATGTTCTCGGGACCTCAACAGCACTCTCAGCAAGGTGGGGCCCAAGGTAGGTCCAGGTAAGAGTCACTCATTCAGGTTGATGACCTGATACTGGAATGAGCAGTTGAAAACTATTCGATTCTTCTTGTTGTGGCTCACCATATGATGCAGGATGTACCACGATTCACTGGTCTGGCTGACACTTTCAGGGTCCAACTTAACGACATATCCACCCTTTTCCCAGTTTGTGGATCTCTGAAATTGTACACCTCTGTGCGCTCTGGGTCCTTTGCCAAACGTTTCTCTGTCCCTCGGAGGTGAGCGAGAACAGCTTGCTTTAGGGCTTGCAGATGAAGGCATGGTCTTCCTCCGCAACAGTGTTGCATAACGAAGGACACCCTCCACTTCTGCTCGCACTGTTTTGGACTCAAAACTGATGGCTTCTTGATCCCTTCTGGAGCGGATGACCACTTTCTCACTCCTGTAAGGGAGGATATCTAGTTGCCACAACTTGTCAACATGCTGACGCAACTCTATTGAGGGGGATGTCATGGATGCGTACTAGCACTGCTGAGCTGAGAGTTGATGTGTGATAAGCTTTGCTGGGCCTTGTAGGGTCCAGCCCAGTCTTGTTCTGACTGCAGCAGGTCCTCTTGGTGGTCCTAGTTATACGGGCTCAATGGGGTGCAGATCAGGTGCGGATAGTCTGAACCTATTAATAGCAGCGGCTGCACATTGTCAACAGGCTGGAGGAGTAGGTCTTGAAGGTGCCTATATTTCTGTAGGGCTTCCACTGGATGATTGTGTTTGGCAAGCCCTAAGTGTTATGCAGCACCTCGTATCTTAAATCTTTCTTGGTTGCGACGCTGGAGAGAGGGTGAAGGTAACTCTGGCTTCTGTAATAATCTGTGTCGTGCTTGACTGTTCTCAAAGCGAGATCTTCTCGGGGTCCCTCCAGTCCCAACTGCCGTGCTGCATCATGAAGCAAGATGGTCCTTTCTGACCCATCATCTAGAATGGCGTATGTGGGCCATGAAGTAACAGCACCTTGCCTACTTGGAGGAGCACAATACTACCACTCGCGGGCCTGTCCAGGTACAGGGTTTCGCTTGTGGAGGTCAAGGCTGCAGAATCCCTTTCCCTTGGTCTGTTGTTTAGGTCATGGAGGGAGGTTAAGTGTTTACCTTTGCAAGTCTGACAGGTGGCCCTTAGCCTGCACTGTGCTGCCTGGTGTTTACGACCACATCATCAACATCTGAATTGCAGTCTTCTGCTCACAGGTGAGTTGAGCTAAGTTGGCACATTGGTTGAGATAGTGGACGTTATTGTCACAGTATGGACAGTAGGTCTGCACTGTCTCCTGTAACTTTCTTTCTGGGGCCTTTATTTCTGTGGAAGGTTCTCTATACAATAATGGGGGTTGAATTTGCCCCCAGCAGAATCGTGACCGTCCGTGGTGTTTGTTTAAGGTCCTTCTTTCTATCCCTCTGCAGCCTGGTCCCCTCCAATCTTTCCCCCTGGCTGGTCTTTGTGTCTGTACCCTGCACTTCCAGCTCAAACTCAAGCCAGTCTGCAAGATCCATTAGTGTTGGTGTGGGGCGTCTACTTGGATGGATGTACCTTTTAAAGTTGGCCTTGTGGTCATGTGGCAGCTTCGTCAGGAGCCTCCCGACGTGTGACCCACAATGGAGCTCAATGGCGCCCTCGTCACCCATCTGGTCAAGCATTCCCAACAGAGCCCAAACCTGCAGGGCGAACTTTCGGAAGGCCTGGATGTCCCCGATGCAGACATTGGGGCCATACATAACCTCTGCAATTCTCCGCAAGGCCAGTAGATGGGGTTGTCCCTAGAGGTCGGCTAAAGCATTGATGGTATCTGTATAAGGGTGTGGTTAGTTGCAGTATGAGTCTGCAGTTAGCAGGGCCTCTTCAAACTTCAGATGCTCCACTAGTATTTGGTATTTAAAACGCTCAGTAATGTCGTCGGGTAATATGTTCTCGAGAGAGAGCCTGAGCCTTGCAAATTGATGGGAGTCTTCGCTTGTGAAATCCAGAATGTTGGGCTTGGGTCCCCTGTAAGCTCTCTCTCTGCTGGGAGGTGAGGGGCCATGATGGTAGTGATGTCAAGGGCGGTAGTCTGGCAGAAGTAAATCAGAGTAGGATCTTCCCACTGAGCCCTGCTGATGCTGTTGGGATTGACTGTGTGGGTAATCGTCAGCACAGTAGGATGGATGCTGCTAACACTGTCTGCCTCTGAAGCCTCTGATGTTGCAGCAGTCCTAGTTCGTGGAGCAGGAACTAGAGCTACTCTGACTTCAGGCTGCCTGGTCAGTCGCCCAGAAACTTGGGTTCGAGGAGCAGGCACTGGATGCTGGAGGCGGGTAGGGTCGGTTCTTCTGTCCCATTTCATTCCATATGTGATGTCCATGACGGCCTGACGCAGCTGTTGGTTCTCTTCCTGCACCTGGCGGATGGCCGGGTACACGTCAGCTGACAGGCCCGTTGCTGGAGGGGGGAGATGGTAATCAGTACTATCTAGACTGTGGTCAGAGGAATGCAGAGGAGCAGAGTCACATACAACTTGACAGAGTTCCCACACCTCCTCAATTCTATCTCCACTCTGACTCTGCCACTGCCTACGGAAGAGGGGTGTCATCTCGGCAATTCCCTCATGTGGGGTCCAGTGGCGATACTCTGAATGTGCCATTGGGAGCTGTTGACCGTGGCTTGGATTATCCACCTCGAAGTCATCTAGATAAGCGGGTGGATGAGTCTGACGCCTTGGGCGAACTGTTGGCTCTGACTCTGCTTGGGGATGGATCTGGGACATCCTGTCACCGCAGCAATCACCCAGTCTGGCTTGAAGGACTTTTTAACAAATGGTAAACAGTAAGTGCTAATTTCCTTGGGCAGAAAAATAAAATGCCCAAGCAAACAATTCTTTGGAAGGTCTATTAAATCTATTAAGGGTGACTGAAAAATCAGTATCAGTTGAAAAAAACAATCTATTTAACTAATTCACACATCCTTTAAAAGGCTTGTCTGATGTGTGATAGTTTGACAAGTGTGTGTGACAAAAGACATTGGGCTGGTCTGACATAAGTAAAATTCCTCTCCAGAACTGACAGGTTTGTATGTTTGTAGAGCAAAAACAGCAAGCCTAATAGGCCTCGTTAGCACAGTAAGTAGCACACCAGTCTCATAATCTGAAGGTCGTGAGTTTGATCCTCACATGAGGCAATTGTTTGGGCTCCACTCAGTAGTTAGCACTATTAACTTACAGCAAGAACACCCTGGGTTTGAATCCTGGCTGTCTCAGGTCATTTCTGTATGGAGTTTGCGTGGGTGTGCTCTGGTTTTCTCTTACCGCTAAGACCACAATCACCTTGACCAAGGCACTGGCAAAAAGACCTGGAGTTGGCCCGTGGCTGCCCATTGCTCCTACCACATATTGTGTGTGTGTGTGATAAACAAGGTACTTCATCTTATAACAATATTATTGCAGCAATGCTTTGGTAAATTTTGCCCACAGTGTTTGGTCAAAGGAGAGCTCTGCATGCACCCAGGCTAAACTCACACACTATCAGCACTCCCATGAACACTGAGACAGTTCCATCTGATCAATGGAGACAGTGCTGTGGAATGAGAAGGAAGAACTTTTTGACAGTGGGATAAGAAGGCATTCTTATCACATGTGGACTGGGGCTGCTTCTCTTAGGCAGGGCAGAAGGGCTGTCAAGGTGGAAGTATCTGAGACAGGGCAGAAGGGCTGTTAAGGTGGAAGTATCTCTGAGACAGGGCAGAAGGGCTGTAAAGGTGGAAGTATCTCTGATGTGGTGCTGGCCACTGTGTGTGTCTCTTAGCTCCACAGTTAGTCAGTGTTACTACACGCTGTGTCCTAATAGTGAGAATTTGGAGACAAGCCTGAAAGTGTGTACGTGATTTGAGGGGAGAGAGAGATGTTTTATCATGTGTCCAATTCATTTCTCTGTATTTCACTCAGATGTTGGGCCTGGCTCTGTGCTTGTCTGGACTTGAGTTTGCACTAGAGCCATGTGGGTTGTTTTGGCGTCGTTGGCCTTGAGAGGAGGATTTTGTGTACAGTCACACCACGTATACAAGGCTGGTTTTATTGCACGCTTGTATTTGGATTCTTCCGTCTGTG